>NC_047165.1:24965943-25293617 GCF_009819705.1 Hippoglossus hippoglossus | reverse complement strand
CCCCCAAATGGAAATAACAAATATTTTGTGTGTAGTTGTACTCTTTATGACTAATTTGGAACAGCATATACATTTTGAAGGAAACAGAATGCTGATTGCATTCAACTTATTTTCATCATTGTGAGGAAATGTTAAATTACGCATTTGTCACAAACATCACAAAGTGTTGATACTGATGCATTATTATAATGTTCACAAGCATTGTCAATGGTTTGTTTTAGTACAGAATCAATTCTTGCAATACAGCATCTGTTGGTAGGAAATAATACTTGGTTGTAGGAGTTTTAAAACTTATTTGCTGTTGCCAATTAGTTGTATAACATCAAAGAGACTGGGAAGGCTTTACAGAGGAATACATTTTTCTGTATTGCAGCAAGAACATTTATGTCTATGTCTGTTTAGGTCAGCATATTAGATTTCAAATTTTACATTTTATCATGGTAAAAAGTACCAAATAAAATAGAAATGTTGCACATGGGTCATTCAGGCTGTTTTGAGTTATATGTCATGTCATCATCACCATCATCATCATCATCATCATGTCTCTGGAGCACTCAGATCCCAATACACATAATATACATACAGAACATACAAACATGACAACAAAGGAAAATATGCTTTAGGTATAAAACTATACTGTGGGTCATGTTATGAGGCATACAGTGTGAGTTAGATACAAGCCATTACACAAACTGTGGACAGCAGGATTCATTAAAATACAAATTAAATTACTGCTCAAACACTATGAATACAGCTTAAAAAATGGATGAGTTGTCTAATCTAAAGCACTGAATTAAATGCCCCTGACAATACTTGACATTATCTGCTTAACTGGTTCCACATTTGTGAGACAGAGCAATTTGTCCCTCAGGACTTCCCATTAAAGGATGTAGACACCATATCCATTCAAGTCACTGCTTGGCAATAACTCAATGTTATAACCTGAAAGAATTTGCACAAGCCTTTGTTCAAAACCGATGTATGGTCAATGTGAAAAAAATGATGATTTTTCATATGAATATTAGCATCATGACAGTATAATTGTAAATGGTTTTGTATTTATAAAGCACTTTTCTAGTCTTGATGACCACTCAAAGCTCTTTACAGTACAGTTTTACATTCACACACACATTCATACAGTGCATCTATAAGCAGCACTTTGTTGTTCTATGAGGGGCAATTCAGGGTTCAGCATCTTGCCCAAGGACACTTCGGCATGCAGATGGGGAAGACTGGGGATTGAACTGCCGACCTTCAGGTTGGAGGACGACCACTCTACCCCTCAGCCACAGCCGCCCATAATCACACAACGTATTTGCATACTGCGTGTTGTCACCTGCTTTCCATTTTTTATTCTATTCAGTTCAATTCATTTTTATTTGTATTGTGCCAAACACAACATGCATTATCTCAAGGTACATACATACTGTACATACATACATGTATAGTAAATTTTATAGGGAAAAAAACTCCCATGTAACAAGTAGAACTTTTAGCAGAACTGAGCTAAAAGTGGAAGATCATCTGCCCTGAGCATTTCATTTTCTCCTACTCTCTTGAGTCACATAAAGAGGGCTCTATTTTAATTGTCTAACTGCATGGTCTACAGGGCATGTCCAAATCCACTTGACTTAGTTTAACGGCAGAAAAAAGGTCTCTGCGTCAGGTGCAGGGACGTGCACAGACATTTTTGGGGGGCAGGGGCTCAAGTGAGAAAAAGGGCATTTCTCATAATTATTTATGAAAAAAAATGTTTTGAAACAAAAAGTTGAATATAGTACAACATCTCTGACTTACTTAACAATCTATTTCATTACCCTTACAATCACGCAAATGTTAAATACTCAACAGTTCACACAGAGACAATGGTCTTTTTTGGTATTCACAAGGTTTATCACAAGAGCAGACAAAAACTAAGAAAACAACGATGCATCTTGATTGATTTCAATTTATCACATCCACAATTTCCTATATTACTGCACATGGCTGCTTTTTCATCAGTTAATATTAGTTAATAAAATCAGTCAAATATGAACTTTTTATTTAGAAAGTGCTTTAAACAGTATTATAGACTGTTACTGTTATTACAAGTGTGCTGTAATTGACAAAATAAGGCTTTTAATTCATAAATTAGACTACAACAGTAAATCTATGACAGTGGTCAGTGCTCTCCACACTGATTTGACATGTATTCAGTTTAGACGTGTGCTGCACCTAAGGCTTAAAAGGACAAACTCTGATTACAGCCTTGATACTGTATCAAGGTGACCCAACCTGGCCCCACTTAGCAGCGCCATTTCACTGAGGCGCATTAATGCGCATTAATGCGCAGGTCAACAAGAGACTCTGCTCCTCTGATGTTTTCTAATCACTCATCATCACTCTTCTGCAGTGAAGTTAAAACACTGCACTGCATCTTAACCCTGATGTCCTGACTGTGCTCGTCATGTTACGTCTCGTGTTGTGTAGCAGGTTTAAACATGTGTCTCATAAACTCTACAGCGAATCAAACACACACAAAGTAAATGTCAGTACTGTACGTGTCCTAATAACCTGTGATCAGTGATGGTGTTTATTGTTAAAGTGTAAAGTAAGCACAGGTCAGAGGAGTGAGGCGGAAACAGACTCCAACAGAGACCCTGACACAGGACGACCGGACCTTTAATGTGCATCTGTCCTGAAGCATCAGTGGTTTTAATTATTCAGCGGTGGGACATCACTAAAAACAACATGAATCGATTATGTTCTGTCTCTGCAACGATGCAGAGTCGTTCGCGTCACGATGCATCTAAGAATCAAGCTTACTTGTTGCCACAAAGTCTCCAAAGGGAGAGCAAGAGCCAGAGCCTATCAAGCTCCTCTCCTGTGAAATTATCTCCCAGATTCAGTTCAGGAACCTTCCTTTGTGATAAAGCTCATAGTTAGGGCTGCTTCAGCTCTGCCTTGGACCAGCTCTTAAGTTGTACTGCAATAAGCCAAGATTATCAGGGAAACACACAACATGGACACTTCATCACATTATTGTCTCATCAATACATGTCACTGATTTTATTTCTTCCTCGGAGTTCAGGTTCGTCATTTTGGGGATTAACTAATTCATTGGTATGTATTGCTAACTGGTATATATTTTTTGTTGGAAATATTAAGTGAGTAACTGCTATACAGTTAGCATAATATAAATGGACTTGGTCTGACTGCGGCTGACTTGATACGCTGAGGATATCTTCCAGCAGCTGCATGGTTGAGGTTAAAAAAAGGCAGGTGTAGTGTTGGACACTTTATACTTCTCAAAGCGCCAGGGAACGACAACGATGACCGATCTCAAGTCTTTTCTGTATCTCAACTAAATCAAAGTACTGTTTTGCAGTAAGTGCTGCCCATACATGCACTCTATGAATGTGTGTGTGAATGGGTAAATGGCAATGTACTGTAAAGCGCTTTGTGTGGTCATTAAGACTAGAAAAGTGTTATATAGATACAGACCATTTATTTTTCTTGTTCCTTCCTGTTTTGATTAATGCCTCCTAAGTCCTTGCTCTTTTCAAAAATCCCAAATGATTGATACATATATGTGTATATACATGTACGTCAACGCATCTACGCCGCCTCCACAGCCACAGCCTGCATCGTCAGCCCCCGCTGGTGGGGGACAAGTTGTGTTGCCCCCTGTGCCTGCTACCTCTGTTTCTGAGTTTTCTCATGTAATATCAGCTTTCTTTTCATCCCTGTGTTTGCAGGCTTCAAAACCCTAACCCCCCAACCCTATCCTCACGAGAACACCGCAGTCGTAGATATCCTAAACAAAGGTCGCTCCCGGTCTCCAGCCATTATGAAATTCCTGTGCAGACTCATCATTAATCTCAGCCCAATGCCAGTTCATCCTCAGGGCTTTTAATTATTTTACAATAAATACATTTTTACTACTTGCACCATGATGTATTACGTTTTACTGTCCTTTTGTTGTACCATTACACTTGTGAAGCACGTTGGTCAACAAAGTTGTTTTAAATGTGCTATATAAATACAATTGACATTGACATTGACATTTCAGAAATTCAGACTCTTGGCCCCAGAATCGGATACTCACGCCATACCAGTCCCACTGTTTTCAGCCACAGCTTTCAACTAGCTCCAAAGTAGGAAATCCATTTTCACACCTCCCAAGCCATCCTTAACTTCTTCACCCTAAGAACTCTCTCAGCCTACTTTACCGGCTGGAATTATTTCAAATGGTAAATGGTCTGTATATTCTAGTCTTGATGACCACCCAAAGCGCTTTACAGTACAGTTTTTTGCCATTCACCCATTCACACACACATTCATATTTCTATGAGGGGCCATTCGGGGCTCAGCATCTTGCCCAAGGACATTTGGGTATGCAGATGGGGAAGACTGGGATTGAGCTGCCAACCTACTCGTTGGAAGACGACTGCTTTACCCCTCAGCCACAGCAGCCCAAGGCATTCAAGGCATTTCACGCCTCATACCACCTGCCCTTCCGCTCTAGATGCCATGTCTATATGCAGTTTTATCACCCACGCTCATTCTATTCAAAAGATCCGGTCCTCAACCATCCAGACCTACTTGGCCGGAATCAACTTCTTTGTCAAATTGGCTACTGTTCAACAGTGCGCTTCGTTCTCTCATTCCCACGTGACAATGTCAATCAAAGGCCTGCGGAAACAGGAACTGGTCCTCACTGCTAAACGCCTGCCACTCACTTCAGACCTTCTCAGCCTCTGCATCCGTTCTCTTCATTCAGGCTCTTTATCCCCACAGGCGACTTAAACCTTAGAGGTCATGTTTTAGTTAGCTTTTTTTGGCGTCTTGAGGTGCTCGGAATTTGCCCAAACTACATCTGTTTATAGCCCTTCTCGCCATCCCAGCCTATCAGACATCTCCATCCATACTCCTGACTCTCTCCTATTTACTCTCCGATGGAGTAAGACATCTACATTTTTCGCCTTGATTCCTATCTCAGCCCATATGAGCCTCTGATCAAATATATCAGCTCCAGGTACACCACCATGGCATCGCCACAACACCCTCTCTTCGTCACTGAGACAAAAAAATGGACACCAGATTCTGGTTTCAAAAGCCCCTACTCTGCATTTCAGGCATATTGTCAGATCATTATTCCAGCCATTCCTTATGCATTAGATCGGCATCTACTTCCAATACAACCTGAATTTCCATTCCTGTGAATGTGATATTTTAGGACTGCCCGTTGGGGATTTCATTACGTCTTGCACAATTGACTTGGACTCATGGATGACCTGATTATATTTTGGTGGTCAAAGATCAAAGGGCAAGGTCCCTTTAACCTCTTAAAACACATATTTTGCTTTGTGAATTTTTTTAGTACATAGGAAAACATGGTGAATATCTTCCGCACTAGTTAAGATGTCAACCACCAGTGGATGATAGGGACATCTTCAGTTGGGTACCTTAGCGCCAACAGTTATTTTAATCACAAGACACCTTCTTCCAAGGCAGTTTCACCACAGGCTGATCACCACAGGACGAGTCGATGTTGGGCCGCATTGTAATGCAAGGCATTATTTTCTTCCTTTTCTCACCCATCTTATCAACACTTCCCTGTCAACTGGCTGTTTCCCTAACCCCCCGAAGGAGGCAAGAGTTAACCCTCTACTGAAGAAACCCACCCTCAACGCGTCTGAAGTAAACAACTACAGACCTGTCTCTCTTCTTCCCTTTCTTTCCAAAACTCTCGAGCGAGCTATCTTTAATCAACTCTCCTCCTATCTCCACCATAACAACCTTCTTGACCCTCACCAGTCTGGTTTCAAGGCAAGCCACTCAACTGAGACTGCCCTCCTTGCTGTCTCTGAGCAACTTCACACTGCTAGAGCAGCCTCTCTCTCCTCTGTTCTTATCCTTCTAGACTGTTCTGCTGCATTTGACACAGTGAACCACCAGATTCTTATTTCCTCTCTTCAGGACCTGGGTGTCTCAGGCTCTGCTCTCTCCCTGTTCTCATCCTACCTCAACGACCGCACTTATCGGGTAACTTGGAGAGGATCTGTGTCTGAACCTTGTCCTCTCAGTACTGGGGTCCCTCAAGGTTCCGTCCTGGGTCCCCTCCTCTTCTCTCTGTACACCAACTCTCTCGGCTCACTCACATGGCTTTTCCTACCACAGCTATGCTGGTGACACTGAACTAATCCTCTCTTTTCCCCAATCTGAAACACAGGTAGCAGCACGAATCTCTGCCGGTCTGACTGACATCTCTCAGTGGATGTCTGGACACCACCTGAAAATTAACCTTGACAAGACTGAACTACTTTTCCTTCCAGGGAAAGGTTCACCCACCCACGACCTGACTATTACCTTTGACAACTCTGTGTTAGCCCCCACCCAGACTGCTAGGAACCTGGGTGTGACACTTGACAGTCAACTTTCCCTTACTGCCAACATTACTGCAACAACACGTTCCTGTACAACATCAGGAGAATACGTCCCCTTCTCACTCAGAAGGCGGCGCAGGTTCTGGCCCAGGCTCTGGTCATCTCACGCCTAGACTATTGCAACTCCCCCCTCGCAGGTCTACCTGCTAGTGCCATCCGACCTCTGCAGCTCATCCAGAATGCAGCAGCTCGACTGGTCTTTAACCTACCTAAATTCACTCACACTACTCCGCTCCTCCACTCCCTTCACTGGATACCAGTGGCTGCCCGCATCTGTTTCAAAACATTGGTACTTGCGTACCGTGATGCGAACGGATCGGGTCCAGTCTACATCCAGGACATGGTCAAACCTTACACCCCAGCCCATTCACTCCGCTCTGCATCTGCCAATAGGCTTGTTGCTCCCTCACTGCGAGCTAAACACTCAACAAAATCACGACTGTTTGCTGTCCTGGCTCCTAAATGTTGGAATGAGCTCCCCAAGAATATCAGGACAGCAGAAAGTCTACACATCTTCCACCGCAAACTAAAAACACACCTCTTCCGACTAAACCTTGAATAAAAAAACAAAACAAACCAAAAAAAAGTAGCGATTTAGTAGCACTTATATGGCACTTACCTATAGCACTTTGTAGTTTGGCTTTCTTGAAGAAAATTGTACTTTCTTGATTGTTGTTGTTCTGGGTTTGTACCCTCATGGTTGAATGCACTTATTCTAAGTCGCTTTGGATAAAAGGGTCAGCTAAATGAAATGAAATGTAAAACAGGCACATGCCTGTTTGAATGTACTCTGACACTTGTCTGCAGATATTCAGATGTACTGGTGCACAAGCAGTAAGGATAATTGAAATGCAAAGATGATCAGAGGGAAGCTTCAGTTTGACCCAGTATTTTGGACATGGTCTCCTGGAGAACAGAGCTTTCAAGAAGAGGGCATATCTTTAAAAAAGGAAAATGATCTGCATATTTCGATTATGTGGGGTTGTGTTCAGCTGATCAAAGAGTTGCAGGAATGCCACTCGAAACTGAGGGACTCACAACCCTCATGATGTGAATGAGCACAAATTGATGCTTTTGATGTAAACAATTAGGCGCCTCATAAAATATCATATGGTCAATTAACCTTTTGGTAGTCATTTGACAGTGACACAACCTTGGCAGTTTAAGTGGCTAAATAGGGGCCAGTATAAACCTAATGATCAAAACCTGGATACTTATCTAACACTGTAAAAAAAAAATCATACTGGTATTTAATGGTGTCAACTAATCTTTTTTAGAAACTGATCAGAAAAACGTAGTTAAAGGGCCCATATTGTGTAAAATACATTTTTTGGGCTTTTACTATCCGGAATTACTTGAAGGGGGTCAGGGACCCTCAAAGTATGAAAACAGTCACTCCACAGACTTTTTCACTCAGTCCATTCGAAGAAATATGTTATTGAAATGACGCGTTTCGTACTTCCTCCCCTGTATGAGTCATATGGGTTCGCACTCGTCTCTCAGCCCCTCCCAGCCGGTACCAGTCCAGCCTCTGAGTCCTGAACCATCCCTTATTAATGCTGCTATAGGCCTAGACTGCTGGGGGAACTCTTATCATGCACTGAGCACTTCTCCAATTCTTTCTGTCTCTCTGGCCCCACATTTACTTATTTTACTACTACACTAACTTTGTGGGTTTTTTTCATTTTTTTCTCTGCAGGTATCTCTCACTCCAGAGCTATAGGATTCAGACAAATATTATTATTATTATTATTATTATTATTAGTTAGTTTAGTTTTTTTTCTCCACAGTTGCCAAAGCTTGCTCATTGTGGGAACTGTTGGTTTTCTCTATGATTTTTAAGGTCTTGACCTTCTATGTGCCTTGAGATAATGTATTTTGTCATTTGGCACTATAAAAATAAAATTGAAATGAGTTGAATTGAATCTTATTTCTGGATCAGAAGGAGACAGCTGATCTCTCTCATCGCTTTAATAAGGAAAATAATAGAGCACTTGTTCTTCCCTGCTGCCATTGCCGTAACCGCCTGAGGAGTGAAATAGTGGTCCACCAGCATTTAGCCAAGGCTAAAACTACACTTTTTTTAAAAATTAAGGGAACACTTAAATCACACATCAGATCTTGATGAACAAAATATTCAAGTTGAAAATATTTACTGAGGTATATTGTATACTTTGTTGAGAGCAAAATGAAATGGAAACCAAAATCCTTAACCTATGCTGTATTCCCACAGCATAGGTAAATGCCTGTATGCACTCCCGACAACGCCTGGGTATGCTTCTGATTAGTTGGTGGAGGGTGTCTTGGGGGATCTCCTCCCAGACCTGGAGCAGGGCATCAGTGAACTCTTCGACGGTCTGTGGCGGTACTTGGCGGCGTTGGATGCACCGATACATAATGTCCCATAGGTGCTCAATTGGATTTAGGTCAGGGGAACATGAGGGTCTGTCAATGGCATCAATGCCTTTGTCATCCAGGAACTGCCTACACACTCTGGCCACATGCACTGCACCAGCGGTATGACATGGAGGTCTGTGCATCAATTATGGTGATCTCTGACGAATGCCAATCAAGCTGCATGTGCTGGGCTGTGAGCACATGTCCCACTAGAGGATGTTGGGTCCTCATGCCACCCTCATGGAGTCTGTTTCTGACAGTTTGGTCAGAAACATGCACACCTGCAGCCTGCTGGAGGTCAATTTGTAGGGCTCTGGCAGTGCTCCTCCTGTTCCTCCTCGCACAAAGGAGCAGATACCGGTCCTGCTGCTGGGTTTATGCCCTTCTACGGCCCTGTCCAGCTCTCCTTGTTTAATGGGTGGTCTCCTGGCCACTCCTCCATGCTCTTGAGACTGTGCTGGGAGACACAGCAAACTTTCTTGCAACCACCCGTGTGGATGTGCCTTCCTGGAGGAGCTGGACTACCTGTGCAACCTGATCGGGCTGCAGATACCGCCTCATGCTACCAGTAGTGACAAGGACACTAGCAGAACATAAAACTAGAAAGGAATCAGTCAGGAAGGATAAGGAGAGAGCAGCTGTCTGTGGCCACCACATGCAAAACCATTCCCTTTCTGGAGGTTGTCTTGCTTTTGCCTCTCCATTGCACCTGTTGTCACTTTCATTTGCACCAAAGCACCAAGACTGATTCACAATCACTTGTGCTTTCTAAATGGAAAGATTGATATCCCTGAAGTTTACCTGACTTGGTGTTATACTGTGACGACTAAATGTTCACTTAATCTTTTTTAGCAGTGTATATAAGCAGATCTTCACATGATCGCTACAGAGCAACTATGAGGCTTATGTCTGTGCACAGACCTTTAGTTAGTGTGTTTACATTATTATTATTGTCTTGCAGTATTGTTTTGTTGTTCAACAATGCCCTGTGTTTCTTGAACACTGTAGTGTGTTCATGTTGTTGTTACTTGCTTGATTGCACTCTCATGTTGTGGTCAGGTCAGCACTCTCCCACATGGCTGCTTTTTTGTTAAGCTTACCACTATTAAGTCGGTAGCTGAGATTTAAATAGTTCCGGTACCAGGTCAGATGAACTTCTGTTTTGAACTTCTTGTTACCGTGTGGTAAAATCAGCATCTTATTAGCTTTAGTGGTATTCATTGGTAGTCTTCTCTCCCTTTTCTCTCCTTTGTTTTCTAACTCACTCTTACACACCTACATATACATACACCTTGGTGTGCCTATAGCGTGGTAACATAACATAGATTTGCCACAATGCCACCACCTGCTTAGAACCACGTGTTTTTGTATTTTTTTAATACTTTATTTTTCTTTATTTTATGCAGACAAAATATAAACAGCATTGATGAAATGAATAAGTACACCAATAGAAAATACACTACATAAAGAGGTAAATAGAGTTGCATACGATACATCATAGTAACACGAACATGGACTATATAGCAACAGTGTTAAATTAGAGATATTGATCTTAAGTTATCATGTTCAAGTAAAACATTAACATACCTTCTGAGGCCACCATAACCTTGACCTCTGACCTTGGGCTACGAAGATGAAATTCAATTTCAAGTGAATGTTTGTGTCAAATGTGAAAGAATTCTCTCAAGTCGTAACAGAGATATTGCATTCACAAGGCAAAATGTGTGCTTTGTGAGGTCACAGTGACCTTGACCTTTGACCATTGGCCACCAAATTCTATTCAGGTCATCTTTGAGTCTAAGTGAATGTCTTTGCAAGATGTGATGAAATTCTCTTTGGGCATTCCTGATATATTGAGTTCAAAACAATGCAAGGCCATGTGACCTTCACCTTTGGACCTTTGGCTACCAAAATCAAATGAGTTCATCTTTGAATCCAAGTGAATGTTTGTGCCAAATATGAAAAAGGATTCCTTGATGGCGTTCAAGAGATTTCACCTTCACAAAGCAAAAATGTACTTTGTTAGGTCACTGTTACCTTGACCCGTGACCTCTGACCACTAAAATCAAAGTTGTTCATCCTTGAGTATATGTGAATATACGAGAATGGGACGCTCGTACATACATACGTGCAGATGGACAGATGGATGGACGGACAACCCGAAAACATAATGCCACCGGAATCGCTGGTACTGAGGCATAAAAAAGAAAAGAAAAATGAGAAAAGAAAAAACAGAACAGAAACAACCATGTAGATGCAAGTAATTCACAGAAACTATAACAATATCATCCTTGTTTTTCTTAATCAAAACGTATCAAATGTAAAACAAATTACCATGCATTACATTACATTTCATTTAGCTGACACTTTTATCCAAAGCAAGTCACAATAAGTGCATTCAACCATGAGGGTACAAACCCAGAACAACAAAAATCAAGTAAGTTATCACCTCATTGTGCGAGGTATGTGTCCCATTTTTCTCAAAAGTAATCACCTTTGTTCTTTTGCAGTCTTAGACTGAAAGTTATTTTTACTCTGCGCCATAAAGATTTTTAGGATATATCTGTTTTTTTTAGATAATTCTAGTTCCCAGAATATGTTTTTATGGTCTGCCACACAGTGCCCACATCCTCTCCAGCACTTGGGTTGTAGTGTAAGTTTTGTATTATAAGCCCTAATAAACACCTGATACATATCTAGGCATAGATCCTTTAATGATCTTATCAAGATATTGCCAGAGTTGGAGATATCCATAGAAATCCTTTTGAGCAAGGCCATATCTTTCTGACATGGTTTTAAAGTCTATACATTTCTGATCATCAACCAAGAGACACAGTGCTGTGGGTACTTGTCTCAACCATTGAATGAAGCCTCTGTCATTCACAATTGTCTTAAAATCTGGATCACGGTTGGGCCACGTTAGGATTTCTTTCTGAATGTTAAGTTGTTTCATTGACTCTGGATATCATATTGTTGGGCAACAAACTTTGTAGAGACCTGTCTAGCAACGACAGCTCCATGGCTTTCCATTTTGCAAAATAATCTTGATTGCACTAGAGCATCAATGGTCTTATCTGTGCAGCTATATAATAGTCTTTAAGATTCGCAAAGCCCATCCCACCACTGTGCTTTGGCAGCTGTAAGGTTTTGTATCTCACCCTAGGGACAGTGCCATTCCAAATGAATTGGGACATCATCGTATCCCATATTGATTATTAGGAATATGAATGGGTAGTGACTAAAAAAAGTAAAGTAATCTAGGTAAAATAGTTGTTTTTATCGTCATAATTCTGTTACCTAGATCCAGGGGTAAAGAGCCCCATCTATCAAGGTCCTCTGTTATCTGTTAATTAATACGTGCATAATTTTTATAGTACAGTCGAGATATGTCCTTTGTTAATTTAACACCTAAATACACTTAAATGTCCGCTACCAGAAGTAGCGAAGCTAGCGGATGTAGCCACATGATGGTGTGCCCGAGGGTCCGTGAACGCAACTCGTAGGAAGACATTAGGTATGAATGTCGGGCTTGCGGACACCTAGATGACACCACACGAGCAGTATGAAGGCATGTCATGTTTTTTCTGTAGTTTTATTACGTCTGAAGAAGCGGGCACAATTTACTTCAATTGTATTGGATTTGGCTGCAACTCTGTTTAGCCCTGAGACTCCAGAAGTGTAGGGTTAACCCACCAGTACTCTGGTGAGTAGATAATGAGTGAATTTTCATTTTATGGTGAACTATCCCTTTAAGCTGACCAAGACATCATCTGCATGAAGACATATTTTGTACTCTGTATCTCTCATTACTATTCCCTCTAGGCCTTGATCTTGTCTTATCGCTTGAGCAAGCGGTTCAATAAATAAATTGAAGAGCCCTAGACTGGCTGGACAGCCATATTACAGGTGAATAGTTTGAGACAGACCTTCGTTGGCCATGTTTTGATGCTCTTAAATAACTTTTCACATTTTATGTATGAAATGGCGTGGAGGCCCCCCCCCCTTTACTGTCCTGAATTTGCCTACATCGAATAAATCCAGACTGGTCCTCATTGATCACGTAAGGCATCACTTCCTCCATTCTTTTGGATAAAATAGCTGCATATATTTTATAATCCTGATTCAAAACATTCTTTTAAGTCCTTACTGAGATGGTGGCCTTCCTCCAAGATGGGGGAAGGACTCCCTCCCTCAGAGTTTAATTGAAGCTCTTATATAGTATTGGTATTAATTGCTTCTTCAGTGACTTATACCATTCTCCTGGAAATCCGTCTGACCCTGGAGACTTGCAAGATTTTAAGGAGGGGATCACCCTATCAATTTCTTCAACTGATATTTATTTTATTAATTTGTCATTATGCATTTCCCCAAATGCGGGTCCAATTGGCTCAGAAAATCTTCAACCTTAGAGAAGGTTGAAGATTTGCTCTTAAATGCACTAAGAGCGTCTTAGTTTCAGAATTGTCTGTGCTGAAAGTGACACAATAGTACTATCGATCCCTTTTTCTGAACCTAATGCCAAAATATATCGAGGGAAAGAAAAAAAAATAGCTAACCCTTCGCAGACTTACTCTCTGGCTGCAACATGTGCAAATGTAACAGACCTTTTTAACAGCAGACATGTTGTCATTGTTTAGCAGGAAGAGTAAAGGTGTGATTAATAACAGTAACAACAGCTTCATCCCATCAGTTCGACATTTGTGTGTGAATCAGCCACTGTTGTGTCATTAGTTCTACCAATACTTTTACTGCTTGATCTATGTTTAAATGAAAAAGGTTTATAGACGTTAAAACAACTCACCATTACAATGGTGTAGACTTGCTATACAGAGCCTGGTAATATTTCTCAAATGCATTTTGTATTCACTGTAGTTCAAATGAAATAATTTAATAATTTTATTAACTGTGTTTCCAGATTGCTGTTTTCATAAACTCAAGGCTACAAAATGATATACTATCATCACAATATCTCTGTTTTGTGAATCTAAGCTTTTTCTTCACTTCGTCACAATAAATCACATCTATTTCTTGTTTAATTTTCAAGCAAAACCAGTTTCCCATATAATTTCCCCCCGCTAAACTGTTTTGGCTGTGTGCCACAGCATCACTGGAATCATATTGCCATCATCATTATCTTCCAAGTATGTTTTTAGTTATTTCTTTATTCTTTCCTTGAAGCCAGGGTTATTTAGCATACTTGCATTTAATCTCCACATTGCCATTTTAGGTCTGCTATCTAAATGTAGTTTTAAATGGACAGTGGAGTGATCTGATAAATCTCTCTGACTTATTTCACATTCCTTTAACCATTGCCTCTTAGAATTGTGCATGAATAAATAACCTTGAAAACGTATCATGGCGTTTTGAGTAGAATGTTTATCATGATTATGAAAATCTATCAAAACAGAGGTCTTAAATTCTTTTTTTAATCCATCTGTTAATGGAAGTGATTTTCCATTAAGATTAGTGGTTAAAAGCTTTGGATTAAAAATTATGTTTAGTACTCTCCTTGTCTTTAGTCTCAGATAGAAGTTCAAAATGAACCGAATTTGGCATCAACATAACTACACCCCTCTTGAGTCCTGTTTTAAAAAGATAAATAATAAAGATGCAGAAAAACTAGTCCATGCCTTTGTAACATCCAGACTTGATTATTGTAATTCCTTATTATCAGGCTCCAGCAGTAAATCGGTAAAGACTCTGCAGCTTGTCCAAAATGCTGCAGCACGTGTCCTGACAAGAACCAGGAAAAGAGAGCACATTTCTCCAGTATTAGCTTCGCTACACTGGTTTCCGGTTAAATCTAGAATATAATTTAAAATTCTCCTCCTCACCTTCAAGGGCCTTAATAATATGGCACCATTATACCTCAAAGAGCTGATAGTACCTTATCAACCCACTAGAGCACTGCGCTCCCAGAATTCAGGCTTACTTGTTGTCCCTAAAGTCTCTAAAAGTAGAGTAGGAGCCAGAGCTTTCAGCTATCAAGCTCCTCTCCTGTGGAATCATCTCCCACTTTCAGTTCGGGAGGCAGACACCATCTGTACGTTTAAGAGTAGCCTTAAAACCTTCCTTTACGATAAAGCTTATAGTTAGAGCTGGTACTGGCTTGTCCTAGACCTGCTCTTAGTTAGGCTGCTATAGGTCTAGAATGTCGGGGGACACATGACACACAGAGCTTCTCTTTCCAGCTTCTCCTTCCTCTTATCAATCGTTATCACATCAAAGAAATTCATATCTCATCAATAAATGTTACTGACTTGACTACTTCCCCGGAGTCCCTTTGCCTTATCGTCCGCAGATCCAGGGCCACAGCTGCGGCCACATCGTGGATTATGATGGTGGATCGCGTATCAGAGATCGTAATGGTGGATCATGTATGGCAGATTCTGTATCGTGCTGGCTGACCTTGATAATAATGGCGGATCATTTATCGTGTTGGCATCTGATAGTGGTGGTGGACCACGATCGAGGTGGCAGCTGATGGTGGAACCTGATGGCGGCAGTGGACAATGACTGTGGACTATAGTGGCAACCGATCTTGATGGTGGATCATGATCGTGGTGGCTGCTGACCGTGGCCTATGATTACAACAAGACTGCTTGATATACAATATTTCTCCTCAGATACTCGACCATTACTGACAATAATCCATCAATTCATTTAACTTCCATTATGCTACAAACTGTTTATTCTAATCAATGCTGCAAATACCCTTATCTTTCTGATGTTCTCCATTACACGGGGCATCTATTGCACTTCTGTTCGTCCTGGGAGAGGGATCCCTCACATGTGAGTTTTTTTTTTTGTAGTTTTTCCTGACTCTTGTTGAGGGTTAAGGGCAGAGGATGTCACACCTTGTTAAAGCCCTATGAGACAAATTGTGATTTGTGAATATGGGCTGTACAAATAAAATTTGATTGATTGATTGAAATAATGAGTATAACTAAAGACCATTTTCTTTATTTTTTCATGTTCCTGACTTTTTGCCCAAAAAGTAATTTGCCCTTTTAAATTTTTTGCTTTTGACATCATTTTAGACCTATTGACGGGACTCGTCAACCCATGAATATTGAGGGTGATAACCTTAAATTCTTTATTATGCGTGTGTAAAGCAGAGGGTTTTTTTGACACTTGCATGTGGTCCCCAAAAACAAAGAGTAAGAACTATTAACAGTAAGCATAGAACAGCAATAGCAATGAATAATTAAAACTGGGCTTCCATCAAAGAGGTTGTCCCTAGACCACTTGTATAGGGGGATGTACCAGCCAAAAGGTAACGGTTATTTATGTGTGTTGCTGTCATTTAAACTCTGCAGACTGACTACCTTATTCTAAAATTTCAAATAAAAACCTTGGCCAAAGAAAATCAATGAATGTCCACTATGGGCTGGTGGGGAGCTCGGTTGTAGTTCACAGTTTGGGAGAAAAAATGTATAAAAAGATTCAAGCATTTTGATCAAATGCAGTTTACAATCACTGTCCTGTTTCAGGTAATAAAGATGCAGATATCCTCAGGAGTTGGGAACACTAATATTACAGTGAATAAGTCAACAGTTCTCCATCGGCATAGTGGTGAGTAGGTAACAAGTGAATTAAAAATGTTATGCCATACTAAGGCCCCTTTCTTCTCCCCCTGGCATTGTTATGTGCTAATAAACACTTTCAAAGTAAATCTCCTAGATTGCAGGGGGGTTTATGGTAGTTCAGTTGGGAGCTGATTTTCATGCGGCCATCTTCACCTTAGTGCCATCATAAGTTCCTCTCTAGTCCACACTCTTTATTCATGCCATCTTGAGTTTGCCAAGCCAACGTCACTCATGTGATCCCACTGCCCTCTTTGCCCTCTACCTCTCTCTCTCTACGCACAAACACACACACATTACAGATACCACCTGCAGCAGCGGATTGGACTCAGATGGGACTGGTCTTTTTTAGTTGTGTTTTCTATCATTGATTGCTTTGGCATCCTTTGGTCTCTAAATCTGAATGTTTTTAATTACTTTTTAACATCCTATGTTGTATCAGTCACCTGTAAAGCACTTGATTTCATTGAGAGGTGCATTATAAATAGAGGTTGATTGATTTAATTACGGCTTGACTTCAAAAGTACAATGAAGAAAGCATGTTTGGACTCAGTTCAATTAAATGTATAGATGTGCACCTTACCAAAAATGGTCATCAGCTGCATTCTTCCCACTAACCACAATAATAGGGCAACATCAAACACAGTCATCTACAGAATACATCACATCTTGCAAACGAATTGTCAAAATGAGTGTCACTCTCTGAATAAAAAAAAATCCAAAGCCAAGGAAGCTGGCTGGTCCAGGAGGTGGGATGGTAGTTAGTCGCACACTACAATGCAGTCTGTGGATGGTAACCAGGAAGAGAGACTGTTGCCCCCAATGACCGACAGAGAGCCTTTCATACCTTGGAGGTGAATTGTGGAACAGCCCTAATCTGGTTTGAATCCTATTTATCAGATCGATTCCAATTTGTACAAATTAATGATGAGTCATCTGTGCGCACCAAACTGAATCACTCTGATCCTCAGGGTTCTGTGCTCGGCCCAATTTTATTCACCTTATATATGCTTCCATTCTTAAACATTATCAGGACACACTGTAAATTTTCACTGCTATGCAGATGACAACCAGTTATACCTATCAATAAAACCAAAACAATGTTATCAACTAACTAAACTTCAAGGACATAAATACCTGGATGACCAACCATTTTGTCCTATTAAACTCAGATAAAACACAGGTCCTAATACTCGGCCCTAAACACCTTAGAGATGCATTATCTAATGACATAGCTATTCCAGATAGCACTGCACTTGCTTTCAGTGAAATCGTCAGGAATTTGCGTTATTTTTGATCCCGATTTATCCTTTGATTCGCATTCAAAACCAATTTCTAGGACGGCCTTCAATCACTTATGTAACATTTCAAAAATCAGACATGTCCTGTCTCAAAAAGATGCAGAAATGAGTCCCAGCCTTTCTTACATCCAGACTGGATTATTGTAATTCCTTATTATCAGGCTCCAGCAGTAAGTCGGTAAAGACTCTGCAGCTTGTCCAAAATGCTGCAGCACGTGTCCTGACAAGAACCAGGAAAAGAGACCACATTTCTCCAGTATTAGCTTCAAACTGGCTTCCGGTTAAATTTAGAATAGAATTTAAAATTCTCCTCCTCACCTTCAAGGCCCTTAATAATAGGGCACCATCATACCTTAAAGAGCTGATAGTACCTTATCAACCCACTAGAGCACTGCGCTCCCAGAATTCAGGCCTACTTGTTGTCCCTAAAGTCTCTATGCACACACACACCCACATGCACGCACGCACGCACGCACGCACGCACACACACACACACACTTCGGCTGAGAACAATGACCTATCTCAAGTCTTTAAACACCTTATCTAAATATTAAATTATGTACTGAAACCTGTCTTTTTTACACACCGGCAAAAGATTATAGACGATAAAATATTAAGGTAATTTTAAACCTATTATGCGACTAGAAAATTTAAAAATTCAAGAACTGATTATTTTTGCGCAAGCATGTCAGTAGTCAAGTGTGCATAAGAGGGCTTTAGAGTGTGAGTAGACTCTGTTCTTAAATAAGAACAAATCCCAAACAAGAAAACCCTGGTGAATGTCAGAATTGTTCTAAAAACTGCACAAGCAGCTTTTACTGTAAGAAAAATATCTTTGAGAAGAAATGTTCTAAGGCCTTTTAAATTACAGTACCTAAAAATTAACCAGCAGAGGACCGGTGGGAACTGTATCTTAAGCAATAGCATATTGTTTGGTGTGACTGCTATACCAACAATTTTTTAAGTTACCCATAAAACAGCTATATAACTACTGGCAGTGTATCTGTTTCTATTATGATATTTAATGCGTGCCTTATTTTGTGTTTTTATTGTGATGATTAATACAATACACATGGTCCCTTTACACTATAGTTTTATAGTAATTGAAATTTAATTTTCAGCTGAAAGAAAGTTGTCAGTCAACTTCGTTGTTCATTGTATTATTTGTTGAAAAACACGAGGATGTCCTAAACATCCGTTTCATCTGAAACAATAAAAACAAACCCTGCTAGATCGGTCTTTGTTCTCGTCTCATTGACGGTGCGATAAGTAAAACGTGTCCGAGTTGACGGCAGATCAGGTCGGCGGATCGAGTCAGGCACAGTCAAACTACACGCTATACGTCAGGTCCCCAGTGACGATTCGCCGTCGTCCACGCTGTCAGCTGACTGCAAGAGCTGCTTCCGGTTTCCTCTGAATGATGGTGTTTATTTTTTTTTGTGTAACTCCGTCTTGACTGGGCTCATTATGCTCATACTACAGTTACCAGAGGATGTCCTCTACCATATCTTGTCTTATTTGGACTGTAAATCTCTCGCCCGCCTCTCTCAAGTCTGTAAAAGCATTTGCCGCTTTGTAAACCGCGACACTGTCTGGAGGAGCATCGCCAAAGAGTTTCTTAACACTGGGATCAGTCGGGACGGGACGGACATGTAAGATGTGCAGTAAAAAGTGTGTTAGCTCAGTGTGTGTAAGCTTAGGCTGTCATTGTTAGTTGACACGCAGTATTTCTGTGTTGTGTAACCACGTGCTGCACCTGATTACCGAATATGTTGTGCTGACCACGGACAATTGAATACAAATTAAATGTAAATGTATTGGAGCTTTCAGACACAATAGGTTCTTCTTCTCTTGGTGTCAGTGAGACGAGAACAACAACCGATCTCGCAGCGTTTGCTTTTTTCGCTGCAGATGATACGGATGTTAGGAAATTGTCAAACAATTAAATTCTCCTCAGCTCTTCTCTCCAGTCATCTCTCCTCTCTTTCCTCCTCAGCTCTTCTCTCCAGTCATCTCTCCTCCCTTTCCTCCTCAGCTCTTCTCTCCAGTCGTCTCTCCTCTCTTTCCTCCTCAGCTCTTCTCTCCAGTCATCTCTCCTCTCTTTCCTCCTCAGCTCTTCTCTCCAGTCATCTCTCCTCTCTTTCCTCCTCAGCTCTTCTCTCCAGTCATCTCTCCTCTCTTTCCTCCTCAGCTCTTCTCTCCAGTCATCTCTCTTCTCTTTTCTCTTCAGCTCTTCTCTCCAGTCATCTCTCCTCTTTTTTCTCTTCAGCTCTTCTCTCCAGTCATCTCTCTTCTCTTTCCTCCTCAGCTCTTCTCTCCAGTCATCTCTCCTCTCTTTCCTCCTCAGCTCTTCTCTCCAGTCATCTCTCCTCTCTTTCCTCCTCAGCTCTTCTCTCCAGTCATCTCTCTTCTCTTTTCTCTTCAGCTCTTCTCTCCAGTCATCTCTCCTCTCTTTCCTCCTCAGCTCTTCTCTCCAGTCATCTCTCCTCTCTTTCCTCCTCAGCTCTTCTCTCCAGTCATCTCTCTTCTCTTTTCTCTTCAGCTCTTCTCTCCAGTCATCTCTCTTCTCTTTTCTCTTCAGCTCTTCTCTCCAGTCATCTCTCTTCTCTTTTCTCTTCAGCTCTTCTCTCCAGTCATCTCTCCTCTTTTTTCTCTTCAGCTCTTCTCTCCAGTCATTTCTCTTCTCTTTTCTCCTCAGCTCAGAAAACTTCTTCCTTCTGTATTAATCATCACATTAGAAACAAAATAAGGCACACATGAAATTAGAAACAAACGGATACACTGCCAGTTGTTATATAGCATCACACAATCATATGTCATTGTTTTTTTTTTAAATGAGGTAAGTGTTAGTTATTGTTCCTGTATATTACCTTTCTTTAGGTACAAAAAGAGGTTTTGGCTTTTAACGCCTAACATTTATGGACATACGGAGCAGAAAACACATCTCAATTCTTAGAATAAAAACAAGACACGTCACTTTTTCAAGTAGGAGGTCAAGAAATTCCGACAACCGAGTTGTCTGGAATGCAGCAATAGACTGCATATAAAAAATGGACGTAGCTTCCCGGCTCCAAAAGATGAAGCCTATGCGGAAGTGCTTAAAAGTGTAATACCGCGGACATCTGGCAGGGGCTGGCTCATATTGGCTCCAAGAAATCTCTGGCTCCATGGACTACCATTCAGAAAACACCAACTTCCCACCAAATATTCCCACCAGTGAATTGTTAGCATGCTAGTTACTGTCCCAGTGAATGTCAATTACGATGCTAACCAAGCTAGCTAGTTAGCTGATAGCTTTGCAGTGCTGGGCCTACCAGTTCTCTCAGGGCTGCTGACCTTAAGTAAAGCTTGATAAAAAGGTAAATTTAACCAACATTAACATGACAACGTTTGTTTTGTTTCTGCCACATGTGACTCAGTTTAAATGATGTGAGCTGCAATAATGTGAGTTATTAAAAGTCCATGAGGATTTGGTGATAGTTCAGTTTAACACAATATTTTGGTAACTACTTTTAATGCTCCTAAACAGTAGCATTAACTTTCTGTGTTTTGTCGTGATTACCTGCTGTATGTTTTAAGTTAATCAGGTAAAAAGTCGTGTGTAGGTTTATGTAGTTATGTAGTGAAGCTGTCAGAAGATACTGACTGTGTAGGAAAAATACACGGTAAATTAACTACATTAGATTCAGTTTTACGATTTCTTCTGGGCTTTAGATGTTGGATTTCTTGGTGTCAGGGTCTTTATTTCTATGCTGATCAAATTCGAAACTCTCGGCTTCAAAACAGCAGTTCACAAACCAATGGGTGACGTTACACTAGGTTGCCAATTGGGTGTTGCATGTGGGGGAGAGCAACTGCACGGTCTGACTGCAGCCGGTTCCCTCCCACGAGGCTTTAAGGTCATGTGACCTGGTGAGGTTTTGCAGCGTTGGATGAAGTCAGACAAACATTTTAACCAGCAGAAAATTCATTTTCATTATATGAAAAGTGTTGACTTTAAAATCTTCATCACAAATAAACCAAAGTTTACCAACTTCACTTTGAACCACAGACTGTATAAGCTCTACATATGATGACCAGCACACAAACAATCAAAAGTGACTTTATATTATAGAACTGTTTGAGGAGGACTCACTAATGACAAGGAATAATACTGAAGTAGCTCCGAAGCATTAAACAGGCGGATTTAGAAGAGTCACTGCAATAGTGCAGGTTAATTTGGGATCCCAAAATGATTGTAGGTGTGAATGATTGTTTGTCTCTATATGTCTGTCCTGGCTAGACTGATAACAGACACAGTGACACAGTGTCTCTCACCCAATGTCATAAGATTAGCAGTCTAGCCAATGGACGGACAGACCTGGGGACTTTTTGCATTTTTAGTGTCAATTATCATTAATATGTTGTGGGACAATGATAATCCTCTGAGCTATTCTACTTTCTTTTCTTTTCCTACTTCATCTTCTGAGGGAACATTCATTTGCATAATATTGTCAAGGATGGATTTGCTTATTTTATGAGTGTGTATTCAGTTCCTTCTGCCACTAGATAATGCCCTGATTATGTTTATTCTTTTGTGTTAACAATATTGAGAAATAATTTAAAGTTAAAAAATTCCAGGTTTTTGCATACTATTGAATAGATATGATGGGTATGGTTTCAAAGGGTCAAATTGGCCTGTTAAAAATAACTCATACTATAAAATGTAGCCCCCAAAACCTACTGTAAATAGTAATGTTCAGTTCTCTCTGTTATTGCAGATATCCTCACATACCCCTGAAGGAGAGAGTGAAGATAGCACAAAACTGGTGTGATGGAGTCTGCAAAAGGGGAATTCCTCTCAAATGGAAAACAAAGTAAGTTAGTTATTGAGCTCGCTGTTTGAAGGCTGAAACACTGTCTTGATGTACTTCTGTGGGGGGATTCCTCATAGAGCTTGGCTAGGCTAACCTGATTCGAGCTCTGCATTTCCTTAAATGTTGAAATATTCCTTTAACAAAAATAAAATATTCTTTGCATACTTTACTTTAATATATCAGGGTGTTTATTTGGTAGTTATACTATACACATTTCTCCTAAATCTTGTAAATTTCTAATATCTTGTCTTCAGGCTGTTACCATGGTTGGAGTTGGATGGGGATGTACTCTTTCTATCTCAGGCTGCTGATATTGGAGCTTACCAGTTGCACCAAGACTCTGGGAGGTTGCAGCGTAACCCATTTGAAATCTACTCAGGCCACAATGCTGATGTGTGCCACTTTGTTCTGACGGACTCTCACCTGATAAGTGGTGGAAGGTAGATCATGTTCTCTTTGTTCTTCTTCTGATTTTATCTGGCATGGACAACATGCATTAGTCATTGCAGTACGTAACAATCAGACACTGAAGTAATCATTTGTTTGTTATTAAAGCATTTTGTGACTCATTAGTCATTTATCCATAAACCTATTGAGATTTAAAGAAAGCTTTTTCATTTGCTGTTTAAAAAAAACCCCACTTGTGCCTGTTTAGTAGGAAAAAAGTGACGTGTGCTGCTATGGCGATATGTTTTGAATAGAATTGAAAATCTCTGTAGTTCTTTTACAGTGGATGAAAAAGTAGTTGAAGCTGAAATAGGACAATGTACTGTGATTTGGGTATGCTTTGTGTTGGGGATTTTGTGCCATTCTTCTCTGCTGATTCTCTCAAGCTCTTTCATGTTGGATAGTGACTTTTCATGTCTCTTTCTTTTTGATTCACTTCAATTCACAGTTCTGGCTGGACCACTCATTCAATGAGTTGTCCCAAAAGCGAGTTGTCAGCTGTGCGCACAAGTCAAGTCAACTTAATTTATATAGCGCTAACCCCTAACCCTAATCATTGCTAACGTTATCTCAGACCACATTTTGTATACAGCAGGTCTAGGCTTAGTGATAGAGATGCAACAATTCCCACCATGAGCAAGCATTGGTCTGGTTGAAAAACCTTTTAAGAGGCAGAAACCACAAGCAGAACCAAGAGTGGGCAGTCATGTGCCTTGACCAGTTGCTTTGAGAGAGAGAGATTGGGAAAAAAGACCAGGAGGATTGTTTCATATAGAAACAAAGTAAAGGTCAAGGTTTATGATTATGGCGGTAATAATAATGATAATAGTAATAATAATGGGGGCATTAGTAGGCTTGCAATAACAGATCTAGACTGGACAGCATTGGAAGCGGAAAAAGAAGATGAGAGAGAAATGGAAGGATAAAAAAGATAAAGATTGGGGGGAGGACAGGACAGGAAGGAGAAAGAATGATCTTGAAGGAGCAAACAGGCAGAGTTACTGTTTAGTGGTTTTTAAAAAGATTATACTAATCTAATTGGCAGGACATGGACTATACTATGACTCAGACTCAGACCCATACGGCGCCCTATCCGGACACAGAGTTATGAGCTATTTTAACCAATGCAGCTACTCTAGCCTTTACAGCACTGCTTTAGTAGGGTTGGGTTCTTAACACTGTACCTATAAAGTTACCAACCAAATTACGTCGATACTACCGGGTAACGATTCATGTTAAATCAATCGGTGCCAAATTTCGGTACCTGTGAGCCCATCTGGGCGAGAGAGTATGTAAATGTGTGAGAGGGAACGAGAGAGTATATGTTAAATAAAGAGAGAGAGAGCCAGACCATGCGACTCACCCCTAGAGCGTGATCCAGCCAAGCGTATTTCTGATCAGTGCAGAATCCGAACAATGGCGAGTCAATGGAGCAGACACCCAGGGAGCCATGCATGGCACCAGGGCACAGACCCAGGGACCTTCTGCTCGCCCAAGGCAGACACCCAGGTAGCCATGCACAGCTCCACTATGTTCAACTACAATATTCATTTGGGTCTTTTCATACATGTTTGGATCTGTACCGGCTCTGTCAGCAATTTACTGCTCCTCTCTGTGTCTCCATCATTCACTCTGCGCACTGCACCGATCACACTGTTTGTGTGTCAGCGCGAGAGACGAGCTGAATTATGAATGAATGCGCAGCTATGAAGAAAGATTTGACTAACTGAAGAAAAGTGTTGATCATTATGTGTTGATCAGTGTTGATATTGTTGCATTATCTCAAACAAATCAACCTTTCCTTCAAGTTCTGGGACTATAATGCTACTCTATGTATCTGTGAATCCCGTTGCAACGGCCCGTAACGGCCGTTACCTTACTTCTGTATGATAGTCCAGGCGTGCTCAGTTTGGCTCGATGCGTTTAGCAGTGTACAGAGTGACAGAGACACAGAGAGGAGCAGTAAATTAGGAGCAAGCCGGTAACAACTGTAGAAAAAAATAATGTTTACTGTCCAAACATGTATGAAAAGAACCAAAACACTGTAATCGGACTTGGTGGAGCTGTGTATGTTTGCCTGGTTCCCCGGTACCTCTGCTTGGTAACCCCTAACCCTAACTTTTAAAAGTCTGAGTAAAGGTTGATGCCATGAGAACTAAGCCTGGAGAACTGATTTGAGCTGTGAATAGAAGAAAAATAAAAGAACCCAATAGATTGAAAACATCACAAATATCTTGAAATAAATACAAACCTGTGCCTTCTAACTTTCTGACAGTGATGGCAAGATCCTGGTCCACAGCAGGACAACTGACTGGTTGGTGGAGTTATCAGGTCATGACCAGGAAGTCAACTGCCTAGACTCGAAAGACGGACTCATCATCAGTGGTTCCAGAGACCAAACAACCCGGGTGAGCACACCTCAATTCAGATTTAGTCATGTGATGCTAGTGGTGTTTATAATCCACACTTGTTTCACAAAGAATACGACTGAAGGATATAAACTACATTGCTTTGAAACATTAGCAATTTTAATGTCACCTCAGATTCAGTTCATCATAAAATACACTAATCTCAGGTAGTATGTGCTAGGGGTGGGCAATATGACCAAAGATTTATATCACAGTATTCTTTTTTGAAGGTGGCCTATCATGTCATGGTATTACTAGATCAGGGGTGGGATTAACACCACTCAGTACCTACATGGACGACATGACAACCCTGACCAAAACAGCACCATGCACCAGACGGTTGCTAGGGACACTCAGAATCCATCAAAGTCAAGCATCAGCAGGAACAAGAGGTTTGGGACTAGGTCAGAGTAGACCCCTGTGGAACATGGCAACTCCTGCAGAGTGGTGAAAATTTGTAATCCTGGAAATCTAGCGTAAGGAAGAGACAGCAAGATGTGCAAATGCTGTCACTCAAGCAAGACGGGGGCAGAGGATGAAAAGGGAGAGCATGGAGAAAAGGAAGGTCAGCTGGAAGGACCTGTGGGGAATGGAAGCAAGCAGGATAAGCTTCCAGGAGTGGTCAGATGGAGCAAGCCCGAGACTGGGACATGTTGGTGGATGTGGGCAAGCAGCTTACAGTCCCATAACATATTGTCAATACCACCCTAAGACCAGACCTAATACTCTGGTCAAACACCCTGCGTGTCATCTACTTCATAGAATTGACAGTAACCTGGGAGGGTGCTGTTGATGAAGCTTATGAGAGGAAAAGGCTGCCCTATGCAGACATGGCATTTGAGGCAGAGCAACATGCTAGTTTGCCCTGTGGAGGTTGGCTGCAGACAAGCCCTGTGCCAGACCATAAAATAATCATTGCTCACTGCAGAATGCTGCAGGCAATGGCTCTCGATCAGGAGTAAAGATTCCAACTGGTCCCCGAGATGCTAGGGACATGCACCCAGGTCTGCAGACAGAAATTTTGATTTGCTATAAGATATGCTGTATAAGGTATTGCACAATCCATGTCTATCACACTATCACACCGGTGTTGACTAGGACACTGCTGCACCTCCCACCCCTAGTATGTGCCATGTACATATTATTTTATGTCTGCATATACATAATTATATATATATATAATTTCTCCAGATTTGGAACTTGACTTCCAACAGCCCCAGAGACACAATTCCCATGTATGACAGAGTGTGGTCTGTTGCTATTAGTCCCACATTGAGGTAAGTTTTTGCTCAGAATCAAGATTTTGATTATGACTGTGAATGCTATTTCTGATCTATCAAATATTGATTGTAATGGCTCGTCTCAAAATCTATTTAGTTATTAGAAGATGAAATTAATAGTAGCTTCACCCTTTAAATACTTGTGTATTTTATATCAGATGGGTGAGAAAAGAAAAAGCAATGTAAAATGTCTCGACAAGGTTTTGGGCCCTCAGGGCCCCATGTCAAAGCAGCCTCAGTGCACCTGTGTATAGATTCTCGAAGTATTTGAACTAAACAGGGGTAATGAACACCAATCGTCCAAAAGATATTTCCTCATTTGTTCATTTGTTGTTTTGATAATTGTGATGGAGAGTACTGTCAAGCATGTCGATCCAAAATAATCCCCTGTAGATTTTTAATCGGATTCAGTTCTGATGATTTAGAAGTCATAGCATATTCACATCTTTTACAACAAACCGTTTATGCCTCAGGTTTTTCCTTTGTGACCTGTCTGTAGCACCTCTATGTTTTGTCCTCACACCCCTCTTCCCCGCTAGCCTGCGCTCATTTACACTTACTCACAATAAACAGAAACACTAATCAGAAGTTATTAGGACCTGAATAGTAGTGAAGTTTACTTTCTATTTGTTTGATTTGCCTGAGAGTTTATGAGACATGCAATCAAACACATTTTTAAAAAGTCCAAAATTTTGTGTGCACCGGAACGATCTGGACTCATGATCTGACACCATCGATTAATAACTAAATAAACGTGACTGTCAGTTTGTGTGTGAAGAGCGACAAAGACGAGGCGACACGCACACAAGCGACACAAACAGCTGCACACAAACACAATTCTCGAGGAAACGCTGGAATAGTAACATAATACGATAGCTCATTTAATGAATATCCATCCTATCTTGTTTACATAGCTGGTCATTAATCTTGTGCCACGATTTTCTTCGATTTTTCAGAGAATAATTAATGGCTCTTGATGAAAAAAATCTTGCTTGTTTGAGGGATTGGTATTTATTAATTGTGTGTGCAATTCGGTGCAGATCCAAATAAATATCTGGATGTAGATAATATAAATGGTTTTATAAGGGGACTGTCTTTTCTGAGTGCCTTTGTAGTTATTGTTTATTCTCTGTTGCTACGACCCAATTTGATGTGAGAAATATGAAACTAACTGGAAATTGTGGAATGTCTCATCCCTCACACCAGATGTTCAATTGACTTAAAATTTGCTGACCTGCTTCGCCTGTCTCCTACCGTGGCTCAAAGCTGTGGTACTGGGGTCTAGGTGGGGGGGGCCCTAGCTTACCTCCTCAGTTGCCTGGTCGGGTACCACACCTGACCGCTGTAGAGATGTATGTTAATTACTATGATGTTTTTTATATATTATACATCATTATATTACATGGTATAAATTAATAACTATATATCATTTAATAATTTTTTTTTTTTCTTTTTTTTGTTTAATTTTAATTTATTTGATTTATTTGTTTATTTTCTGTTTTGCTAATATATATACAATAATGGTGATAGCAACAGTATTTATATCAGATCATATTGATTTATTATTACTATTACGATGATGTCGATATTACATCATATTTATTATTACTATAGTATTAATATCTTATCCTTTAGTATCTCTGCTCTGCACTCTTACTTCAGATAACAACTAAACATGGACATGTACCATTGACTCATGCAGACATCGCTTGCATGCACACACTCACATACACTCTACTCCAGAAAGCCTTTTTTTGTCATTGTCATACACATCACTTTAACTGCGTTATGTTTTGTCTGTATGTCCTTTCATTATGTACATATATCTGTGTAGATTATCTATCTTGTATGTCACTTTTTTTTTATAGTCAATAGTTCACTAATAAAAAAAAAGAGAAAAAAACCTAATTTTGATATGATACTACAGGACCAAGATGCAAAATTCGATTAATTATTTTTAGTCTGACCAATAGTGAATGTGACAAATACCAAAAACATGTAGCTCAAATCCTGGTGGACAGAATTTCACTAAATGTGGTGGACACGCTGTGAGAGTATTAACTCAAATTTTAAGTGACTGACCCCGTTCAGACCTAGTATTAATATCTGTCTCAGCTCCAAGTACAGGTGTCAATACAAATGTGCATTGAGGACACATTTGAGATGTGATAGCTCAAAACACATGCACATGTGGGACACATGTGGACACATTCTAATAACAGTGTAAACACAAATGCACTCTGAGCCACATTGAAGGACCGCCTACTCACCGAAAGTCCTTTAACCCGCTACAGTTTCATAATGAACCAACCCAGTGTTACAACAATAACACCAAAACTCTGTTTAGAACTCTCAGTGTTTCTCAGTGTTTTCCTTCAACAATACCTGAGCCCTCTCCCCAGCTCATGCTGCCTGCTACTCCTTAGAGAGTTTGTGTTCGCCTGGCTTGACCGCTGCTGCCGTACTGGTCCAGTTGCATTGTGCTGCCCCTCCCTGCCCCTCCCTGCCCCCTGTTTTGGTTAAGTGAAATTCAGTCACCTACACCAACTCCACATCTGGATAAATGGTGTTAGATCCCAGTGTAACCCTGTACAGGAGTTACTGTCCAGCTCTCCGTTTAAAGGGTCAGAGTCTCAGGCTCCTAAGAGATTTACTCAAAAAGAGATTCACAAAAACTTGTTTAAGCTGGTGGCGAGGAGACACGCCTCTAACTGACTACATCCAAGTGTCTACCCTGCTTCCACTGTAATAGTTTAATTGTGAATAGCCTTATGAGAAAAATCGTATTTCAGTCACGCCTGTTAACGGCAGCTCTCCTCTCATAATCTGGGCACTCGTAATTGCTAGGAATTGGTTGAGTGGCTTTGTTAAGCCCCAAGTAATTGTTCAATAGTGATTGGCAGAGTAACCTTTAAGAATCAGTAAGTTGTTAAAAATCACGAAAGAAATACATTTACTATCATACTGAGCATAATTCAATGTCCACAACTTCTCTTTCAATTAATCTATTTATTACAATTGTTTAGCACGGGCAAAGCTTACAGCAATGATTAAAATCCAATATTAAATGTTTAAAAAGTAAAGAGTAAAAATATAGAAGATACAAACTTCAGCATACTGTAATAAAATTGATAACATGATTAAAATTTGAATTACTCACCACTCTGGGTTAATTAGCCGACAGGTCTGTGTGTGATATGATTTACAGTACACTGTTTAATTGTTACCGTTCTTGTTAAAGCTCCTTTTGGAAAAAACTTGATTCTGTTAAATTTTATAGATTGGAAAAATTGCAACCATCTGTGAATTCAGTAATCCTGCAGTTTTGGATGATTAATATAAGTATAGGTGATACAACAAGTCCCCTCACATTCTGACGATGAAAAACAATTCTTTTTTGCCTCCACCTTTAAATCTGACCACTTTTTTTTATTTCAAGCTCTGTCCTCTCTGTTATACCCACTCTGACAGCAGCAGCAACGTGTTATCACTCAGTGTATCTTCTTTTACCTCACTCACAGACACCTCAATGTCGGTGACAGAAGGTTGTTGGTGTTGTCCTTATTCTTCTCATCGCTTGATTCCATGATTCACCATAGAAACCCATTGGTTTGCAGGATAATTTAATATTATCCTATTAAATTAAAAGTTTCTTTGCATTGACCATTTATGGTTGAATGTGAGCTTGTAGAGGGCGGAATATGAGGCAGATCTATGTACGCACAATTCTAGGTAGAGTGTGATTTATAAAGGGAACAGAGCCTTCAGGTAGGCCATTTTTGGCTTTTGTGCGCATGCTCACTTTTTGTATGAATCCTACGCGCACTTATAAATGAGGCCCCAGGTCACTGCATGAATTAACGAGTGATTTTAACCTGCACTGCTTCTCTAACAGCTCTAACAAATTACCAAAGAAAAAATCTATACCAGCATGATTAGGAAGGCTAAATTATTAGCTTATATTATTAAATGGATAGTTCACCGAAAATTTAAATGATAATTCACTCATTATCTACTCACCACAAACGCCGATGGAGGAGTGTGTGAAGTGTTTGAGTCCACAAAACAATTTTGGAGTTTCAAAGGTAAACAGCGTTGAAGCCAAATCCAATACAATTGAAGTAACTGGGGACCGATTCTTCAAACGTAAAAAAAATTATATTATTATATTAATCAATTAATTAATATATAATCAATACTGCTCCTGTTTTGCATTTTGCATTTTACTTTTTACTTTATTTTTTTATATCTTTCATATCTTTTTATTTTATATTTGTTTGTGTAGTACTTATTGTATTGTGTTTTCATGTTTTATGTTCTTTGTATGCACCTATATACCAAGGTAAATTCCAGGTAGGTGTAAACCTACTTGGCAATAAATACTTCTGATTCTGTTGTGTCATCCAATTCTCCTTAAGCCTAAAAGGTCGGGGCTTACAGACACTTGGATGACAGGAGCAATATGGGGGCATTTTATGTTTTTTTATGTTGTTTTTTTAAGTTTGAAGAATCGGTCCCCCAGTTACTTTAACTGTATTGGATTAAGCTGCAACGCTGTTTACCCCTTAAACTCCAAAAGTGTTTTGTGGACTCAAACACTTCACCCAAAGTTAGATTAAAAGAATGCTAAAGCACTATTGCAGATAATCTCAACAGATATATCCTTTGTGAAAGTGTCCCAATTTAGCACAAATTTTAATCAAACCAGGCATGATTCTAGATTTATGGGAAAGTGATAAGAAAAAAATCGATGTCTCTGACTTCTACCATCCAGTATCTAAACTACCTTTTTGAGCAAAACTCTATCAATCATAAATTGAAAACTACACACTTTTATTGACTTGACTTTACTACAGCTATAAAAGTGTGGTTTTCGTCCAGGTAATAGCACAATCACAGCTGTGGTTTCAGTAACTGATAATATTGTCTCCTTCTTGGATAAAAACAATTCTGTACTTCCCTCCTCATTGATCTCTCTAAGGAATTTCATATAGTTGATCATAAAATCCTACTCCATAATCTACAATCTTTAGGTCTCTTTTACCTCACAGAGAGAACTCTGTTGTTGCTGAAAGTACACAGCTATTGTGCAGTCCACCGTCATGCAGCCCCATCAACACTTCAGCAGTGAAACTGTGTATTCAGAGATTCTTGTAATTGTTTTTTTATTAATTCCTATTGTTGTCAATCCTGTTTATGGAGCTGTTTTGAATATTCTTTGATTGTGGGGCTATTTTTGTTGTTTTGAATGTTTCCTTGTTCTTAAGTATCTCTTGAAAAAGAGATTGTAATATCAACGTTACTGCCTGATTAAATACTGACACACACACACACACACACACACACACACACACACACACACACACACACACACACATTGTCAACAACTTACCAATTATCATAATAGCTGGTAGATATGTTCATATTGTGTAGGGCAGTGGTCACCAACCTTTTCGAGCCCAAGATCACTTTTTAAATTACAAACGTAAGCCGAGAGCTACCACCCTGATATCTTCCAAAAAACCCACTTAGCAGGGTCATATTTATTATTTTTTGCAATTTCTGTTAAAGGCTGAATGTACAAGAAAGAAATATACACATAGAAAGGCAGTTGTGCAACTTTGTCTATTCAATGGACAATATTCAAATTAATATCAATTTCATATTTACAATGCACAATATGTAGCTACTCAGTTCCACATCATGTTCTGCAGAGGAGCTGCTACTGCAGCACAATGTTTTTACATATAGGCTTTGATTTGAATATGGCCACAAATATGATTATTGCCTTGTATGAAAGAAGTCCCTTGTACTCAAATAAATACCAGTACTACACAGTATGAAGCCGAACATCTTCCACTCCTGCAAATATTTCACAATAAAAAAACCTTTAACCTCTAACCCTAACCCTTTAAACAAGGGAATGGATTCCATCAACAGAAACGCTGGAGTGCTTTTATTTTGAAAAGGCATACAGAAAGTGTTGCAACCATTTGTTTGTGACATAAATTCATCAGATAAACATTAAAACTCAGGTGAAAGATCATTTTTATTCTGCTGTGAACCACAAAGTTTATCTGTTTATGACACAAATGTATTTACAACACTTTCCGAACCTGTTTCAGAGTAAAAGCACTCCAGCGTTTCACTTTCTGAATCCACTCATTTGTTCCAACGGGTCTTTGATTGTTATCGACAGACTGAAAGATGCGCATCTTCATACCGTAGAGTCCTGACATTTAGTTTAGTACATAAACCAACTTGTTCTTGAAGGAAATGCAGGAGATAAACCTGCAACTCCACCGCCAGTAGCAGACACACAGCGCGTGTGAAAAACAGACAGCACACACAGCTGATCTGGCACGATGACAGCCAGTGAGTCCAGAGAGTTTGGGGATCGACAGTGAAGACTGAGAGATCGACCGGTAGATCGCGATCGACGGGTTGGCGACCACTGGTGTAGGGGAATAGGCCTGTAAAAGCATTTTGAGTTTCGCTCATAGGGGTGCTAAACATACCCCAAAAAATTTAAGCACTAACCACTGGACAGGATTTCACCAAATTTGGTATCAATGCAAACCTTAAACCTGAACATGCTCACCAAGTTTTGTACAAACACGATGAAGCGTGGACGAATGGTGGAACCTCTAAGGGCGTAATTATTGCACTGCTCCATGCATTGAAATGATGCGACGAGTGACTGTTCTCACTTAGACTGAAGTAAACCAACTGAAGTGACTTTGCAATGTGAAGCCTGAAACCTGCTTTTATGTCTTCACCTGTATTTTTGCCAACTGAGCTGCTTCCATCTTTTGAACCCTCTCATTGCCGCTTGCGGCTATATTTTCCTTGAATGTTTTCATGATAATTATTTTTCTAGATGTTGCAGTAAAGGTATTAGAAGCAGCCCAGGTGCTTTTCATTTTCACATTAATTTAGCTGTATTTCAGTTTGTTGTTTGTTGTACATTTTTAAAGTTGAACTATTGAACTCAAAGGCATGGCAATATAGCTGTTTTCTGGTGATTTGCAGAACATGTTATTCCCTTAGTCATATTTGGCACTCAACGTTTTCCACGTGGCAAGCATGTTTTTACCTACTTTGTACGCCTTTCATATGGTCATATGTCACTCTCCCAGTGTCATTGCTGCTAATGTGACTGCATGATATGACACACACAAATTATCACTAAGATTAAGTGATTATAAGATTCCATAAGATTGCATGAGTATAATAATAATAATAATATTGGTTATTATTATTTTATTTCATTCCACAGTCAGCTTTAAGGTTTTAGTTCTTTTCTTGTATTACATTAAGATTTTGTACACATGAGAGAATGGGGGATGAAATTATTACATTTAGTCAGTAATTTACTTAATTGTTACTTGCTTACTTACAGTTGCAATTGGAAATAGTAAACCCCCCAAAGATTTTAAGGATTTACCAATGGAAGTTTTTTCAAAGATCTAGATTGGGTTTTGGGTGACTCTTAATCAGTTGAGTGATACACGAAATTAACAAAGAAAATGTTTGATGTAGTTTTCATGAGTAACAGGACATTTTGTTAATATAGCCATGTCACAAGTATTCAACCCCTTAATAATATTGCTGTGTTTAAAACCTTCTGCTAGAAAGGCCTAATGTTGAGGTACAACATAATTAAGCATTTGGGAACTCTATAGCCATCCTCCTATGAGAGGTTCAATCCTCATCCTCATTATCCCTTAGGTCTGCGGATCAAGATCTTGTCTCTGAAGAAAAGTGTCACCTTCTCTTCAGATACTGACTACCTTTCATCCTCGATATTGGGTGTACCCTCAATAATCACATTTTCTGCTTTTTGTGTGTATTCTACAGTCTTTGATTCAGCCAGTCTGTGTGTCATCATTTGATTTACAATTTGATTACTATTATTGGTGTTTCAGTTTAACTCTGTGTTTCAGATGTTGTCGGTTGCAGACTCGGTCCCAAATTAGCCATTTTCACAAAGCATCTGTGTCTCAGTGCGGTGATATACTGAAGATCTTCCTGAAAAATACATCAACCAAAAAACATGAGTTACTGTAATATGTCTGACTGTGTCATAACCACCTTTAGAAAACTATGAATCATATGGGGAAAAAATAAAATAAAAATGGTAAAATACTTTAATGTGATTCGAAACGACGTGCCTAAGTGGTATTACCAAGGCTGCCGACAATCTCATGACACCACCGAGCTGCTGACAGTCTGACGTTTTTTCAATCTGTCAGCTGTATAACGCATGATGTTGTTTAAGGAAATGCCCATGTTATCTGGTGATAGTCAGAACACAGATAAACGTTGCATAATTAATAACAAGCTTTACAAACTAATGATCATCTTTCATCGGAGACTCCGGGAGTTATGAAGAATACACACACGTGGCTAGCTCAAAGCAAAGGGCTTTTGTTTTACGCTGGTGGTCATTGCAATGCACACAGCCCAAACACGTGTCACCAGTCATATTAAAACATACCTCACATCACTGAGGTGGAAGCTTGTGCTGTGTTTTTGTGAGTAAAGTTAGGGAACATGCTTTTATTTGATCCTTTAAGATTTCATGTATCCTAGTCGCACTGCTTGTTAAAGTCAGCAGACGTGATTTTAAAAAGAAGATGTGGTCGATGTTCTTGATGATGAGCATGGTTCAGTCGTCTGAGAATGAAAACCCAAGTGCTCCTCAGAAAAGGGTTTGGATTTGACTACAATTTGTTTCTAGTAGTTTCTGTAATGCAAGTACTATTTATCACTCTGTAATCAACAGATGATCTGTCTGAACTGTGTCAACTGTGTTGTCAACATGACACACATGTTTAACGAGGTAAATCTGGAACACTAACTTGACGTCTTCATTGTTGAACAATTTGTACTCCATGTATTTCTCTATTCTCTTGTCAGATTCGTGTCTGCTTTGTTGGAGCAGTGTCAGTCAAGGAAGTAAATAAAGTCCCCTGTTTAACTATGACAATTCTGTCTGAGTGTATTCAGTGATTGTGTATTTCATTTTAAATGGATTGTGTATGTGGTAGTTTCACGATATCAGCCCTCTTCTAGTCCCTTATGGTAGCAACTCATGATGTGGTCTAGGCATACACATTTGCAGCACTGCAGGCATACATGTGCCTCAGCTTTGTTTCTGAGAATTAACAGGCTGGGAAGCATTTTGTACACCAACTGGACAAGGAAATTCAGCAGTGTAAATCTGGGAAGTTCTAAAAGATCTCAACCCTGCTTTGACTCTGCCTGCTTCCACTGTATATGGTGTTTTGCTGCTCTTTACCTTGATTCCAACTTTGGTAACCTTCCAGTCACTTGACTACAGCACTTCACTAGTTCATTTTGGAGTTGTAACCTAGTGATTAAGCTCATAGAGAGAAATGGTGCTCAGAAACTTCAGTAGCCTCAACCATTTTCTGAGGTGGGAACTTATTGTTTCTCTCTAAGGTAGGGTTGGGGAACCTTTTTTCCATCAAGGGCCATATAAATTTTCATAACATCCTTTGAGGGCCATACTAAGTTATTGTTTATCATTAACATATATATCACACCAGGATTCCACACTAACGTTTTACATTGGTTACACTGGTGCGCACTAAGGTGCACCAGCATATAATTTAGGTGCACCCAAAGGTTTTCACTGCACCTTTTAGCACTGTAATAATACACCTTATTAAACTTGTCACGTTCTTAAAATGCAAAATTGTTCGCATCTGTGTTCTTATATTGATGAATGCCATGTGTTCGTAAGCGCATGTCAGTTTTTCCTAATTAGTATAGGTAAACACCCCGCTAATGCCCATAAAAGGGCATGAGAATGCAGTGCCGTGTGCACATAGAAATCACAGAAACTGAAAAGAACATTAAAGCCAGGAGTGATTGAATGAAGATCTAAAGACAGCTGGACTCAAACCGTAAAAACTTTATTTATTTTGTTTATTTTGTAGTGTCAGCAGTGGACATAAAATACCACAAAAAAACACGTGATACAGTTACATGTTTAGTGAAAGCTGTATTGGGAGAAAGACGCATAAAAAAAGTACTAAAATATATATATATATATATATATATATATTGCTGCACATCATTGGAAGCCACCTGTTGTCTAAGAACAGACATTTTTCAGTTTTCAGAATTAATAGGCTTCACTTAACACATAACCTTTTAACTAAAAGCTGTAGCAGTAAAACTATGGAACATGTGACACATTGAATTTGTTAACACCAGTGTGTAAAACCTAAAGATGGGTGACTACTTTTGTGACTAAATATTCAACATGTTCACGTGTTTAAAATGTGTTATCTTTTGCTGTACAGACCAAATGTTCTGTGTGTGTGTTCTTTCAACATTTTTTTTAAGAGAAAATTATAAAATGTTATGGCAATTAAAATCTTATCTCACTACTGTAGAATTAAAAGTAAATGACACATGCATTTCAGTAGTCAAGAGTGCATAAGAGTGCTCTTTGCTGTTATTACATAACAACAAATCCCAGATAATAAAACATTGGTGAATGACTGGCTGGTGTGGTTATGGTTTACATGAGCTTTAAGGTTTGTATTGTATTAGGTTTGTATTCTAGCGTTTCGTGTGTGTGTGTGTGTGTGTGTGTGTGTGTGTGTGTGTGTGTGTGTGTGTGTGTGTGTGTGTGTGTGTGTGTGTGTGTGTGTGTGTGTGTGTGTGTGTGTGTGTGTGTGTGTGTGTGTGTGTGTGTGTGTGTGTGTGTGTGTGTGTGTGTTATTGTTCCCCACCCCTGCTCTAAGGTCTCATGGCAAATTGTAGAGTGGAATAAGAGCTGTGAAAATGGACATGATATGGAATTTACTAAGTGAGCCATTACAGTATGCCACTACACATATTTACCGGGACTGTATTTGTTTGTACATGCTACTATTTAAAAATCAACCAATATTTGGAAAAGCTTATAGCTGATTTTATATCTGCCCTGCTTATCTTTGTGTCTGTATCTTCCTGTCACTGCTCTTTTGCTCCTGCTGGATAACTTGCGTGTGGGTCGAGGCAATTGGAAGTTGGAGAGGTGATAAGCTTATAGCTGAATAGGGTGTTTCCTGTAGACACTGCTCTCACTCAAACAAGACCCAACAGTTTGGGCACCAGTACATGTGTAGTTGCAGGTCACTGCTGACAAGATTTCTTGGACCAGGCTAGGTTTGAGCTCAATGCTTGGCTGGTTGATTGTCCAGCTAATTGTTATCCTCTGTGAACTTTAAGTTTGCATTGGGAGATATCTCATTAGCTTTTTTCTCCCGGACTGCCAGTTTGCATCCATGGTGCAGTTAAGTATGACAGTGTTGGAAATAAAATGTTCCCTGAGAAATAGTTAAATTATTTTCAGCACAACGAAACAGAGGCAGGCATGTACATGTTAATGTAGCATTGATGGGCCTTCATACCAACTAGCAATAATGAATTTGTTTCAGTATTTTTTTTGTATTCTGGTTGAATTAAAAAGATTTGTTCCTTAAACATGGGTCGGTGACCTTTAAGGCAATAGTTACAATAGGAAAGGTGAGTAACAAAGAAACAGATTAATTAATTAAAAACTAAACCAATAAACATTAACTAAACTTAACTAAACTTGTCTGTTTTTATTTAATTATGATGTATGTGGACTGTAACCCAAAAAATTATGTCAAACACAAAAAACCTGGGATAGCCTGTGTCTGAAAGCTGTAAATTGAGGTGATGTGGTTGAAACAAAAGATTAACAAGCAAAGTTAAATTCTGTTGTGGGTTCTCACCCACTTTGTCACAGACACCTACTGTATGTCTGTTTGGCAAGAAGCCAGCAGAGTTACTGTTCCTTTTAACAACAACTAAACAACAATTATAAAGCAGAGATTTTGTTGTAATTTAACTGTGATGTCTGATCATGCCAAGTAGTGCAGAGCCAGTTATGTCTGCATATTGACCTGTGCTTATTTCTTGCCTTAGTCTGTGGGTGTCTTTACATGGAGCATGGGTGGGGCTTGGTCAGGGATATGCTACTCTGCCCACTAGTGCAGAAAATGGAGGCGGGCAGAAGCCAGTGAAGGGAGAAACTACTACTGAAGATAGGTGAGAACAGGGAGGGGGTTAGAATTGTTTTGTCTAGAATTACTCAAGCACAACTACAAAGATGTTGCCGGAGCAAAAAGGCGCTTTTGAAAGTTTCCAAAAGGAGAACATGATTGTTGGATAAACCATCCCCAATTTGCCACTTTCTCACCACTGCCGGGGGAGGATGACCTTTGACCTCTAGTATGAAAGTATCTGGTAACGCCACAGCAGCTACCCAGCCAGAACTGGGCCTCAATGACTGCACCTTTACCATCACAGCCACCACCACCCAAGCTCAAACACTTCAATTTCACCCCCGCTGCCCTGCCCCAGTCAACCACTAAAACCCCCCGAAATTCATGTCTTTCTCCTTGGTCTCTCTCAAGCCTTCCCTGTGGTTCAGGAGTCAAGAATTCAATTAGTTAAAAAAAGAGAAGAAAGGAGCAAGGCTGCAACAATGCAGCGATAAGGGGGCAGAATGTGCGTTCCCACACGCTAAATACAGGGCGCTTGGAGCCCACATAGCCAGAGGACCCGCACTGCAGGAGGCAAGAATAATCACAGCTCCCTCTGAACCCCTCATTACACACACACACGCACACCTTACATTCCTTACACACACAGATTCCCTTGAAGAGACGTACCTTGCAGACTCACACCCCACACTACCATACATAAGCACAACCACAGAGAAACTTCTAAAACACTCACATGCAGGTCTCTCTATAGTTGTGAGGACACTCATTGACATAATGCATTCCATAGCCCCTTACCCTAACCTTAACCATCACAACTAAATGCTAACCCTAACCTAGTTCTAATCCTAACCCTCAAACAGCCCATTGAATTTGTGAGGACCAGCCAAAATGTCCTCACAATGATGAATTGAACCAAAATTGGACCTCATCACTATAGATAGATACACACACACACACACACACACACACACACACACACACACACACACACACACACAAAGCATATAAAGAAACCTCTCATTACATCAGGTGCTCTCAGAGCTAAGGTTAACCAGACACGCCTAACGTCAGGCAAAGTTTGAACACAACTTAAAAACAACTGTCCACTTGCTTGTTGAATAACACATGGTAGGCATGAATGATTTTCTTCCATTATCTTTACATGTACAGCACATGCCACAATATACATGTAACAAGTTTTTATACTTTATTACAGCTAGATCTGTTCCACTTTCTAGTATAAATTTGATCTAGTATTGCATATTTAATTATTTGGTAAACCTGTTACAGATGTACAAGTTCAGTTTATCTGTGAGAATTTAATTGAGAATTTATTGATGAGTAATCATTCATCAACAATTTTGATGATCAGTTAATCAACCGTTATGTATCTAGCAAACTGCTAAATGTGCTCTTTTCTGTTTTTCAAAGTAAAATGTCTTTAACAAATCTTTATGTACCCATTCATTTTGATCTACATATCATAATATAATTAATTGAATAAGATTATTTAGATATTATTTAATTATTTAAATTTAATTAAGTGCGCCCCATAACAAACCTTCAAGCCTCTGCAGCGGCCCGGGTTCGATTCCAACTTGCAGCCATTTGCTGCGTTTCACCCCCTATTCTTTCTCTGTCCCCTTTTCACATCAACTCCTATCAAATAAAGGCCTCAAAAAGCCCCAAAAATATACTTACAAAAATTATTTAAACAAGTGTTTGATTGTAATCATACACAGTCAAGTAAAAATATCACAGATTGACAGTCGACACCTTCAAAAGGGGACTGATTGTGTCTGATGAAGAATGAGTGCTAAAAGCAGAGAAAGGGGTGGTGAGGGAATTAGGGGAAAAGTAGGGCAGGGATAAAATGGGTCCCAGCAGTGAACAGCTTTTTCATGTGCTCATAGCACTCTAGGAGTGGGCAGGAGGGAGAAAGGGTCCCTAGAGATGAGGGTGATCTGAGTGGGGTTTGCGAGGGTAAAGAGTGTAAATCCCCAAAGGCAGTTGATGGTAGGGGTGCGTAGCACCCTCTTCTTCTTTGCTCTGATGTCTCCCATGATTAAAGCACATATTTGGTGGGGCGTGAGATGGCTTTCCTTAAGGGTATCTGCTGTTTTGTGTTGACCTTTTCCTGTTTTGACTCATCTTGTCTCTTGTTCTTGGCAGAGAGAACAGATGGGTGATTCAGGTAAAGAAATTGGTGAAAGGTTTTATTCCTGCCTTGTTGAGGGAAAGTCCATCGGCCTTAAAAAAATGTCTGTGGTCCCAGAAAAAGTTGTCAATAAATGGACAATACATGCAGTTGAAAGCCATGTGTTCAGTGCCAACAATCTCTGAATTTCTCTGCTCCTCCTCTGACTGGTGGTAGAGGGCCACTGACCAACACTTCAGTGTCCAGACAGCTGACCATGTTCAGCAGATCAATAAAATTCTTACCCTTGTCTGTGAGAATGAGAAGTTATGCAGGTCAATAGATGCCGATTCCAGTATCCTGCAGTAGTGGAGCAAATCAGTTCAGAAAGTTTGTTATTAATTATCCCCTTCCCAGTTGCCCACAGCAGTTTTCTAGTTCACTCACACCACACTGCTCCTCCACTACCTTCACTGGTTACCAGTGGCTGCCCGCAACCGCTTCAAGACACTAGTAATTGCGTACCGTGCTGCGAACGGATCAGGCCCATTCTACATCCAGGACATGGTTAAATCTTACACCCCAGCCAGTCCACTCCGCTCTGCATCTATCTGCCAATCGGCTTGCTGCTCCCTCACTGCAAGGGGATTTCTTCAACTTTTGATCAGTTGTCACTTGGACTCAAAGATAAAGTGATTAGATTCCAGTGGTCAAAGGTAAAGGTCAAAGTGACCGTGTATGAACCTGTAATACAGATTTTGTAGAAATACGTACACAGAAAAATGATGATTAAAATTGAATAGCCATTTTACATATCGAAATTACATTTATATTTATATTAATTAAAAACAAATAGTAAATACAAATAGCTGAATTTCAATTCATAAAACTAGGCTACAATTTAGCCTAGTCTCTTGGAAGGAAATGTAGCTGCTAAATGACAGAAACACCTTTTGTATTTAATTCAATTTACACTGCTCAAAAAACTTAAGACAACACTTAAATCACACATTAGATCTTGATGGATACATTTTTCAAGTTGAAAATCTTTACTGATGTACATTGTATAATTTGTTGAGAACAAAATGATGTAACATTGGTCAATGGAAACCAAAATCATTAACCAACTGAGGGCTGGATTCAACACCATACCAAAAATCAAACTAACAAATTGATCACAGGCAGATCCAACTTCCGTAAATTTCATCACTGCAACTCATAATGTGACTCCATAGTGTTTTGCCGCCGTGTGCTTGTATGCATTACAGCCAATGTCTGGGCATGCTCCTGATGAGTGGGCAGATGGTGTCCTGGGGGATCTCCTCCCAGACCTGGATCAGGGCATCACTGAGCTCCTGCACAGTCTGTGGCGGTGCTTGGCGCCTCCCTCATGGAGTCTGTAAACATGCACACCACTAGCCTGCTGGAGGTAATTTTTTATGGCTCTTTTATGTGCTTTTATGTGCCCCTCCTGTTCCTCCTTGTACAAAGGAGCAGATACCGATCCTGCTGCTGGGTTGATGCCCTTCTACAGCCTTGTCCAGTTCTCCTCATGTAACTGCTGGTCTCCTGGTATCTCCTCCATGCTCTTCAGACTGTGCTGGGAGACACAGCAAACCTTCTTGTGACTGCACGTATTGATAAAAAAACAGTCAGGAAGGATACGGAGAGAGCAATTGTCTGTGCAAAACCATTCCCTTTTTGGGGTTTATCTTGCTTTCTCCTCTCCATTGCACCTGTTGTCACTTGTTCTCATTTGTACCAAAGCAGATGAAATTGATTCCCAATCACTTGTGCTTCCTAGTTAGATAGATCGATATCCCTGAAGTTTAACTGACTGTGACGATTAAGTGTTCCCATCATTTTTTTGAGCAGTATAGTTTAACAGAACCTCAACCTACATCCTTCAGAATGATCATATTGCATAACCATATCTCTTGATATACAGTGGAAACCGGATATAGTGATCAAGGATATAGTAATAGACCTTTGATGTGGATTACTCTGTCATGACTCACCATGGAAACCCATTGGTCAGCAGGATAACTTAATATTCATTAGTTGCTTTGCATTGACCATTTATGGTTGAATGTGGGCGTGTAGAGGGCGGACTTGGTGGCAGATCCAAGTACGATCGTTTCCAGGTGGACTGTGATTTATAAAGTGAACATTTTGTCAGTTGTGCGTGTTCACGGTTTTATAAATCAGATTTTATAAATGAGGCTTCTGGTCTTTAAAAACACATTTGGACCCTAAAATTGTTTGTTTTTTACCGCCTCTGTCAGTAATTTACTGCTATGTGTTTATCATTCAAGCTGCTCACTGCCAACCAAATTGAGCCAAACCAAGCGTGTTTTAACCCACTGAGTTTATACATGTGTCCAATAACAGTGTTTGTGTGTGTGTGTGTGTCGGTCTGTGTATATGTGTGTTTGTGTCAGTAGGAGAGAGGAAAAGAGCAAGTGGGTCAGGCTGATGAATCCACAGCTAGGAAGAAAGATTTGACTCATTAAGTAAAGTATCAATGACTATGTGGTGTCATTTCAAACAAATCCACGTTTAAAGTGTAGCAGGTCAGAGATGTCAGTTATGTTGGTGTGTGTGTCTGAGAGAAGAGCGAGAGAAAGAAAGAGTGCGCAATGTTGCCTTTCCCTCAAGTTCTGGGACTATCATACAGAAGTTACGCAATCCGTTTATAGTAATCAGCCGCTTAAAGTGATGATTTTGGTACGGGACAAACGTGATCACTATAAGCTGTTTCCACTTTATGTCAACATAAACTCTACAAATAATTTCATTCTGCCTCCACCTCCCGAAAAAATGTTTGCCTATGCATAGGGATGAGAGGCTGGTAGTTAAAGAGATTGTGTGTGTCAGGGATCAGCACTTGCAACCTTTTGCTATTGTCTCCCTCCCTGTTGAATATAAAAGCATCACAACCTTTTGAGCTCAGACATATTTAGAAGGCAGATAAAAGCACTTTTTTCAAACTAGATTCACGTCGAACACAAAGCCTGGGGTCATGCGCAACAAATTAACAGCGCTTTTTTGTGTGGGGGTGGGGGTCTGGAGTCTGAGGGCAGCAGTATCTCAGGAGGTGGTTTGATCCCAGTTACTCCCATTCCAAAGTGTCCTTGGGCAAGATAAAGAATCCCAAATTGCTCCTGATGGCTGTTCTGGTAGTGTGTGAGTCATGTGTGATATAGAAAGTGCTGTGCATAAATCTACTGCATGAATGTGTGTATGAATGGGTGAATGGCTAAACTGTACTGTAAAGCACTTTGTGTGGTCAAGACTAGAAAGGCGCTTTATACAGTAAATACAGACCATTTACAACTCCCGGAATACCAAAGCCAAATTCCTCCACATTACCAGGTTGTGGATGTGGGCTGTTCCCTTTTTTCTATTTATGTGTAAGTATTCCTGGGCTCACATAAATAAATAAATACATTCTTTTTGTGTTTGTATAGTGTAATTATTGATAAATACTTGATCATAATTCCCTTTTTTAGAACATAGGACAAGATGGTGAATATCCCTTGTATGTTTGAAGGTCTTCTTCACTAGTTAAGTTTTCAATCGTCAGTAGATGTTGGCAGATGTAAACAGCCACCAGTGGATGTTAGGTACATATTTTCAGTTGTGTACCTAGAGTGAACAGGTGTTTCTGCCTTTTAATCACAAGACACCCTCTTCTAAGGCAGGCCAATTTAGGACCTGGTGGGCTAAAATGGCCCAAATATACTGTAAATATGGAAAAATTGGGAAAATTATCAATATTAATTCCTTTAAACCAGTCAACACATCCGCTATGAAACTTTGGCATTATGTTTCTCTACTGACATAATGCTTTATATATATACGCCATTTACATGTACATAAACTTGTAGATGCTGCTCTGGCAATTTGTATAGTGTAAGCCTGTGGTTATCAATTTCTCCCTCTCACGCCGGGTTCACACCGGACACTGAAGAGCCGCGAAGCAGATCGGGCCAGAAAACCATGAAGACCATCATCATTTACCCCCGAACCCTTACATTGAACGGAGCATACATCAACCAACCAAATGCGCGTCCGGTGTGAACAGCCAGGCGGCTGCGCCTGTGGGAATTGACGCTGCGCGGCGCTTCGGGGCGCTTCCGTGTGCGGTGTGAACCCAGCGTGATGGAGCAACTCAGAATGCTGGGCTTCAGGCAGCCCAGTGAGAGTGAGCCATAGGTGCCGTTGAGCGACTATCATTTCTTACATGCTTTTTCCCAAGGCGAGAGGCTCCAGACCTCATCCTGCGTTTTTTTCCTTAACCAGTAGCTTCTCATATAGCTCCTGTAGTTTCTCTGCCTGTTCAACCTGTATTATCATTGCAATATTAAGCATGCTGCTCACTGGGCAGAGAGAGTTTACTGTAGGACGCATTCGATTTTGGTGCCAGGTGAAGTTCCATTGGTTCATTCATAGCATGAATGTTAGCAAGCCAAGCTGGCTCCATATCCTCCAGGTAACAAAACTGGGTGAATAGAAAGCAGATTTGGGCCTTGAGGGATGCCCAGGACTCCTAGCAGGTTGACTACATCCAGCTGAAATTTGGTCATAAGACGCTTTAGACAATGTTGATGATAGGCAATGAATCTTGTATGTTTTTGTTGAATGTTGTGGCCGTGGCAATGTGCCGAAGGTTGATGTTTAGTTTTGCAAATTGATCACATTTTTGGGATGCTAAACATGCTCGAAAAGTCACGAACCTCATCACACTTGTCGGAAATGACATATATATGGGTCTTGCATATGGTCATGGCAAAATGGCCTGATAGTGCCCCCTACAAAACTTCAACGAAGCAGCCGGGCGGCATGTTTCACCGACATGTATGAAAATGGGTAGGCATATGTACCTTACAGAAAAGCCTCTTGGACCCATACCCTAAACCCAACAGGAAGTCAGCCATTTTGAATGTAACAATTTGTGCTCGGTATTTGCCATTTCCATTGTACTTTAATGAATATTAATAGGATAAATAGTAGTAAGTGGTTGTAACGTCACTGCCGAAGCTTTAAAACTCTCCAAATTTGTATGTGTTCTGAAACATGCATCCAAAAATGGCTCAGCAACGCCCCGTACGTATTTTCACAGAGGGTCTTCCTAATCATTTACTTTTGCCCTAGAGAAATTAAATTTGGCACACGTGTATCATGCCAAGAAACAAAAAATCCTCTTGCCACTCTTTGCCACACCCAACAGGAATTAGGCCATTTTGGATTTAACATGAGAATTTGGCTAGATTTTTGGCATTTTCACACGTGCAAAAAAATCCTACTCAGATACAGATTTCATCCGATTGATTTCACTTTGGGTTTATTTTTCTGTGAGTTTTCTTCAAGGGGCGTGTCTGTGGCATGGCGACAAATTACGATGATTCACCAGAAATCATAAAGAACTAACGTCCATGTATATTAACCAAACTGCCTCAGACTTCACATGTACCATAAAGGTCCAGCCCTGAACAGATTCATATATAATATATTTTAAAATAGTCATAAGGTTTTTGGTGTCCTGCGCCTAGGCCATTTACCTGATGCATGTGAAATTTGGTCAGGAGAGCCCAAAGGAGTTGGTGATGCCATACAATTAAACTTGTGAGTTTTTGCTGGGGATGTTTTCATGGCGTGGCATCGTCCTTCACTGTCTCGCATTATTTCCAAATCTTTATGCCAATATACTATAACATTCAAAGTGCCCTTTAGCTGTGATAGGAAGTAGGCTACCATCTTTTATACTTTTACATGCTACGCCTAGCTTTTTCATTGGATCCACGTCAAAATTAGTCATGGAAACCTTGAGACGTTCCTGATGCAATGTTGTGACACTTAAGCCTTTAAGTTGAACGGCAATGGCATGACCTTCGATGGAATACCAAAAAACAGGAAGTGGTTGTAATGTCACTTCACATGCTCCAATCTGTCTCAAGATGGACATGTACAATGAGAGTCACTATGTGAACACAAGGACAATATTTGACAGCTGAGGCAAAATGTTTCAACAACGCTACCTACTGGAAACTGCAAGTAGTCCCTCTGGTTCAAACTTCATTGGCATCTTACAACATTACAGAAGTTTAACTAAGTGATTAGATTCATCTGGCTTTATAGATAAGTACAGCTGGGTGTCATCTTTGTAACAATGAAAGTGTATGTGGTGCTTTCTGATAATGTTGCCTAAAGGAACGTTGTACAAAGTGAAAAGTATATCCAAGGACAGAACCTTGTGGAACTCAATGACTAACTGTTCGAGGGGTTTGAGTAGATCCAGCAGGACAAGATTAGAGACAAGTCAATTATCTGAGGCCATTAAAAGGTCAGCAAAGGTCTGCACATGTTTCTGTGCTGTGATGAATTCTAAATCATAATTGAAAGTTTTCAAACAAACCATTATTGCATAACTGGTAAGTAACAGTTTTGACTTGAAGGGAAGGTTTGCTATGGGTCTATAATTAGCTAAAATATCTTCAAAGAAACATTGGGCCTGTTCAAATTTTTCTTAAATTTGTTCTCTAAAAAACTGCATAATTGTTTGCACGTGTTCTTATATTGATGAGTGTCAAATATTCGTAAGTTTAAAACACGTGCCAGTTATTGCTAATAAGCATAAGTATCACGCCCCACCAATACCCAGAAAAGGTATGCTGTGCACACACACAGAAATCACACAAACTGAAAAGAACATTAAAGATGTCAGGAATGATTAAATACAAATGTAAAGATGGCGCAGCACTGGACTCAAACCCTTAAAGGGGACATAGCATGCAAATTCCACTTTGTTAGTGCTTCTACAGGTTAATGTGGGTATCTGGCATGTCTACCAACCCAAAAACTCTGGGGAAAAAACACTCGCGCGTTTTGTTATAGTTCCTCTAAGTCAGAAACGTCATGCTTGAGCGACTTGATTGCGCTTCCTGGGTTTTGTGTCGTAACAAGGAACTGGAAGTCTCCCTACATGGTCTTGGCCCAGCGCAGCGCCGTTCTCCAGCACGCAGCCGCCTGGCTGTTCACACGGGACGAGCATTTCTCCGCTGGTCAGCCCCATAGACTGTATATATAAGGTCAGCCCGCGATTCTGCTTTCTCCGCTTGTTGTTGTACCCGTTGAATGTCGGGGTTCGGGGGTAAATGATGGTCTTCATAGCCCCCCCCCCCTCTTTCTCTCTCTGTCTGTCTGCTTGTGTGCTTGTAGTGGATGGGCAGAGGGGGACATTTAATTATGTGATTGGGAAAATTAAAACTCCAGGACAACAGAAGGGGAATACAAAGTATGGGATGCATATTTGATAACTTATATCATATAAAATATGTAATTTATATCGTTTAAAATCATGGGGGGAGAGGGGGGAGGGGGGAGCTGGCTCATTAGCATTTAAAGGAACAGGCACTCAAAACAGGTCACTCTGTGGAGGGCTGTTTTAGACAGGGTAAAAAGGGTGCTGTTTTATATGATCCTTGTGGTATTTTGACCAAAGTATGTTACAGACATTTCATTAAGACCCCAAGGAACCATATCAACTTGTGGTAAAATGGGCATGCTATGTCCCCTTTAAAAAAAAAAGTTATATTTTGTAGTGTAAGCAGTGGACATCAATCAACCAAATTTTATTTGTACAGCCCATATTCACAAATCACAATTTGTCTCATAGTGCTTTTAACAAGGTGTGACATCCTCTGCCCTTAACCCTCAACAATAGTAAGGAAAAACTAAGTAAAGTAAAAAAAAAAACTAAGTAAAGTAAAAAAAAAAGTTCAAAACAAATATTGAGAAGGGAGGGGGAAGAGAAAAGGAAAGGAAGGTGGACAGAGTTGGAAGCACAGCACCGGAGCTGAACCCTCAGCTGAGCACCTGCAGATACCCAACCTGAGCCCGGCGAGATCCAGGACTGCACATGCCAGGTCGGGATCAGAAAAAATGTTTTAAATCATATTCTGGTTCAGGTCTGGCAACGGTGCACGCATCCACAGACCTGGATGCAGTGCATCTAGTGAGCCATCTCTAGTCTCAGAACAGAAATAAACTCGGTTTTCAGAATTAATAGGCGACACTTGGATGGAATATTTTGACTAAAAGCTGTAGCAGTAAAACCATGGAACATGTGAAACATTTAATATGTAAACACCAGTGTGTAAAACCAAAAGAGGGGCGACTATTTTGTGAATAAGTAGTCTCCTCTTCAATATTCAACCATGTTCATGTGTTTAACAAGTGTTATGTAGGTGCTAAGTTTCCACAACTCCTCTCCAAAATGTTGCACTTAAAAGAAATTATAATATGCACTGAAACTTGTCTGTCTTTTAAAGATAAAAATTATAAAATATGATGGTAATTTTAATTTAATTATTTAACTGGACAATGTAAAAAACACAATAACTGATTATTTTACACAAGCATGGGTTAGTAGTCAATCAATCAATCAAATTTTATTTGTATAGCCCATATTCACAAATCACAATTTGTCTCATAGGGCTTATAGTAGTCAGTCATCACTAGTCAAGAGTGTGTAAGAGTGATCTTCAGTGTGCGCTCTTACATAAGAAATAATTGCAAATAAGAAAACATTGGTGAATGTCAGAATCTTCATAAAAACTGTGTAAGTTAGTTGTAAGAAGCAATTTCCTCTGGAGGATAGTATTGGATGGAATTAGGTTGGCCGCCAGCTCTACTGTGAGGAACCTTGTAGTTTTGTTTGACCAGGAAATGTCATTTGACATACACATAAAACAAGTCTCTAAGACAGCTTTCTTCCACCGGTGCGATATCATGAAAATTAGAAATGCCCTGTCCCAAAGAGAAACCAATCAATACTGATGGAGGGGAAGGTGAAGTGTTTGAGTCCACGAAACACTTTTGGAGTTTCAGGGGTAAACAGCATGGCAGCTGAATCCAATACAGTTGAAGAAGTAAATGGTGACTGATTTTTCTGCCTCCATACTGCTCCTGTTGTGTCATCTAAGTGTCCGTAAGCCCCGAAATTCCAATTTGACTCAAAACTGCGACATTTACACAATGTTTTCAGCCTAAATGTCCTCTGATATGCTGCTTTCGCGCTTGGATCACAGTTAGGTTAAAAACATGGACTCAAACACTTCACGCACCCCTCCATCAGCATAGCGGTGAGTAGATAATGATAACATTTTCATTTTTGATTGAACTATCCCTTTAATTATCAGGATGTCCCAGTTAGTCTGCAGTTGGTCCAAAATGCTGCAGCACGAGTGCTGACAGGAACAAAAAGGAGAAACCATATTACTCCTGTCTTAGCTTCGCAGTGCTCTGCACTGGCTCCCTGTAAAATTCAGAATAGAATTCTAACTCCTACTCCTCACATTCAAAGCCCTTCTCCTGTGGAATCAGCTCCCACTCTGAGTTCAGAAGGCAGACACCATCTCTACATTTAAGGTTGGACTTAAAATGTTCCTCTTTGTTAAAGTTTAGTTATGGATGGATCCGGTGAGTTCCTAACCATCCCTTACGCACGTCTGAGTACGGTTCGCTTTAAGTCCCTGTTACATACCAAAAAAGAAAAGAAAGAAATAACTGTTTTTATTAAGCAATAAGCCTTTCATAGGAGGTCTGACAAAAAATGTTATTAACAGGAAAATGCACTGAATATTTAATCAATAGATAGATACTTGATTGATCCAGAGGGTAATTTAGGCATCCAGTAGCACACAAAACAGTCAAACACAAGAGCATAAGAATAATAAAAGGTCAAAATTTGTCAGGAATAGCTACACTGCAGTGAGATGAAAGTAGCCACCAGAACTACTACAAAGCTGTTCTGTAAAGAAATATGTGCTAATGGAGATATTGACAATACAAATGTTTTAAGTATAAGGTGATTGAAAGACACAAGTAAACGAGTATTGAAGTCAAGTAACTGAAGCCACACAAAGTTGTGAATAGCAAAGCAATTGTGTCAGTTTTGTCACTTTCATGTGTTGTATAAAGTGCTTAATTTTTAAATCAAGAGGTCCCGTGTCAGGTCAGAGAGGGTGTTCTGTCTGTACACCAGGCTCAGGGTAAGAAAAAAAAACACAGGACACATGTTCCTTAAAACTCATTTACCCATGTTACAATTTAAGAAATGAAATCTAAATGAAATATATGCATGCCCTTGTGTTGAAATCTTGTGGTGATATGAGGTAGCATGGCTGTAGTAACACATACTGGAAGCAGGTGATACTCATTACATAGATGAATGGGGTAACAGCAGGGAGAGAACCTACCGCAGGTTAGTACAGCAAACACTGCTTTTAACACACATTCCATTCAAACAACTTTCAAATATGAAGCTTACTGAATGTGTTTTACACTGACTCGCATATGCCTACCAAGAGACTGCATTTTAAAAGTGATTGCCTGTGGTATCAAAACTTGTATCGCCGAATTGGTGAATTATGATTTAGCTTTTTCCTGTTAGCGTCAGCCTGAAGCATGTGGTAATCAAACATGCTGCTTATGGCCACACGGCAGTGAGGTAAAGTAGTAATGTTGACGGTTGGACTTATTTGAATGTAAATGAATGTCTCATTGTGTTGTGTATGTGTCAGCAATGTGTTCAGCAACTAGCTGATAAATACGCAGTGTGGGGCTATGCACAGTACAAAAAGAGATATGGGTTGTTTAACAGCAGTAAAGTGCAGTTACATTTAAATAAATAAATATTTTTTGTCTAATGACATTTTGTTTACATTTACCATGTTATGTGAAAAATCTATATTATAGTTATTTACTTTTTTGTTAAAAAAATTATACAACAAATCAATGGTTGTTAAAAGAGTTTCTGGCCCCTTTGTGCTTATACAGGCCAGGTTTTAATGACACCCTTCACTGTGGATGGCGAGCTTAAGAACGTATGAGACCATGCAGAACCTCCAGCAACAAACTTCACAATATCCACCTTATCTTGCCAAGGCAATAGGATACACATTGCAGCAAAAAAAACCTCCATATTATCCTACAGATGTGACATAGTGATTTCAGCATAAAACCCATTCACATACACACTTTCCCAGCGCATGCCCCTGGTTTTTTATTTTGACCAGACACTGATTGATTTAAAAGACATTTGGACTCTACTCCCGTGCTGGGAAATATGAACTCTAATCATTCGTGTGTGTGTTTACTTAATGAGTCTAGAAGCGCTGACTTGTTTGTGAATTTATTTGTTGTTTAAAAGGATTATTGTGGACTTGTTTAAGAGAATGTTTACAAGTGCACTTAATAATATGCTAAAAGAAAGACTCAAAGAATTTGAGTTTATGTTTACCTTTGGAAATTTGTAATACATAATGGCCAAATGCGAAGTAAACTATGATTTTTATATATACCTTCAGAAAATGTACCTTGAGCAACATACTCAGTCTCTTGAGTTTTCATTAAAAATGTCATCAGTATAATTACCTCCTTATTCGGCATTTAGAATTCCTCTGGTTGAACTAGTCCATATTGTGGGATTACAGTACAGTACATTAAATACAGTAAATATCTGCTACAGTACTGTTGGACTCAACTTCTAGCAGGGGCTTTCACACTTAGTATGCGTGTATTATTGCGCTCAAAGTCTATCTTTCTGACAGTGTTTTCAGACAAGAGAGAGTGTTTTAAATCTGTGTCCATGTGTTTGTTCAGATCAGTGATTTGTGCTTCGGTGTGTGTGTTTGTGTGGCTGGGTTCCCAATGAGGACTCAATTAGTTTGTGTGACCCTGTCACACAGGCCCTTAGATAATACAGCCAGCTGACAAGGTTACCCAAATGACAGCAGAGGTCCAGCATGCTGTTAATGACGAGAGGTGTAATGAGGGGGTTGCACATATTAGGAAATAGGAGGGGGAGACGTCGGCCCCACGCTAAGCGAGAGAGGCTTTAACCTTAGCAGCTATAATATCAGTTCAAGATCCAACCCCAGATTAGTCCTACTTGGCATTTCAGAGGAGTGTGGGAGTAAGGGGAGATGAGAGAGTAATCATTCTTTTATTATATGGTTGGTGTCCCCCGTCATCCCTCCCCCAGGACCACAACCCAGTGAGGGGTGAGAATTGTGAGTAATGGAGAGTAATATGTTCCAAATACTGGGTGTGACCATAACTCTATTGTATCCTGTGTCTGCCAATCAGAGGTCACCCACCACGCATACTGGTCCTGGCCCTGCCTGGCCCATTTGGGCCATGAATGAGTATACCCAACACCAATTACTGGGGGCCTACCAATGAGCTGAGCTTGTTAACAGGCCTGACAGATACCACTATGCCTCACTTCCTCACCCCCCACCCCCAACACACACACTAGTGAGGCATAATGCATTCCCAAGCCCCTTACCCTCACCTTAACCATCCAAACTAAATGCCTAACCCTAACCCTTACCTTAACCTAAACCTAATTATAACCCTAAAACCAAGTCTTAACCCTCAAACAGCCTTTAGAAGAAGTGAGGACCAGCCAAAATATCCTCACTTTCCAAAAATGTTATTAACCTAATCGAATTTACAGTCCTCTATCAAGTTTTTATTCAGCACAATGGTCGGGTATTCTATAAGAATAACACCAGAAGAGATAATTTAGATGTACAAAGTATGACATAACCTTCGTTTCAGAGGGTCTGTCTGTCCGTCCATCCCATTCTGGTGAACACAATATCTCAAGAATGCCTTGAGGGAATTACTTCAAATTTGGCACAAATATTCACTTGGACTCAAGGATGAAATAAATAGAGTTTGGTGGTCAAAGGGCAAGGGCAAGGTCAAGGTGACCTCACAAATTACTTTTTGTCTGTGAATGCGATATCTCTGGATGACCTTGCGGGAATTATTTCATATCTGGCACAAATGTTCACTTGAACTTGGATTTCATTTTGGTAGCCAAATGTCAAGGTCATGGTGGCCTCACTAAGTATGTTTTTATAACATGATATCTTAAAAACAGCTTTAGGGAATATCTTCAAATTTGGTACAAACATTCCCTTGGACTCAAATATGAACTGATTAGATTTTGGTGCCTGGAGGCCAAGGTCACAGTAAAGACTGCTTGAGGGAATTTCTTCAACTTTTGATCAGTTGTCACTTGGATTCAAAGATAAAGTGGATTCAAAGGTTCATATTAAAAGTGTACATGCGCACAAAAGCCAAAAATGTTGACGTCAAAAAGATTCAGATTTATAAAACCGTGCGCAAGCTTGAACCTGAACAATGTAAGCAGAGCTCCACAAAGAGAGGTATTAGGCGCATTTGCATATGTGGAGGTCCCCCCCTCCACATATGCAAATGCACCTAATACCTCTTTGGGCTACACACAAATTACATTACGGGTCATTTAGCTGCCGCTTTTATCCAAAGCGACTTACATTTAGTGCATTCAACATCTCTGAGGGGCCATTTTTGGGGTTCAGCATCCTGCCCAAGGACACTTCGCCATGGGCTGGGATTCGAGCTGCCATCAAAGTACTGATTCCAGCAAAAATTACAAACGACTCTGCAAGGAAATTGTACAAAGAGGAGCTGCTGAATAGCAGTCCAGAGACATAATTTGTTGACTGTCCGAAAAAGGGAAATAAATCAAATCTCATTTTCCACACCGACAATCCCCAGGCATGGCACAGTGCCATAAGAGATCACTACCCCTCCATTATGAAAGATGGTTTTAGTGGAGGGTGGACACTAAAAATAAACCTGGATGATGAACAAACCACTGTACATCTCTGTAAGAAAGGTACAGTGATGATCCAGGGCAACCTAAGTCCCTTCGAAGAAGACTTCTTCAGAATCAGAGAGAGGGCAAAGGAGAAGAAAGCCCAATCTGGTGAGGACACCCACACCACAGGCCAACTCTACATCCCACCTTTACCAGACAACGACACAGAAATACCCCACTTAGAGTGTCACCAGGGAGCCGTACTCCTTTGTTGAATTTAGAGACAGATTTACACAGTTGGAGATAAGGCAAGTAGAGATGGAGCACACTCCACTCTGGACAGACATTCCAAAACAAAAACAACCCCTCACCCAGACTCAGCAACACAGAGGGGACTACAGACCTGGTGGCTCTCTGGACTGCAGTGAAAACACCTGCAAACAATGTTTAAATAAAACAAATTATTATTACAAATTATTATTGGGTTGTTTTTATCATAGTTTTCATTGATGAAATGAACATATTTCTAAGTATAAGGGCACTTTCAGTGAAATCCATACCCTCCACCAAGGCCCAACAGTCCCCTTATGGCACCACATTTAAGTTCATTAGATGCCAATTTTATTTGAATCTGCACAAAATTGCACATAGATCCGTCCCCTAAACATGCCTGATCTTTTTTATCCATAAGATCCATGAATTATTCTTGGATAAATCAACTAAAAAACACCATATCTTGCAAAGTTAAATAAAGTTTAAAATTTTGCGAATCTGCCCCCTGAAAATGATGGAAATTGATGAAGTAGTTCTGCTAACCAACAAATGCAAATGCAAATTTAACCACCTTCGTTAGGTGTTTAACATATATCACATAATTGGTAGCCTCTATCACAGAGGTCACTAACCGCGGTCCGGGTCCGGACCCAGAAGCCGTCCCGTACGGACCCGGACCTACAGCCAAAACAGAAGGTTATGATTTAAAACCTGACGGGGCGCTTCTATTTGTAACTGGCGCAGCTTTTGTAGTCTTTACGGTAGTGGTTTAGCGGATGAGGAAACGCACAGACCAATTGCATGCGAGATACAGAGGAGTGAGACGGAGAAAGGGAGAGAAACAGAGGAGTGAGACGGAGAAAGGGAGAGATACAGAGGAGTGAGACGGAGAAAGGGAGAGAAACAGAGGAGTGAGACGGAGAAAGGGAGAGAAACAGGAGTGAGAGGGAGAAAGGGAGAGAAACAGGAGTGAGACGGAGAAAGTTGAGAAACAGGAGTGAGAGGGAGAAAGGGAGAGAAACAGGAGTGAGACGGAGAAAGGGAGAGAAACAGGAGTGAGAGGGAGAAAGGGAGAGAAACAGGAGTGAGACGGAGAAAGTTGAGAAACAGGAGTGAGACGGAGAAAGGGAGAGAAACAGGAGTGAGACGGAGAAAGTTGAGAAACAGGAGTGAGACGGAGAAAGGGAGAGAAACAGGAGTGAGACGGAGAAAGTTGAGAAACAGGAGTGAGACGGAGAAAGGGAGAGAAACAGAGGAGTGAGCCGGAGAAAGGGAGAGAAACAGAGGAGTGTGATGGAGAAAGTTGAGAAACAGGAGTGAGACGGAGAAAGGGAGAGAAACAGGAGTGAGACGGAGAAAGGGAGAGAAACAGGAGTGAGACGGAGAAAGTGGAGAAACAGGAGTGAGACGGAGAAAGTTGAGAAACAGGAGTGAGAGGGAGAAAGGGAGAGAAACAGGAGTGAGAGGGAGAAAGGGAGAGAAACAGAGGAGTGAGACGGAGAAAGTTGAGAAACAGGAGTGAGACGGAGAAAGGGAGAGAAACAGGAGTGAGACGGAGAAAGGGAGAGAAACAGGAGTGAGACGGAGAAAGTGGAGAAACAGGAGTGAGAGGGAGAAAGGGAGAGAAACAGGAGTGAGAGGGAGAAAGGGAGAGAAACAGAGGAGTGAGACGGAGAAAGTTGAGAAACAGGAGTGAGACGGAGAAAGGGAGAGATACAGAGGAGTGAGACGGAGAAAGGGAGAGAAACAGAGGAGTGAGACGGAGAAAGGGAGAGAAACAGAGGAGTGAGACGGAGAAAGGGAGAGAAACAGACGAACAAAGTGGGGGAGTGGGATATAAGAGGGGAAGAAAGTGATTCTAAAACTGTTCAATTGTTAAGATGTGTTGAGATTTATTATCTGTAAAATTGGTTGAGACTTTTGAGTCAAGATGTGAAACAGAAAAAGGGGAAATTCAAGCTTTTGCTCCCTTTATTTTATTTTTCTGAAGTTAAGCCCTTTATTTGAACATGCACAATTTTCCCATTTTATTTATTTTCTCTTATTTTGAAATGCAGCCCTACTTTTATTTAGTTAATGAGAGAACATTATACATATCTGCAATCATACATATATGTTCAGTTCTTTGTTACGTGACAATAAATATTGTCAAAGTTTTTGAATCGTACTGAATTCATTTGATTTGACAGTCAGGTATTTAGTACATGCAGATGTTGATACAACTACTAGGCTACTTAAATATATATCACACTAAATAGTTAGACATTATGATCTTCCGGACCTTTGCTTCAAGAATTTTTCTCTATCTGGACCTCTTTAAATTTTAGTTGAATACCCCTGCTCTATCACATTCTATACTAGGGCAGCGGACAGTTTTTCTATAGCCAAAGCCGTCTGACCTTTATCGTGTTGGAACATTAAAGAGGCAAATGGAAAATCATTTTAAAACATGTTTATCTGTTTTAGTAAATCCAAACCGTCAGGCTGATGTAGGGTCTTCTTGTTGAATCATCTTTATCACAACATGAAGAAATAGAGTCTGTTTCCCATTCCATACCTCATGCAAATACAGGAGTATACACATGGTATGTAATCTGTTTCTTTTCAGGCTTGGATACAAGAAATACACTCAGTTTATTTGGTAGAATATAGTAAAACTTGTGCAGTCCAATCTAACATGATAAGTTCTTCAATAAACCCTTCAAGAAGGTTTCGCTGTAGCTTTCGTTAGAATTGGGTCACAGACTCTCTTTCGTCGTGTTCCAAAAGAAATTCTACTAGTGACTGTGGAATGCCACTGCCAACTAAAATATTTAATACAAAATATTTGTTCACTCAAAACCAAGGGTTTTTGCAATGCCAAAACACCCAAAACAAAGGTTGGTGGTTGAAATCTTCCCCTATGAATTTGGACAGCACTTCAAGAAACCGTTACATCAGCAGTAGTCGTCTCGAAAACCCGACACGTCATCAGTAGTCAGTGATGTAAACAGATGCGACAAAAAGTTTTGCCAGGGATGTCATTGTAATAACAATGTTGAAAAAAATAGATAGCATGCAAACGCTCAATTTCTTTTTAAGGTTATTGTGAAAAATTTTGCATAAAAGTTTACGTTCCTTTTTTTAAATCATCATCGTATCAGGCCATCATGTGAAAAACCAGAAGCGAGAGAAAATGTGTGTGTGTGTGCTCCCAGACAGCGAACACACACACACAGGCCCCGGGGCTAGGCCCCCCGCCCCCACTCACTTGCTCAGAGCGACACACACAGTGAGACCAGATCTAGTTCACGTGAAGCAGGTGGTCAGTGACTTTGTGGAAGAACAGTGAAACAGAGTTTCTCTGGTCACAGCTGCTCAGCTAATAATTTTCCTCTGCATGAACTGAACTTTGAACTAGTTCATTTTTTTTTTTATAACTTCTGTTTATTGGAATTTTACATGGATAATTCACAGAGTCAACATTTGAAATACATCCTACATAACTCCCTTCCCATGTGCCCTCCCCCCACCCCAACCCAGCATCCCTTTGACAGACACGCCACCAAATATTTAAATAAACGTCTGTATACAATATTGAGTAAATAACACACAAAACAAAAACAATGAATAAATAAACATGTAATGTACACTCCTTATAAAACTAAGTACATCAGCACTGTGCTATACTAAAGGAATTATGAATCCTCCCAGTCTGTTATTTGGGTTAAATTGTCATAGTATGCAAGAAAAGGCCTCCATACCCTTTCAAATGTATCTGTAACTCCCTTCAGTGTATATTTAATCTTTTCAAGCTTCAAATAGAACATGATCTCTTTAAGCCTATGTTTTTTGGGTTGTAGCATAATCTTTGTAACATGAATTGTGTCTTTTTATTGATGATTTTGTCAAATTGGAATTTAGCTTCTCTAATTTCTTTCGGTGTTTTATTCTGTTATTCTGTTGTGGTGGCTGCATAGGAATTATGTAATTGTTTTTTTCTTCCAATTTGGTTTCTACTTCTTGATCTTTTTTTTTCTTTATGTGTTGATTATGAGATGGTTTTCTCTCTCAGTACTGCTTTGGCTGTTTCCCAGATTAGTGTTGGTGAGGGGATTGCTGAGTCATTGGTTTCCATAAAAAGTGTCCATTCTCTCTTGAAATATTAGTCAAATGTGTGTTGAATCGCCATCTTTGGTTGGTTTTAGTGTCTGTTTTGTGGTGCAATATGAAGCTGAATGGGGCATGATCTGATATGATTGGATGGATGGTGGGGTCAGAGATATCTGTCATCATAGAGTTGCTTGTCAGGAGATGGTCTATTCGTGATGATTGATGATTGATTCATTCATTCCAAAGTTTGTTCCTTTAATCTCCTTTCCTCTGCTTTTAACAGGTTGTTTTTGTTTGAAATGTTCAAATTTGGCGACAATCGGTCTTGGTTTGCTGTTGTTTTTGGCTCTAGTGCGGTTGACACAGTGAAAGGTTATGTTATTGATGGTGTCGTGTGTCAGTTTCACTGCTGAGTGCATAAAATATTTTATTGCTTGTTCTGGGTTATCTTGAGGTTGTTCTGATATTCTGGAGAAGATGAGATTGTCATGCATGCTGCAGCTCTGACGGTCCAGTATGGTTACTTTCATTATTTGGTTTTGGTTTGATATTGTTTCCATTTTGACGGAGAGTGTGTTGATGGTGAGTTTGAGCTTCTTGTTTTCCAGGGTTTCAATTTGTCACTGTGTTTATTCGAGACTGGCTTTAAGTTATTTTATGTCTGTGTGTAGTATTTCCAGGATTGACAGTTTATTGTTTATGGATTTGAGTACACTCACCTCAATAGTTGTGCTCCCGTCGTCATCAGTTTCAGTGAACCAATCTCGGCATGGTCGTTTCTGTGGTGGACTCATGATGCATATTCTACAGAAATACTTTTCCACAAACTGTTCTAAATTATCCAGTGTTTGCGTTGTAATCCAGGGAAGATTACCGGTTGTGTTTTATTTGGTTTTGTAATTTGTTTTTGTTGCACTACCCTAGCAACAGGGTGTCGACATGATGAATCTCCTATTGTCTCGCAAGATTGTTTGTCACAGCGTTATCGTCTCGCCTCTTTTGGAGTTTTTATGACAACTGAAGGCTACCGCAGGTAGCATGTTTGGAAGGGGAGGGTGAGGTGAGGGGTATTCAGTTGCAACATGCAAATTCACCACTAAATTCTACATACTGAACTTTTAATGTTTCCCGTTTCAAGAGGAAACACTACACATACTCAAATTTGGTCATAATTAGTATGTATAATGGACCTGTGACAAAGAAAATTCATTCACTTTGTTGTTTTGGAACTTTGTGGTGAGGTTTCGCAATTAATTTAACCATAATTTACAGTACTTAAATCTTAAAATGCACTCAGTAAAGTGCAAGTCAAGATATTGTTGCTTTTTAAACTCTCATGAAGTTCAGTTATGTCCAAGGATAGTGGTACAGTTTCCACACAGAAGAAAGTGTGACAAGAGGACAGCAAAATTGATGTCTTGTTTAAGAAGCTAATTAAAGGTATAGACGCATGTCAGATTCTGACAGGGTTCTGAATCTATACTCTGCCACACCTGGAACTATTAGCTTGCCTCCCTTCCTTGGTTTAGAGACAGGGAGTTAACTGTAGGGTGAATATTAATGTGATCTCTGGTTTGATTATACATACAGCCAGTCCCTGAAATTATCTTCAGAACTTTCTTTTACCTTTACACAGTAGGCCATTTGATTAATCCGCAGGTATACAGAAGCATGGTGTTTATTTTTCCCCTTTCTGTGCTTTGGTGTATTAGAGCAGAAATGATAACAGGTAATGGTTTGGTAACAAACTGTCCTTTGTAATTTCAGTTCCACAGAGCTTGTTTGAAATAAAATTTCCGCTGATTCAGTCGTGGTCTAAGACCACTCCTTGCAGCTTGCCAATACATGGGGCTTAATGGCTCATCTTAATAATTGAATATCAGTGTGGAAGTGCTGTGTGTACTTGGAGTTATAGTACATTAGGTGGCTTCAGACGTGTCATGTAAAACCCCAGAGCTTCCCAACACATATGGCTTTTAGTGCAGATACTGTGGAGAGAAGACGGAAATCAGTGTATTGTGTTATTATTTTTTTAAATCTTTGAATATCAGGACACAATATTGGACATTATCAAAAAGTATTTTAGCCTTACGTTATGATATTTATTTGCTTTGAAGGGGAGATTTTCGCTTCTCCACCCACTTCATGATTACACAGACATAAATCTCTCTCTGTGTCTCAATCTGCAGTACTGCATCCAATGGGTTTTATCTATAACTACTTCTCTGTAAAAGGCAGGCCCTCCCCCCTGTCCATCAACCCTGTAGGAGGGCAGTAAGCCCTGAGACTCAGGCCTGGCCCAACAGTAGCCCCCCTACCACCAGCACCCTTGGTCACCACCCCACACTCTGCATAGTTTCTAACAGCTAAACAAACCCCATTAGCCTTCTCCCAGTGCTCCTCCCGTCTTCTTTCACCACGCCCACACCTCTCCACATGCGCGGCATTCATTGTGCATACCTAGGCTGCTAATTCTAATCTGCCACTCCAATCAAAGGATCACACGTGTTGTAGTTTTCTTCTCTTCTCTTCTACTGGGAAACAATGTGTGGTGGATGGAGGCAGGGAAAGGCTTCATTGAGTGCTGCTATGTGACAGAAATCTTTGTTTGATCAACAACTCTTCAATGATTGTCATGATAAACATTTTTTCAAGAAATTAAGAAGCTACAGTCCCAGAGTGCCTTTGATCTACTGTCTTTTTATTCATCTTTATAGAAAAATTTATGAATCTCCATCCTTTTCCAGTGAGCATATTCAAGTCAATTCCAAACAACATTATTTGTCCCCGGAGGACAATTGCAGTGTAGTGAAGAAATGTTTTGAATGTAGGTCAGTGTCCTTCTGTCACTGTAAGTTAACGTGAACAAACCAAACTAGTGTGACTCCTCTAATTTCAATAACATTTACCAGTTTCTAACAAAATCTAGTGGTCGATGGTGAGTTGAGAAGTCATTGTCTGAGGCCATGAGAAGATTGTTGCTAACAGAGGTACTGTTAGGATCTTGAAACATAATGGGCTTAGACCAACACAGAAATCTTTAGATCTTCATTCAATATTTCAGAGTAAAAGTAATATAAGAGATAGACATTGTGCTCCAAACTGTGTCAACACTGTGTCTATTCTGGCTCTCTCCTCTTATTCACCTCTCCAGTAACTGTCTTTTGTTATCTCATCTGTCACGCTTCTCATCTCCTCTGCTATTTCCAAAATAGATGCTTGGTATTAGGTTGGCCTACCCCATGAAACGGCTTGTGATACTGATATTTGACATCTGTCATCTGTGAATGTTTGCACCCATGTTTTAGCAAACCTCGCTCATTAGCAATTTACTCTTTGAGTAGTGACATTTTAACACATTCTGCACTGATTATGGCACCTTAGAAAAGTAGAAGGACAGTGGTCTGTTAACTACTTTGGAAGACACACATTTTAGTTTTTTCTCTTTAACCATTTCCAGTATGTTCACATCTATATAACTTGATGCACCTGACTCAGTTAGTGTGAGTAGATCTACTCCAGCAACATTAGCATAACTTAAATAGCAAATAGCATGTAACTCAGGACACTTTGTCCTAAATCATTGAAAATATACAGAGCAATTTCACCGGAACTTTTAACAAGATACACAAATGACTGCAGGAGCTGTAGCCAAGAAATACCATTCAATTTAACAGTGATCATTGACACCACCAACTCAGAGGGGCAGTTACAGGCTGAGATGAACCACAGAGTGGAGTAAAGCAGAACTGTCTGATCTCAACACCTCTAAAAAAAAAAACTAGTGAATGACTTCCACCTTTGACATCTCACTATCCGTACACTGTTGGTCAGTAAGTAGCCAATGGAGAAGTCATACAAATACCTAGAAACAATAATTGATCACAAACTCACCTTCTAACCCAACAGTGAAACGGTCTGCTCCAAATATCAGCAACACCTCTTCTTCATAAGAAAACTCAGCTAGGAGTTATCCAGCTTTCAGGACAATTTAACTTTAACCTGAAATTGTCATCCTGATTGCCATTGTTGGGTATTGATTGCTTTTGACACAATTTATATCAGCCAGTAAGGAAACTGCATACTTAATTAAAATGTTTGTAAATATTGACATGCTATATATTGTTAGAAGTGGTAGAAGCTAGACTCCACCCAGACTCCACAGATTCCAACAGTATCTTGCTCATCTTTTAATGACCAACACTCACTGAACCAGAAGCCAAGCAAAAGCAAGAAATTAGAGCAACATACTTGAGTTACATCTTACCTCTGTTTTGTCACAATACATTTAGTTTCAGTCCATCACTCTGAAAAAGCTCCTGATCCAATGTCTGTGTTCCTTTAAAACAACTCCAAGGTGTATACTGCCACCTGCTGTTGCTGTTCTTCTTCTCTCAGTTTACTGACGGTCCCTATTTAAACCTCTTTAACTTTGCTCCCCTTCACTTTATTAGGATACAATGTGGCACAAATAATGTGCAGATGTTGTGTAATGGATTACCAGCTACAACTGCATGTTTTCATGGAGGATATTCACTGTTAAAGTTGTGTTTATTAAATTAAATTAATTAAATCTTCGAATTGAAGGCTGTTCAGTCCAACGAGAAGTGAACAATGCTCAAGTTCATGTTAAGCAGTTGTAAACTGATCCGTTCAGTTCACCGTTCACAAAAAATATGAGACAGCTCAATACGGTGCTCTTTTACACCAGTCTAAGTAATTTATTTATCATTGGACAATTTTAATTCAACTTGTTAAAATGTTCCTCTCTCTCTCTCTTTCTCTCTCTCTCTCTGTTATAGCTCCTTTGTAACAGGAACTTCATGCTGCCAGAACTTGTCCCCTCTTCGTATATGGGATGTTGAACGGTAAGTCAGGAAGCTGTCCTGACATGCAACAGCATTGTTGTACATTGTAACAACTAAACAAAATATTGCTTGCTGTATGACAGATGATTTGTTATCCTTGCTGCTTCTGCACGTCTCCTGGTCAGTGATATGATATGTGATATTTATATACAGTACAAAGACAGCCATGATTCGGGTTATCTATAAATGATATTAAAGTGAGTTTTTGTTCAAAACTTACATGTTATAAATGTAATATTATCTTTACTAATACAAGATCATCAGTAATTAAATACTAATCCATATGACAGGAGTACAAGTTGCTCATTACATGAGATGGCTGATGATGATTTGGAAGGGACATAAAAATGGTTAAAGATCCCATTTATAATTTTACGTTTAATCCGGGTCATTTCTATAACAAGCAGGTAGACTCCACGGTCAGCCACGGTTTTTCATGCCATCAGGCCTCATCCACTTACATCTTTATATCTATTATTTTCTTGAATTTATTCTTAAGGAGGTTCCTAAGAAATGACAGGTTTATGACATCTTTTTACACTCGTTCTCACCCGGGTTCATTGATTGATGAATCCCATTGTCTTCATAAATTGAAAGCTTGTGCCAGTTATTCCACATTAACAAATGTAAACACCCCACCAATGCCCATGGAAAGATGTTAGACTTCAGGGCTGTAAGCATACGCAGAAATCACAGCACTTTTCATTGATTCAAAAGGTTTTACCCCCACCCCAGATAACCGAACAGCACATCTAACAAAACCAATGAGAAATAATAATAGAATAAATAATAATAACAATAATAATAATAAAAATATATTCATATTAATTATTCGTAATAAAGACATGTCAATAAATCAAATGAGGACAAACAGGCAGTTCAACACAACACTGTCTTCAGTGCGTTACATATCATGTTGTGTGACCCATAACTGGAGCTATGGGAGGTGTCTTCCACTCAGAAAGGAGTTTCGCCCACAGAAGTACATTTTTCAAGTCAGTAGGTAAATAATCAAGGGAAGTTGACCAAACATTCATAAACAGCTCATATTTACCCTTTAAGACAGCTTGTAACCGTTCATGGGGGAGGGTGTTGAAAATCTCCCTGCACCAAGGGTAATATTTGGCAAAGTGGGTTTGATCCAATTGTGCAAAATGAATTTTTGAGCAATTACAAGAAGTTTGTAGTGCAGGGAGATGTGAGGGAAGGCCTAATAGAAAAACATGAAGGTCATTAACATTTTTTTTTCTTAAATATCACTAATTACCAGAGCAATTAATGACCAGAGTCTGGATATTAATTTACACTTCTAAATGTAATGTATGGTTTGGATCCATTTTAGGGAGTCCCCGCAGCCCAAATCTCTGCAGTATGTCAAACAAGTAGCTCCACTCTACCCTATCAAAGGCCTTCTCAGTATCTAGTGAGATAGCCAGTGCCTTCTCTTTCTTCTGTGTAACAAACTGCACAATATTCAAAAGCCTTCTCACATTGCTGGTTAAGTAGCAACCATGAATGAGGCCTGCCTGGTCAGATTTGATAAGAATCAGAAATACCTTTTTCAGGCACCCAGCAAGAAGTCTTGAAAGTAGCTTGCTGTCAACTTGTATTGCCTGCCCAGGGACTACAGATGAAAATTAGCCTCTGTGGCTAACTCTGGCATATTTTCCGAAATGTTATTAATATCAATCAATCAATCAAATTTTATTTGTATAGCCCATATTCACAAATCACAATTTGTCTCATAGGGCTTGTTATGTATTCATTTATTGTGTCATAATTAAATGGAATGACAGGTTTCTAAAAAGACAGTATTTGTGATAGATATGCAGTATCTATCACAAATAAAAAAAAACTGAAATCAGGTTGATAGGTCTGTATGAGCCACACATGTCAGCAGGTCTACTTTTCTTCAAAATGTGATTTATTTGCAAGGTTTAAGGTAGGGGGGAGAACAACCCTTGCTAAATGAATCCAAATACAGTGGAAACCAGATTTAGTAATCACGGATATATAGTGATCAACAGTTTATACGGATCAAAAAGCTTGGGACAGAATCATTCCCTTACTAATGCTGTTTAAATAATTCAGTTATAGTGATCAAGTAGTCCGCTTACAGTATTCATTTTGGATCTTGTCATACATGTTTGTATGTGCACTGCCAACCGAATCGAGCCAAACCGAGTGCACCCAGCCATCTCCTCCGGTTCTCCATACATAGTCTAAGTTTACAAATTCTGTATTTTTTAGCCAGTCTGAGTTTACACTTGTCTGATGACACTGTTTGTGTGTGTGTGTGAGGGCGTGTTGTGGTGTTTGTGTGTGTGTCAGCACGCTCGAGAGAAAGAGAGCGAGCAGAGTCAGGATGAGCTGAATTATGAATGAATGCGCAGCTATAAAGAAAGATTTTACTCATTTTTATTTATTTATTTGAGACAGAGCATGTTAATGAACATCATTTTAAAAACACTACATGTTAACATTCCCGAACCAAAAGCCCTGGATAAATGGTGACGTTCATGCCAAACTCAAAGCACGAACGGACACCTACAACTCAGGTGATCTGGAGGAGTACAGGAAATCCAGGTATGCGTTCCGCAGTGCTATTATCAGCACAAGTGGATTCTAACTACCAGGGCTCCAACACGAGGAACATGTGGGCTGGACTAAAAACAATCACAGAGTACAAAAGGAAGACCAGCAGTGCTGAGGTGCTGTCTGCTCTGTCCCAGATGAACTGAACACCTTTCATGCTCGCTTTGAGAGGAACTCCCCGGCTGTGGAGGTACAAGATGCCTAGGAGGACCGCTGCCCACCTGTAATATCCAGGGCAGATGTGTGAAGATCACATAAACGGATTAACACACGCAAGGCACCTGGACCTGATGGCATCCCTGGCCGAGCTCTCAAGTTGTTAGCAGATCTGCTGGCAGATGTATTCACAGACATTTTCCACTTGTCACTGCTCCAGTCCATTGTCCCCACATGCTTCAAGGAGACCATCATTGTCCTTGTTCCAAAGAAACCCAAAACCCTCTGCCTGAACGACTATTGCCCAGTAGCACTCACCCGCTTCTGCAGGATGCGGAGGCTCAACATGGATTCCAGGATTCTCTGCAATTTCTACAGGTGCACCTTAGAGAGTATCCTGACTGGCTGCATCACTGCCTGGTATGGCAGCTGCACTGCCCTGAACTGTGAGGCTCTACAGAGGGTGGTGATGTCTGCTCAGCACATCACCAGGACGGAGCTACCATCCATGGATGACCTCTACACCCAGCGGTGTAGGAAGAAGGCCAACATGATCATTAAAGACCCATATCACCCCAGCAATAAACTGTTCTGCCTGCTGCCATTTGGCCGACCATACCTAGGCATCCGGAGCCAGCACCACCAGGCTCAGAGACAGTTTCATCCACTCGACCATAAGACTGTTAAACTTCTTCAATCTGCCATAAGACTGTCATTCCTCTAAACTTTGCACCTAATCAGTATTACTTACATTTATTCATTCATTCTACTAAGTAATATACTTTATTTTAGTTTATACATTATATTTTAGTTGTATATTTTATTATATTTTATTTTATATTTTTTCAAATATTTTTGAGCTAGAAGGGAGCCTGTGACCCAAGAATTTAATTGCCAGCAACTGCTGTATTTAGTTGTTGTGCAAATTATAAACAAAGTCTCAAGTCTTGAGTCTTGCCAGATTCTAGCAAGAATGCTAATTTACATCTGTTGTCCCTTGGCAGGTAACAAAGACAGACGCATCACACACAACAACATATAGAAACAAATATAAACATCACACAAGAAAAGAGGACAAAACACAGCCTGCAATGTAGCCAATTAGAAGTGATGACAGTTCTGGTCAGCCATTGTTTAAGATGGATCTTAACAGTGGGATATACTCCCCTTTACTGACAGCACAGTTTGCCCAAATGTGGTGCACCTATATGGCACCTCACAGTCCCCTCTAGCGGTAGCACTGGTACCAATACCACTCCCAACCTTCTGTCTAATAAATTAATTTAAAGCAGATTTAAGGTTTACCCATGCAAAACCTTAAATATAAAACAAGCATATTTGAAATAACACAATTCTCAAAACTCAATAGATTATACTTTTCGAGAATGGTACAATGATGACAAGACGGTGTTTTTTTTATCAAGAACTTTTATGGCTTTCTTCTAAGAAAAGTAACGATCATTATGTGGTGATCCGTGATGATATTGTCGCATCATTTCAAATATATTGATGTTTAAACTGTAACAGGTCCAAGACATCAGCTGAGTCTGTGTGAGTGTTTGCGAGTCAGCGCGAGAGAGAGAGAGTGTGTGAGCTGCTGAGTCCGCTCTACCAGATGAGCTATATGCCACCCCATTCATTTGTTTTTAAATGATTTTTATTGTGAAATATTTACAGGAGCGCTCTCTCTCTCTCTCCATCTCTCTCTCTCGCTCTCTCAAACACACACACACATACTCAAACATTTATGGCCATTTTCAAGTCAAACCATATGTAAAAACATAGTGCTGGCAGTAGCAGCTCCGCTGCAGAACAACTGACAACACACAGCCGCTCCCGGTGTGACACATTGCTGGTGAATAGAGATATATTGATCTGATTAATGGATTATGGATTTATGGAACTCTTACTTAGACAATTTGATGTTTCAAATGAAGAGATTCATGAAGTCAGCACAAACAGATATATAGCAAAAGAGTGGTCTATTTTTGAATCTGGTTCTACAGTTGGCTCTATTGTTTCTGTACTGGACAGTGTATCTGTGATATTTTATAGTTGATGGACCACATTTTATCGTTCTATTTTTTGGGGGGTTCTTATATAGCTCTGATTTAGTCACCAATATTCACACAAACTAATCAAAGTGTTTAAGACTGCGCATGCGTTGTGTGTACCATTGAGATGCTCTGTCTTGACTCCGTCTCGAATCGACATTTATCAAATCTACACTTATTTTTCGTACATGACCAGCTAATATCATAGCTTACAAACGCAATCCCTGTAGCAAGGCATCAGATCTCACCAACCAGATCCTAGGATCTTGAGTTTCAGACAGTTTGCACTGCTATCTCCAACCGACTTAGATATATTCTATTTACAAACGTAATTACTCTAGCATTTATACCGACTTAGAACCTGCATGTACGGGGCCTAAGTAAGTAATATTCTAGTTTACTAAACGCAATCACTGTAGTAAAGCGTAAGCTTGCGCCGCTACCTGCCCCGGCTTTTGCCGCTAGCACCACTTCCGGCTAGCTATACTCAACAATCCGCCAACTAGCAGGTATTTGCTTATTTCTTGTACTCGACCAGGTAAGATCTCGGAATATAAACACAATATTTGTAGCAAGACGTCAGATCTCACCGATTAGATCTCAGGATCTTGAGTTACAGCCTACGTTACCTGCTCCGGCCGCTCTCGTTAGCATATCCTCAACTCATCGTCACTTCCACCCAGTATCGCCTGCTGAACACGACAACCACATCCAGTCTACCTTATATTTCTATACTTGACTACTAAGCTAGCAAAACATTATGCCATCTGTGCCTTGTGACTGTGTCTCACTTCAGAAAGCCAATAAAAAGATTGCTGACCTTAAGGAGGACATCCGGCAGCTTTCGAATGAGCTGCGGAACAGAGACTCTGTCTTGAGCAGCTTCATTAATGAGCAGACCAAAATACTTGAGGCAAACATCCCTGACACAGTTCTTTGGGAGCCCTCCACATGTCCCCGGCTTTCATCCTGCTCTACTCCAAATCACCGGTCCCCTTGGGCTGAGGTCATAGTCTGCGGGCGCAAGAGGGGCTCTGGTGAGGCTGTCACACCACCCTCACTCAATCTTTCCAACCACTTCACCGGCCGGTCTGATGACTCTCATGTGGGAACCAATGTCACGGCTCATCAGCAGTCTGAGCTCACCAAGAAGGATTTTGAACAGCTTTTCAACTTCTTGAAAACGTGTCGCAAATCTGTCTTTATCTCCGTTCCTATCCCAACACTGGGCCGTGGAGTTGGGCGCTTTAGCAAAATCCTCAGCCTGCTCAGTTCACCACCTTGGCTTTGTTGACAACTTCGATTTGTTCTGGGGTCGCTCTTCTTTCTTCATAAACGATGGGCTTCATCCCAATGCGCTGGGCAGCCGAATGCTAGCGGCTAACATACAGCACGTTGTGCAATCTGCTGCACGAGACTGACTCTTTACCTTCCAGACATTCCCCTCTAGAAACTTCTTCCTCAAGTGCAGCACCGCAGAGTATTACCCCTGCTAGCTCCCCCAAACGGCCGCACCAGCCAGCAACTAATCAATATAAACAGCAAATTGCGCCCCTCTCCTACACACCGGGCGCTTATTATATCCATGTTGTTACTAACCATAGGCCAAACAAAAAACGTATAAATACAGCTCGCAGGTCCAATAACCTAATCTCTGTCCCCATATCCCCCTCTGCTGGCCAGAGTGTACCTGTGCGACTGGCCCTCCTCAATGTAAGGTCCCTTTCTAATAAGTCTTTTATACTGAATGATCTCATTTCTTCATCCAATTTAGACTTTTTATTCCTAACTGAGACCGGGTTGTCTCCTGGCGGTCACACCCAGCTACTAGAGCTTTGCCCACCAAACTTTGAATATTAAAGCACTCCCAGGGATAATGGCGGTCTAGCTGTTGTTTTTTTTTAAATTGCTTCACTTGCTGCCCCATTACCACAGAGACATTTTCTAGTTTTGAGACTAGTGTGTTCAAAATTTGCAGCACTGCTCTGGTCCTTGGTCTAGTAATTTATTGCACTCCTAAACCAAATGTTAATTTTACACCCGAATTCTCTGAACTTTTATCTTTCATTTAAACTATGATAGAGCTATCATTGTTGTTGATTTTAATATCCACATTGATGACTCAACCAATGGTTTTGCAACGGAATTCATAACCGCGGCCACACATTAGATCTAGTCTTTACCCTCAGTCTGAACATCAATTCCTTGACCTTAGAGGACGTATTTGTCTCTGACCATCTCTTCGTTAAGTTTGACTCCCTGTTCATGTTGCCCAAAGAAATATCAAATCCACTAAAAGCTCACACATTTTAAATGAACATAGTGCCTCAAAATTCTCATCAAATTTGTCCACAGGTCTTCTTGACCATAACCCTTACAAGTCATCCGATCCGAATATTTTACTCAATGGCTTTAATAATACCTCTCAAACCACATTAGATTGTGAGAATAATAACATTTTCGACAAATTCCAGTCAGGATTCCGCAAACGACACAGTACAGAAACCGCTCTCCCTAAAATTACTAATGATTTATTAATGTCTGCCGATGCTGGTGATTGCGCCGTATTACTGCTCCTTGACCTCAGTGCCGCATTTGACACCATTGATCATTGATCATCACCATTGAACATTCTAATCAGTCGGCATATCTGGCACTGCCCTTAGTTGGTTCAAGTCATATCTCTCAGATAGACAAATTTCAGTTTCCATCGGAAATAACACCTCATCCTTGGCTCTAGTGTTGTGTGGAGTGCCACAGGGATCCATTCTTGGTCACATCCTGTTTTCACTCTACATGCTCCCATTAGAAACGTCATCAGCCATTTTAATGGGATATACCATTCCTATGCCGATGACACGCAAATATATTGACAACGTCACCCGCATGTGTCCCGCATGTGTCCTAACAGAGTGCCTATCCGCCATTAAGGAATGGATTTCCCTTAAGTTCCTTCAGTTAAATTCCAATAAAACTGAAATAATAATCTTCAGTCCCGACCAGCTAGCAGGCTATCATTTCTCGGTCCCATGGCAGCCAATATTAAAACTATAGCTAAAAATCTAGGTGTTACATTCGATTCTCATCTGAACTTCAAATCATTAAATCATGCTACTTTCTCCTGCGAAACATTTCTAAAATCAAATCGGTTTTATCTCTCCCGGACTGTATATTGTGAACCAGCCAGGAGCAGTGCATCAAAGTATAAAACATGTGACTTCCTGTCGCCAGCAGGTGGCGCTGTGACGATGAGTCAATATTTACATATGGATCTGATCAGGGCGGTACTTTGATCGTGTGAAAGAGGTTTGAGGCTGATTGGACAATGTACAGAGGAGTTAGAACAAATCCCTTTTTTGGTGAATCATCAAACTTTGACGCCATGCCACGGTCAAACAGTTTCATGTACATTCAAACTTTTGATAAGTTTTATTTCAATGGAGTTAAGATGACACTCACTGAATTTAGTTTGAGGGAGATTGAACAATGTGCACTGAAGTTACATAAATTTTGTGTGTCACTGCGACTTGTTGAAATTTGACACACTACGCCACTAACATGGTGTTCGATGAAAACTCACAGTTTACATATGAGTATTTGACATGGTTGTGGTCAATGGACGAGGAGGAGTACACCAAAGTGTAAGACGTGCAAAAAACAGGACATTTTCCACCAGGGGGCGCTGTGATTTTAAGTCATTTTTGTGTAGTTGTCATCAGGCGGGGACTGTTGTCCAGATTGGACCATGTATGTCCGAGATCCAACAACCTTGTGTTTGGATGGCGACTCATCAAAATTTCACGCCACTAGGAGGAGTAAAATTTTGTAGCAGGTGTCAAAACGCCCAAAATCAAGCCGATTTCCTGTTGGGTGTGGCAAAAAGTGACAAGGCTTTTTTCTCATCTGGGCATGATACATGTGTGCCAATTTTCTTTACTCTCGGCGAAAGTAAAGGGGTAGGATGACCCTCATTGAAAATTTGTAGGGGGTGTTATCGAGCCATTTATGGACGCATGTTCAGACCTGATGCACCTGCGGAATTTGGAGAGTTTTCGAGTATGGTAAGGCCCTTAAAAAGGCACTTATTTTCTAAGATGAAGAAGAGGAATAATCAACAGAGATTCAATAGGGTTCTTGAACTGTTGTGCTCGGGCCCTAAAGATTCAGTTTAGTTGCACTTATATGGCACTTACATGTAGTACTTGTAGTCTGGCTTTTGAAGCAAATTGTACTTACTTGATTCTTGTTGTTCTGGGTTTGTACCCTCATGGTTGAATGCACTTATTGTAAGTTGCTTTGGATAAAAGCATCAGCTAAATTGAAATGTAATGTAATGTAATTATTAGACGGCGAGAGTTTTCAAATAATGAAATACAGCTCTGATGTTTTTCACTGCCCTTTCTGCCAATAGAAGGGTCTACATTACATGGTCGACAACCATGTAAAAGGCCATGTTTCAGTGAGGCAGAGAGGTATAATTTATTTCTGTGTTTATTGAATATCTCTAATGTTTCCCTACCTTTCATAATGAGAGCATAATGTGTTTAACTTAAGTGTATAACTTCTTCTGTTGTTCCTTGCTTTCAGAGTTCACTATTGTAAAGTGTGGCTTAAGCTGCAGAATAGCAACACACTTTCATTGTTCCTACTGCACAGGAACTATAATAAACAGAGCCCAGTTTTTACAGCACCTTAGATGACATGAGCACACATTCGCCCTTAAAGTGCACTCCGCTCCCCCTGAACAGCTCCCTTCTCCCCCTGACCAGCTCCCTCCTGCCTCTGAACTGCTCCCTTCTCCCCCTGACCAGCTCCCTTCTCCCCCTGACCAGCTCCCTTCTCCCCCTGACCAGCTCCCTCCTGCCCCTGAACTGTTCCCTTCTCCCCCTGACCAGCTCCCTCCTGCCCCTGAACTGCTCCCTTCTCCCCCTGACCAGCTCCCTTCTCCCCCTGACCAGCTCCCTCCTGCCCCTGAACTGCTCCCTTCTCCCCCTGACCAGCTCCCTCCTGCCCCTGAACTGCTCCCTTCTCCCCCTGACCAGCTCCCTCCTGCCCCTGAACATCTCCCTACTCCCCCTGACCAGCTCCCTCATGCCCCCGAACAACACCCTGTAATTGTAACTTGTCGACACTGAAAACTGAAGTTGAATACGAACAATTACAAAACACATGTGCGCCGAAGGCACACACACACACACAAAGGAGAGATATTTTGCAAGTGTGTGCATTGTTCAAATAAATGGTGTGTTTGCAGTCGAAAAGACATTTTCTGGACCAGCACCACCCATCCATGTTATTGAAAGTACTTGTGGACCCACACAGAGAGTAATGTGTGAGGCTGATTGATTGATTGATACTTGTTTTGTACTACCTTGACTTCAAAAGAAAAAAATCTTAGAGGTAGAACTTATTATGGTAACTTGAAAGTCATGACTTGTTAGGACAGTGGTTAAGACTACTATAAGTTTACTAAACAACTGTTACATACGATACCATAGACGTTCAATTGAGCTAAGGTTAGCAAAAAATCAACTTAGCTTTGGTCTTGCCTTTCCTTGGGCTTTCCCTCACCATGGTCAATATCCAAATATTCCAAAGAAAGTGGAGAAAGCAGATGTCATCAGGGATCTCTTGATGGGGAGTCCAAACAAATCTGACCACATGTCATCTGAGCATCAGGTACTTGCACACAATACGTCCTAGTACATGTTAAACAGCCACATTAAAAGTGGTAAATTGTACCTATATGCAATTTAGAATTGTTGCATATTCACAAGAACATGCATGTTAGCACTGTAGTTCTGTAGGGGCAACTGTTCCTCAACCAGAAAGTCGACGGTTCGATCCAGTCTTCCTTATCTGCATGCGGAACTGTCCTTGGGCAAGATACTGAGCCCCAAATGGTCATCAAGAGTAGAAAAGCGCAATATAAATACAGACCTTTTTTTTTACCATTCTTAGTTTTTTCTTAAACTGTTGTCAATATCAAATGTCTCCAGATAATTCGTATATGTTACTTTTAAGTGAAGCTACTGTCAAGTGTATTGTTAGTTGCTTCTGCCTATGTTTTTTTTATATATAAGGCTTTGGCACTTTATAATTATAAAAGATATCAAGGCAACACCAAGATATTTGAAATTTGAGATTGGTGAGAGGTGTAAAAATGCATCTTCATGCACATTAACTCAAAGGTTTACAACTTGGAGAGCTACTAAAAAATCTATCTCTTTAGAGATGCAGATCATCAATTTAATTACTAAGATATAGCTAAATGTAATCTCTGAAATAAATTGCAGGTGACTAGTTTAAATTTTTGTGGCTGGTTAGAGTATTTCCCACCTATTCCCCTCTCTTATTTTCTGTGTCAAAAGAAAGAAAGTAACAATGGGTAAATGAACGGCCCTGACAAGATCTTCTACCAACTGGGAATTGGGATCTGGTAAAAAATACTCTCACAAAGCGATTATTGTACAAACTTGAATATTTGATCAAATGCCTGTGACAGATTTTACATTAATCTATGAAGTTTAATTAGATGCAGTAATCTGCTTATCTACTTTTCACAAAAACAATATGGCCTGGCTGAACTATGTTAGGTATAACTGGATCTAAACTGAGACCAAGTTTTCATGGGAGGTTGGAAGATTTGTATATACCAGGGTACATATACAATTTTCTTAATGTCATATTTATTTTTGATTTGTGTGCTCTGTGGGAGGAAACTTATGCCATATATAATCTATATTTGAGAAAGAATATCCTCTAGGGTAATATGTGTTTTCTCTTGTGAGGATTATTTGAACAACATAAGGACAGATTCCTTATACAATTTGGGAGGGCATGGTTTCTTGATCAAGTGGCTTTTGTCTTTGCAGTTTTATACATCCTGTATTACTGACTGCATGCAAAAAAATCCTCCTAAATTATAATTATAAGTATATAGTCATTTATTTTCATGGTCCTCTCCTAGAGGAGGAGGAGGATATTAACCTTAAGATTTAAACAAAATAAAATGATCTCTCAGCATTATCTGTTTGATGCCCTGTACATTCCATGAAAAGACAAGCAACTTTATTGAAGAGTATTGATTTCTGACTGTAAAACCAAAGTAAGCTCTAGTGATGATATTCTAAATGCTGTGTCTGCATAAACAGTCTTGGTCATCACATTATTTTCAGACACTTGATTGAAGTGAATGACACAATGCTGCAGGATAGTGAGTAGCATTTGCCATTTTTCACCACGGTTCAGTATTAATGTGCTTGAGTAAAGATAAGTGTTCCTTCTGACTTTAACCTGAAACAAACCTTAGCTCCAACCACTACCAGTTATTTCTCCCATACCAAACCTAAGACCTAAACCCAGGCATGGAAAACAGGACGCGGGCTCTTGGAGTTTAATTTTGTTCAGTACTTCCTTTTTCCCTCTGCAGCAATTAATTCTGTCTTTTGGATCACACAAAGAAGTCTTATGATCAGCCATAGAGAGAAGATCCCACACAAGTGGACCCATCAGAGCAGCACCCCACATTTTCACACTGTGTTCGCTCATGGCTACACACAGAGAGGAAAAAAAGCTTCAAAGAGAAAGGACTCTGACAATCACTTCCAACTCCCATGATTCCCCTCTGTTCCTTCAGAAAGGGAGCCCTCCCTTTTCACAATCAAATAGCCAGGCGATGATTCTTGACATTCCTAACCCTGAAAGGAACAGGGTTAAATGTCTGCAGTGGGCTGGATGCTCTGTTATACAAATTGCAGCTGTATTGTCTTTTGAGTGCATGTGTATATGTGACATTTTGAAGGTTGACATATTTGATGGGTCCCATCAGCCAGTGCCCCCCTCTCTGCTCTGTCTGCCTGGAAGGCTCACATTCCTGCTGCAGTGAGCTCAGAAGTGCAGGGTGAACTGCGTGGACATGCAGCAGGTTGTATGTCTCCCCTCTGTTTGGTTTAGCCAGTAAAAACCTCAGCAGGGCTCCTTTTTCTACCTGTCTGGTGGCTTTTGACGAGAACGCCTGTTTCTTAGTGTGTCCCCAGGCTCCTGTTTGGAGCTCAGACTTAGCTTTACAAGAGCCTCCAACCACTTCTTTACAAAAACACACACTGCATTTCTTTAGCAGTCCCCACACTAAAGGATAATGCCCTTAGCTTCTTCTACATTGTCAATTAATTAATTATTCCTTTCACTTTTTTTTTGTGTCTGTGTGTGTGGCCCCTAAAGCCAACCTGACTCCTGCAGTGAGACCAGACCGGCTTAAATCAGGACTTCATTCCACTGTGTCACAGTTGTTCCCTCATAACAATCACTAAGTATAATGCCCACTAGGACCACCAGTCTACCTATCTCACAAAGTAGCTGCCACACTGCAGCTCAAACTGCTTCATACTCAATCAGCAAAATTATTTCTTTCTAAATATTTTATTCTGATTGAGTCTTTGATATTTCAATGTAAATTTTTACATCGCACTGAATGACTCGGAGTTGGGGCATGAGTTAAAACCTCGGCCCTATTTTTGTGCTTAAGTTAGTAAATTTTATCTTTTATTTAGGGCTGTCAAACAATTAAATCGTTTGATAAAATTTTTACTAATTGATTAATCTGCATTTCTAAATGCCCTGAGCAAACATAGGATGATGTTATTTAGAAATTTTTAATCAAACTCAAAGATAGCCTTTATCCTAAACAATTGGGGCATCTGAGCCTTTGCTTTTTTATTATTTTTGCAAATATATGATGGTTTTAAATCAAACAAACAACCAAACCTTTACACAATTAAATGTATTGAATGTGAGCCCATCTGTAGAAGCAGTGTTGTGCCAGTTCACACTTAAAAAGAACGAGTTCAAACTTCACTTCATGCAGATGAAAATGGACTAGTTCACGTTCATAGTAAATTTTTTATTGGGATGATTTAGGTGACAAACGTACTATCATGTGTTTGGTTATGAATCGATGGTGTCTGATCAAGTGTGCGTTTTGCTCCGCTCATTCCTGACTGTGAGCGTCACGTCTCGTGTTGTACTGAGCACAAAATGTTGACAAGTCATTTTCATGATGTTTAAATGCAGCCTCATAAAGTCTGGAGTGAATCAAACAAGCACTAAGTTACTTCATGTACTGATCAGGTCCTGATAACTAGTGATGAGTGTTTATTAGTTCAAGTGAGAGGAGAGTGGAGGAGGACACAGAAACTCCAGCTCGGTACAAACCAACTGCAGCTTCTGCTCTGATCATGACGCAGCTGATCACTGAGCAGCTGTGACCAGAGAAACTCTGTATTTCACTGTTCTTCTACAAAGTCACTGACCGGCTGCTTCACGTGAACGAGCTCTGATCTCACTGCGTGTGTCACTCTGAGCGAGTGAGTGGGGGCGGGTATGGGTACATGGAGCGGGTCATTCTGCGCATGCGTTAATGCGTTAATTTTGACAGCCCTACTTTTATTGTAAAATTATCAATTCCAAGACAGTGTGCAACCAAGTACAATACAACAACCAAGTCTATGTAAAATGATATCATCTTACAATAATACTATTTTCAGTGAAGTGTAGGGTATTTGATCCTATGTATAATTCAAAACAGAAAGATAAGAAAGAAACCAGATTTTGAGACTTATTAAAGATGTGAGATAGAATAAGAGCATCATTAGGCTACTAAATATAAGCTGTAAGATAAGGAGGTTCAGGGAGAGTAATACTAATAAGAGGACACAACCCTCCTCCAGAAATTATGAAACATTGCAAAAAGACAGATGTGAAAGTGCTTCTGATGTGGCACAAGGATAATCTGTGGAATCTGGTGTTTCAGTCATTGATGTTCCCCTGTTGTACAGTTCCTGCGCCTGGAGCAAATTATCACGTGCCAACTGACCCAGTTTGTGAAGCTTTGACGTTTTGAACCACATTTTTACTTGGGCTCGGACCATCCTCCCAGTTTTCTTTAAGCAGGTCCAACACCCCTCTTGGTTTCCTGCCAAACAGCAGTTCAAAGGGAGAAAAATCCCTGGAGGCCTGGGGACCTCCCGCACTGCAAACAACAGAGGGTCTAGCCACCTATCCCAATTAAGGTAGTCCTCATGCACAAACTTACAAATCATGGACTTTAAAGTCTTATTCAGATGCTCAACCACAACGTCGGTCTTAGGATGGTACACACTGGTCCGAATAGTCTTGATACCCAGTAACCCGTAAAGTTTCCTGAGTGTACATGCCATAAACGAGGTGCCCTGGTCAGTTAGGATCTCTTTCGGGATCCACACTCGGGAGATGACCTGAAACAGTGCCTGTGTAGCCTGTGCTACACATCTAATATCAGTCCCTCAGCTGTTGCGCGTAGATGAAAGGACGGTCATTGGGTCCTAGCTTAGCGGACCGGAACCTGTCTGAGTATCCCCCGACAACAAGGGAAGCAGACACACAGCCTACTCCGCCGCCGGCCAGCCATACGCAACTGCTGTCGCCTCAAACATTTTATTTTTTTTGGATCAAATTTTTATTTAGGGCATATCACAAACATGGTACACATACAAAAACAACATACCATAAGAGGAAAAACATACATAAACCCAGACAACCCCCCCATAAAAAAAATTTTAAAAAATAAACCCACCCCACAATCCCCAGGACCCTGTGGACCGGTTACTGCAACATTAAACATTCATGTACAGGCACATAACAGGTAACATAATAAGAGGTCCGATTAAACAAATCACAGCCGGCTTTTCAGTACTTCTACCATTGAAAGCCACATCTTCACATTCACCTCTTTAGCCCCATTAATACGGGCTGTTGATAGTTCCATAGAAAACAACATTAAGAAAAGTTTAAATCCACTGCTTGATTGTCAAATTATGTGGATGCTTCCAATGCACTGCCACCATTTTCTTAGCGGCTGTTAGAACAGCAAGCACCATCCGTTTTTGACATTTAGGGATCTGAAGTGACGGAACATCATTCAACAGCAGAACTGGTTTGGTCGCGGGTACTGTCTCGGACACGAATGCTGTCAGCTCCAAGGCAACACTCTGCCAGAACCGTGCAACAGGCGGGCACCCCCAGAACATGTGAAGAAATGTGCCTGGGGTCTTTAATGAACAAAGGGTACAACTGGCATCACCAATAACACTCATAAAATACAATCTGCGAGGAGTCAGGTAAGTCCTGTGAACAAAATTATAATGAATTTGTTGGTGGTCGGGATTCCTAAAGCAAATTTAATATTAACCCACACCTTGCTCCAATCAAAACCAGGTACAAGTCCCGGGAAATCCACCCTCCACACCCGATCCAGCGGAAGTGTTTTGTAGGAGGCTTCCATAATATATTGATATAGGGTTGAAACCATGCCCTTCGAATCTCCTTTAGTCATGAACAGCTCGTGAAGCAGATGTGTAGGCAAAAATATCGATCATTATGTCATGATCAGTGTTTATTGGCCGGTCTTTTCAAACAAATCAATGTTTAAACTGTTGCGGGTCAGAGACATCAGCTGAGTCAATGTCGTTGTGAGAGAGATAGATAGAAAGAGAGAAAGTGAGTAGCAGAGTCAGAGTGTGTGTGTGTTTGTGTGTGCACCGTTACTTTTTTCTCAAGATCCGTGACTATCATACAGAAGCTACGCAATTTGTTTAAGAGTATTCAACCACTTAAAATTATCAATCAATCAAATGATGTTGTGTGGGGGGAGGGACGTAGAGAAAATTAAGTTAATGTTATGGGGCAGAAGTGCAGCCGAGCAAACAATATTTGCACTCATTTACTGGAGGTTGGTTGGTGTTCACATGTAGTTTAAGGCAAGGAACATGGAACGACAAGGTTCCTGTGTTAGACCAGGCTGAGATAGTGATAGTGGGGATTTAGGAATGCCTTTGTATGAGACAAAAAAGCCTGTATAAAAATGTTTAACTTAATTTATTTAGATAATAATAGTTTACTCATACAATGCTCCTGGCGGACCGTAAGCAATATTGCTCAAATTGTTTTCTAATTGTATTTGTTTAATTATATATTAATTTCTGTCTTAATACATATACTTCCGGGTGCAGGGCGTAGGCCAAATGGAAGTGAATATGGGTCCTGAAAGTGTTGGCAAACAGCGATCTGCTCTTTAATTGGTTGTTGCAGATTTTCGACAGGACGTAGCCCGATGTTATGAGAAACAGAGGTGACTAACTGGATGTGGTGTAAGTAATGTTTTGAATTGCTTTCCCTGTTTGCTGTTTTGTGAGACCTAAAACATCTCTCTGAAAACTGCAAACGGCATGAAAGTTGCCACAGTCACAATTAGGCTACATTTGGATGCAGGCTACAGGACTGGCATATTGTGTGTTGTGTTGTTTTTGTTGATTCTGACTTCAATTATTTAAATAGACTAAGGGATCACATTGGAATCTGGTACTGTTTTTAGCTCAATTTATTCTTATCTCTCTGGTAGGGAGTTCTCAACTGAAATTAAGGATAACTCCTCCAAGCCATCCAGATTAACCAGCGGGATTCCCCAAGGATCAATTGTAGAGCCACTCCTTTTTAATCTAAAAGCTACCCTTCGGTGATGTAATCAGGGGACACGACATCTCTTTTCATAGCTATACCGATGACACACAACTTTATGTGGCTTCTAGGTCTCCTGATGACACAGGAGCAATTCACTCCCCTTTTAAATGTATTTTAAATATTAATGCCTGGATGTCACAATACTTTCTACAGCTCAACGAGGATTATACTGACATTTTAGTAATAGGTTCAGAGAGAGAATCTGGTCACAAAATTTAATTCATTCTGACATACCTCAAGCCAAAAAGCATGAAGCCTTGGTGTTGTTTTTGATTCTGAGCTGATCTTTAAAGGGGACATAGCATGCAAATTCCACTTTGTTAGTGCTTCTACACGTTAATGTGGGTATCTGGCATGTCTACCAACCCAAAAACTCTGGGAAAAAAACACTCGCGCGTTTTGTTATGGTTCCTCTAAGTCAGAAACGTCATGCTTGAGTGACTCGAATGAGCTTCCTGGGTTTTGTGTCGTAACAAGGCACTGGAAGTCTCCCTACATGGTCTTGGCCCACCCCCCCCCCCCCGTCCCCCCACACTCGTTACGCCGGGTTTACACCGGACGCAGCGAGGCTGCGAGGCAGCGCAGCGCCGTTCCCAAGCATGCAGCCGCCTGGCTGTTCGCACGGGACGAGCATTTCTCCGCTGGTCAGCCCGCGATTCACTCACATGTGGCATTTGTCTGGATCGTTGGGACTGGGAGGCTGCAGCAGTTGCTCGGGCGCGACCGCTCGCTCTCCCATGCGTGAGCTGGAATTTGTGTCAGCGCCACACAGCCAGCAGTGTGGAAGACTTCCGCAGTGTTCAGCACTACTGTAACACCGACACACACAGAGCCCCCCCACTCGTTACGCCGGGTTTACACCGGACGCGGAAGCGCCGCTGCGAGGCAGCGCAGCGGCGTTCTCCAGCACGCAGCCGCCTGGCTGTTCACACGGGACGAGCATTTCTCCGCTGGTCAGCCCCATAGACTGTATATATAAGGTCAGCCCGCGATTCTGCTTTCTCCGCTTGTTGTTGTACCCGTTGAATGTCGGGGTTCGGGGGTAAATGATGGTCTTCATAGCCCCCCCCCCCACCCCCCCCACCTCTCTTTCTCTCTCTGTCTATCTGCTTGTGTGCTTGTAGTGGATGGGCAGAGGGGGACATTTAATTATGTGATTGGGAAAATTAAAACTCCAGGACAACAGAAGGGGAATACAAAGTATGGGATGCATATTTGATAATTTATATCATATAAAATATGTAATTTATATTGTTTAAAATCGAGGGGGGAGGGGGGAGCTGGCTCATTAGCATTTAAAGGAACAGGCACTCAAAACAGGTCACTCTGTGGAGGGCTGTTTTATACAGGGTAAAAAGGGTGCTGTTTTAAATGATCCTTGTGGTATTTTGACCAAAGTATGTTACAGACATTTCATTAAGACCCCAAGGAACCATATCAACTTGTGGTAAAATGGGCATGCTATGTCCCCTTTAAAGCTCATATAGGGTTTGTAACAAAATCTGCTTTTTGTCATCGAAAAAATCTTGCTAAAGTTTCTCTTAATGACTGATGTTTGTTCCATACTCTTCTACCAGTGCAGCCGTTCAGGTGTATTGATGATGGCAACCCCGCTAGCTAAAAAAACGAAGGCATGTGCATTTCAGCCCTCATGGGCAGAAGACTATGCTTTGTTTTTCATAAGGACCGTTCTGTGTGCACGTTATGTTTTGGAAATGTTGTTTGCCGAACATCCAGTGCTCCAGTGAAGCACCACTTTGAGACAAAGCATGAAAGAAGTTTCAAAGATCAGGCAGACAAGGAAAAGTCAATCAAACGTGCAGTGTCCAGGTATGGTAAGCAACCCAACTCTCTCAAAGTCTTTGCCACTGCCAAAAACCATGCGACTGAAGCAAACTATCGGATAGCTCACTGCATTGTGAAACATGGAAAGCCGTTTACTGATGGCGAATATATTAAGGAGGCTTTCCTCTCTAGCTCAGAGGTTCTGTTTGAAGGACTACCAAACAAATAGACAATTGAATCAAGAATAAAAGACATTCCCATATCAGCTATAAGTGTTGAGCGACACATCGAAGAAATGGAGAAAATGTGAAAATGAGACATGAGAAAATGTCTTGGCGCAGCAAACAGCAGGGATAAAAGATGCCGTGGTATGTAGCATTGCACTTGATGAGACCGTTGATGTGAACAATGTACCATGCTTGGCAGTCATGGCAAAATACTGGGATTCAACTGTAAGAGAGGAGCTCTGCTGTTTAAAGCCAATATCCGACACAACAAAAGGTGAGGACATAGCCAAGGTGTTTATCAAACATTTTGAGGAGCGAGGGATTGACATCGGTAAGATTTTTGCAGTGACAACAGATGGTGCCCCCGCCATGGTCGGGAAACAGAGGGGAACAGTTAGATTTATAGAAGAAAAAGTTGGTCACCCCATCATGAAACTCCACTGCATAATACACCAAAAAACCTCTGTGCAAAGATGTCAAAGTCAGATCTTAATGAGGTTATGGCTACAGTGGTAAAGATTATTAACTTTATAGTTAAGCGATCTTCACTGATGCACCGACAGTTCCAGTCGCTGCGTGAGGAAATGGACTGCGCGTACAAAGATATCCCTCTCCACTCAGCGGTTCGCTGGCTAAGCTGCGGAAAAATTTGGGAGCGGTTTGTCAGCTGCTATGATGCCATCAAGGCCTTCCTGGCTGAAAAGGGCCAAGACTACCCAGAACTTGAGGATGACAAGTTGGTTGTGAAACTGAAATGTAGCTGATTGAGATGAAAAGTTCAACACTGTGGGTGACTAAGTTTGCAGAGCTAGAAACCGCAGCAGAGCTTGATTACAGCGCCACCAAGTGGTTGATTGATATCATGTGTAACAGAAAGTTGATGGACATCAATTCCAGTTATTGTGCCAAATTTTGTGTTTCTAGCTCATTCCATCTCACAGGAATTTGCGCCGAGGGCAAAAATCCTTAAGATCCCCCTTTTTACAATACGGTATAAACATATTTGAAAAGTTTCACGATGATTGGACAAATATTAGAGTTATGGCCAATTTCCTTCAAAGCCTTGGCAAAGTATATGGTTAATAACGGCCGTGATTTTTGACCAATCGGAATAATCTGACAAACTATATATCTCATCTGGAGGATGAAGTCAAACTGAAGGATGATATGATCCTGGACTTGTCAACTGGTGCTAGTGCTCAGGCCAAACCACTAAGGACACCACCATTCCATTGTAATGGTAATGGTAAATGGATTTGTATTTATATAGAGCTTTTCTCGTCTTGATGACCACTGAAAGCCCTTTAAAGTACAGTTTTGCCATTCACCCATTCACACATTCGTACAGTGCATCTATTAGCAGCAATCTTTTTTTTTTCTATGAGGGATAATTCAGGATTCAGCATCTTGCCCAAGCACACTTCGGCATGCAGATAGGGAAGACTGTGATCGATCTGCCAACCTTCTCTACCCTTCAGCCACAGCCGCCCCACGGTTCTGCTCTGTCACCACTGAAGCTCTGGTGGCTGCCCCTGGTCACGTTACTGATCGTCTTGGGAGCTAAACCCAAGGCCTCAGCCAGCTCTACTCCACGTGTTGAGCCCACTGAAGGTTGGTCCGTGGTGGGCAGGGGTAAGCACAGCATCAGGCAGGTTAGCAGCTTCAAACATCATTAGGAAGTTCACCTCGAAAGGTTCTATCCCATTACACTCTGAGCTTTTAAAAAACATATCATACATGAGAGTGTCTTCAAGCCGCATTGATATAATTCCAACAAAGAATTATTTGTTCCAATCTGTTGGGCCCTGCTTACTTTCAGTTTTTAACAGTTCCTTGTCTGATGGCCTAGTCCCTGCTTATTTTAAAACTGCGCTTGTAAACCCCCTTTAAAAAACCTGGGCCGGATCACTCCCTTCCTGAAAACTACAGGCCAATTTACAAGATACCGTTTATATAAAAAAAAATTGAAAAAACTATGTCAATCCAACTAATGTCTGTACTAGAAAACAATCTTTGAAAAGATCCAATCTGGCTTCTGCAAGTACCACAGCACTGAGACTGCCCTGCTCAGGGTTACCTAATGGCAGCTAATGATGGCATTTGCTCAGTCCTGGTACTTCTGGACCTTAGCGCAGTATTTAACACAGTGGACCACAGCATTCTTTTAAACAGACTGGAGCACTGGGTGGGGATATCTGGCACAGGGCTGCAGTGGTTTGCTTTCGTACCTGTCTAAATGTAAGTTCTGTGTGTCTGTTAATAACTATGTCTCATCATTTTTAACTGTAAAGTTTGGTATGCCGCAGGGATCAGTCTTGGGGCCTATTTTATTTGTATTGTACATGCTCCCCCTTGGGAACATAATTCACAGGCATGGTGTCTCATTTCATTTTTATGCTGAAGATATGCAGTTGTACTTGCCTGTAAGACACACAGAACCGGGCATGCTGAGTTCACTCACTGATTGTCTCTAAGATATTAAAAACTGGATGTCTCAGAATTTTCTTCAGCTGAACTCAAGCAAAATAGAGTTTCTTGTCAATGGGTCCCAGCAAATGGCAAAACAAATACTGCCATCTGCATGTTCCCTTTTTGACAAAATTAGGCCTGCGGCATAGAATCTGGGAGTCTGGTTTGACGACAAGCTACGTTCTGAGCAGCACACCACTAAGTTGTGCAATCATATTTTTATCACCTGAGAAATATTTCTAAAATACGATCTATGCTAAATTTTAAAGACACAGAGACCATTTTACATGCTTTTTTCTCATCACGGTTAGATTATTGTAGCATCAGGTCTGGTGAAAATGTACATAATTTAATGTGGTCAGGAATGCGCGTCCAAAAATTGTTTTATAACGCCCCCCAGTCTTCCTACTCCTTTACTTTCACCTAGATTAAAGAAAATTGGTACACGTGTATCATCCTCTTGACACTCTTAGCCAAACCCAACAGGAAGTCAGCCATTTTCGTTTGAAAATGAAATCGTACTCCTCCTAGAGCTTTCATCAGATCAATTTCAAAATCAGTGAGTGTCATTGTAACAACATGGAGATTAAAAGTTGTTAAAAGTTTGAGTTTTCGTCACACGGTGTGAAGATGGCGTGGCGTCAAATTTCGATATCTCGCCATCCAAACAAGATGTTGTTGTATCTCGGACATACATGGTCCAATTGACTCCAAACTGGACATGTATGACAAGAGTTCAGGCCTTTTGACATCTACACAGAAATCATGACTTAAAATCACAGCAGTTTTTTGCACGTCTTACACTACTTTGATTAATTCCTCCTCGTCCATTGACCGCAACCATTACATGTCATTAAGCAGACGCTTTTATCCAAAGCCGTTTTACAACTTTAATCGATTTACATTATATTTTCTCCATGTGGTCTGCACTTGATGGCGTGGAAACCCTAACCCGTAATGCACGATTAGTGAGCGTGGTGTGGTGCCACGTGACGGATGCATCTATGTCTGCATCGCAATGCATCCCAAAAACGATTAATCCCCCACCTCTAGTATCTATTATATCAGCCTTCCTTAACAATGCACCTTTACCAGCAAGCTTGATGAAGTGAACCATCTACCGTTTTACTTACTTGCACTATAATCATGCACTATCATCAAGAGGGTCTGACAAATCCATAAACAGACATTTTTTTTCCTGAATATTTTCTAGATGCTATGACGATCACTATTAATAATTCACAAAGCAATGATTTGGCCGGACCGGGTCTTCATCCTGGTGGTAGGCACATGGTTGGAGCCTTGCTCTTTTAGCAGGGGTGCTAATGTAAGCACAGATGGAGGCCTCTGTGTTTTGCTCTCTGCTACTTTTTTTACTTTTGTTTGTCTCTTCAGTTCTCAGTTCTCCCACTCTGATCACCTTCAGCATAGATTAAGTCCTAAACCTCCGACCAGCCACCTGTCAAACTTTTCGTTGAAGGAGCAGCAGCTCTCAAAGGGATTTTCCAGAGATGCTGACGCCGGGGGAAGCGAGCAGGAGAGAGTTAGACTGAGACAGTGGACATATTGAACTGTGCTGCCGTCAATCTACCTGGCAAATGTTCGCTCACTGTCGAACAAGATGATGAACTGCTGCTTCTCAACAGAGGAAACTGACTTTTTCAGATCCTTCGCCCTGTGTTTCACTGAGACCTAGCTGGGTGACCACATCCCAGACAGCTCACTACATCTACCGGCACATTAAGTGTCCCAGCAGGGAGAAAAACACACTGGACCATTTCTACACCGTAATGAAGGACGTTTTTTTGCTCTGTTCCCCGTGCCACTTTGGGACTAAAAAGTAAAATATGCCTAGTCTGTTGTCAAGACTTTGAAGAGATGGACCGATGAGGCAAAGCTGGAGTTACAGGCCTGCTTTGACTGCACTGATTGGAGTGTTTTGAGGCTGCTGCTACAGACCTGGACGATCTCACATGCACTGGCATCTTACGTTAGCTTTTGTGAAGACGTGTGTGCCGACAAATTCCTTCTGCACATACAACAACATTAAGGCCTGGTTTACAGCAAAACTCAGGCAGCTTCTTCAGGCCGAGGATGAGGCCTACAGGAGTGGGGACAGCATCCTGTACACACTGACAAAGAAGGTCAAAGTTGCAAAGAGGTGCTACACTGAAAAGCTGGAAAACAAACCCATTCCCTCTGACCTCCCCACCTGCAATCAGGATCTGTAAGAAGGTTGTGAACCAGCTCCTCTAGAGACAGGTGATCAGCAAAGCACCAGGCCCAGACAGCTTTCTCCAATCTTCACCCAGATCTTCAATCACTGAAGCTGTGTGAAGTTTACTCCTGCTTTGAATGCTCCACAATCACCCTGGTCCCCAAGAAACCCACCATCGCAGGATTAAATGACTACAGACCTGTCGCCCTGACTTCTGTGGTAGTGAAATCCTTTGAGAAACTAGAGTTGACCTTTCTGAAGGACACGGTAAATGGTCTGTATATATATATACCGATTTTCTAGTCCTGATGACCACTCAAAGCGTTTTGCAGTACGGATTTGTTTGTTTTTTTGCATTCACCCATTCACACACACATTCATACAGTGCATCTATGGGCAGCACTTTGGTGGACCCAGCTGCAGTTTGCCTACTGGGCAAACAGGTCAGCAGATAATGCAGTCAACATGGGATTGCACTACATCCTACATCACTTCGGCTCCCCCGGGACATATGCAAGGATCTGTTTGTGGACTTCAGCTTAGATACCCAGGTATGCTCCACTCCAAACTCTCCCAGCTCACTGTGCCAGCCTCCACCAGTTAGTGGATCACAAACTTATTGACACAAACTTCCTTCCACCCGGACAATCAGCACTGGTGCCCCCCAGGGATGTGTGCTGTCCCCACTGCTCTTATCCCTCTACACCAATGACTGCACCTCAGGACACCCAGCTGTTAAACTCCTGAAGTTTGCACATGACACCACGGTCATCTGCCTCATCCGGGATGGTGACGAGTCTGCATTCAGACGGGAAGTTGAACAGCTAGCCCCCTGGTGCGGTCAGAACAACCTGGAGCTAGACACTATCACAGTGGACTTCAGTACCATACTCAACAGCACACTGTCTGCTGTGGAGTCTGTCAGGTTTCTGGGATCCACTAACTCCCAGGACCTCAAGTGGATGTCCAACATAGACATGCTCATAAAAAAGGCCCAGGAGAGGATGTACTTCCTGTGCCAGCTCAGGAACTTCAACCTGCCTCAGGAGCTGCTGATCTAGTTTTACTCTGCAATATTCCAGTTTGTCCCCTGCACTTCTATCACTGGCTGGTTTAGTTCGGCCACTAAACAGAACAGGAACAGAATAGAACGGACTGTCAGGACTGCAGAGAAAATCATTGGAGCCAACCTGCCCTCCATCCAAGACAAAAACTCGTCCACAGTCAGGAAACATCACTGCAGAACCATCTCACCCTGGACACAACCTGTTCCAACCTCTGCCCTCAGGTAGGCGCTACAGAGCACTGTACTGTACGACAACCAGACACAAAAACCGCTTCTTTCACGGGCCGTTGCTCTGATGACTTAACCAGTCACTTGTATTGTCCTAGGGTTTAATGTATTATTGTATGTTTTTTCAAAATTAATGACAACAATTTCTTCTGCTTTTTGGTTGTTTGTGTTTTGTTTTAGTTTTCCTCTTTCTGAAAATGTTCTCACTTGTGACCGTAAAACTGAGGTACTTAACTGCACCCCTATTCATTACATAATCCACATGCTACATTTCCAGTGATTAAGGGTTGATCACTTCAACAGTATCAAAACCAAACCACCCTGTGACTTTTACCACTCACACCCAAACCCTTTGAGGGCAGTCTGTAGCATTGTAATGACTCGCCAAATCAGCTTATGGAACTCCAACTTTTATTTTCAGTTTATTTGAGTGTTTGTAACATTAAGAACACCTTTGGATTGTAATCCTTTTGTTTGAAGTATTTAAGGGGCTGGGGGTATGAATTAATAGTTTTACTGTTGTGGTAGAGACATCATTATTTAATTACAAATGAACAGGCTCTCATCCCCTTGGCATGAATTAGTTTCTGTTTGTATGGCATGTGCTAAGCTCCTTGTTTTTAGTTGTTAGGGGAGAATGAGGGGTCACTACCCCACGCAGTCACAAACTCAGCCTTACCACAGACTCCCCATTGGCCCAGGCTTAGTCATGAGATCCTGGCAAAGAGAGCTCTCAACTAATAAGACGCCCTCTGGGGAAACCCTGGTCCAATAAGAAGACCCCCTGGGGAGAGGCTAGAGGATTACTAGCCTAAATCTTCAAATTGAGCTCCAGGGCGAAGGGGGGTGGTGGTGGTGGGTTGGGGGGCAGCAGCAGACTTCTTTAAATGGTTGCTATGGGGCAGGTATCAAACATGCAAAAGTAGCACAGAGTCACGGTCATGGAGGGTATTAAATGGCAACAAAGAGACAGTTATTTTGCAATAATCTGCCCTGTTGAGTGCAAGTCATTCTCCAATAATCAGAAGGCAAGGAGCAAGCTTGAAAGAGCTGTGATCACGAGAGCATGGTACTGCAATGGGTCTGGTCTCTCTCTCTTTTGGTCTTGTTAACATAACATCTCAGGAATGCCTTGAGGTAATTTGATACAAACGTTCAGTTAGACTTAAAGGTGAACAGAGTAGATTCGGGTGTTCAGAGGTCAAGCTCACAGTGACCTCATGTTCTTGTGAATGTGATATTTCAGAAACACCCATAGGGAATTTCATTGCATCTAGCACAAACAGCAAACATCACCGTATTATCTCTGGAGGAGGTGCATGTGTGAACACAAATGAGACACGCCGCAGTTTCTAAAAACTTTCTTCGCCTGGCCTCCAGTATAATGTCCGTAGACACCCAGGAAAAGTGGTGTGATGTGTGAACTGCAGGGGATCCCTGCTGCAGCGCAAGCGAGTGGGGGGGGGGATTGATGATGAAAAATGCAAACAACAAAAAGAAACAAATATCTCTGGGTGAGCGGTGACACACACATAAGACACCATCCAAGATATCAAGAGAGTTTGTGGTGATAAGAGCTGACGATGGTGTCGGGTTTCTATAAACATGATCACGTGATCTCCGGCAGGGTGATACGATACCGGACCTATGATGTATGTCTGCCCCAATCCTGAAGAAGCGATGGGCTGCCGCTGCAAAATGAATGTAGCGGAAACCCTGCCTTATTACTAGACATAATACGCGTTTAAAAGACATTTTAATGACAATTAGAAGTGACAAATACTTTTTAAGAGATTTTTTCACAGACCCTCCAGAATTTTGCAGTTAAGGATTTCAGGGGGTTAAATGTCAATCGAGGGGTCTCGAACCCCCGAGACCCCCTTATATTTTGCACCCAGCATCTAATCAATGATTAATGTTGAGATCAGGGAGTCTCTCTATAGTCTTGCATAATATAGAGGTGATGGCAATGGGCCGAAAGTAATTTGATGTACTCGCTCCTGGCTCTTTTAGTACAAGCTTGATAATTGAACACTTCCATATTCTAGGCACTGTGCATGTGTTAAAGAGTCACTAAAATAGCAATGCAAAAACTTATTTTAGTGAAGGAGTTCAGTCAAAGAGCAGACAAAACAATTAACACAAAACACTAAAATCCCACTAAACAATACCAAGTCAGACCAATATGAATATTTTCACAACCTAATCAACAAGCCCAACAAACCAATTACCTAACAAAGGAAACAGTAAATAAATAAACAAAAAAAATGAATGTATTAATAGATAAATAAATCTATATTCTTTTTTTGGTTCAGTAAAAATTTCATACCAGCCCTGAGCTTCAATAAACTACCCGCTATCTATCACTTTATAATTTCTTTTTGCAATATATTCTTCCAAAATAAAGTAACATTTGATAAATTTATCCAAATCGTAGATCATTTTACCTGAAAAAATCTTGTAGGTTTTTTAATTGTTGTTTTATGTATTACCTTCAGCACTTGTTTCCATGGTATAGGACAATCAAAAATATCCTCCCACCGTTTATAAGTATCATATGGAAAATGCGATACATTTTTGCTTATTATATAATCTATTTTTTTGTCCATCTTGCTGGCATACTAACAAGTGGATTATCCCACTATTATTCATCCTGCTTCCAGTCTCTTCCTAAAGAAGCAGTCAATTAATTTTACGAGTTAAGGTAACAGATCAGTTCCAGTGCACTGGTCATACGGCACAAATATTCCATTTTCTTTCACAATATAATTTATAAACCAGACACCATAGACAAATACATCAAATTATTCACATTGTGTTTATAAGCTGGCTGCATTTGTGAAAGAAATTTTGTATAATCTTTTTGAAACACGAAATGTGTAATGTCATTGTCAATGTCAATTTTATTTATATAGCACATTTAAAACAACTTGGTTGACCAAAGTGCTTCACAAAGTAAAAGGTACAACAAGAAAACATCAACACGCAATACATCTAAATACCAATGGTAAAAATAAAAAAAATAAATACAAAATAGAATAAAAATGTTCTCAACTCGAGAAGAAGGCCAAAGAGAAGAGAGCTGCTCCACAAGTTTAGTGCGGCTACTGCAAAGGCTTGATCACCTCTGGTTATGAGCCTCGTTTTAGCTAAGTCCAGGAGCAGCTCTCTAACTGGAGTGTGAATATGAAGGAGTTCAGCTAGGTAAGGCGGTGCCAGTCCATTAATTTAGAAGTTAACAATAACATTTTAAAATCGATCCTGTGACTAACAGTGGAGGGAGCACAACACAGGTGTTATATGGTCCCTCTTTTCTTTCCTGTCAGGAGGCGAGCAGCAGCGATTTTGACTAGCCGCAGACGTTGAATAGACGACTGGTCTAAGCCCACATACAGAGGATAACAGTAATCAAGTCGAGAAGTTATGAAGGCATGGATAACCCTCTCTAGATCTTTAAGTGGAAGATAGGCCTTTACCTTAGATATAAGTCTCAACTGAAACAAGCTAGACCTAACAAGAGAGGAAATCTGCTTGTCAAATTTTTAAAAACTGTCAAAATGAACACCAAGCCCCTTCACAGACAAGTGCATAGTCGGGGCTAGAGCACCAAGGGTGCCCACATCAGGGTGTCCAAACACAATGACCTCAGTCTTGTTTTTATTTAGTTTGAGGAAGTTTAAGTTTATATCATCCGCAAAGCAGTGGAAAGAGACATAGTATTTCTCAAAAATGTATGCCAGGGGCAGCATATATAAGGAGAATAGGACGGGGCCTAGAACGGATCCTCGAGAGACACCACATGAAAGTGGGGCTGTCCCGGAGGAGTAATCACCCAGGAAGTCCTATCTGTAAAGTACAACTGAAAACACCTGAGTGCAGCACCTTTAATCCCTAGTTTTTCAAACGTGACAAAAGGATTGCGTGACAACAGAAAGCACAACAGCATGTTTAAAGGCAGCTGGGACACAACCAGAGAGGAGACAGGTATTTATCAATGACAGAATACATGGTCCAACATTGTCAAAGACTTCCTTAAGAAGACGAGCGTGAATGCTATCTGAGGGGCAATTTGTGGGCCGCAGATGGTGGACCACCTCGGATAGGGTGGAGATTGATATTGGCTCAATACGGGTAAAGTCATTTAACACTGTCTTGGAAAGTGCTTTATTGCGTTTCATCCTCAAAGGAGAAACAGAGTCCAAGGTGCTTGTGCAGGTTGATTTAAAAAGAGTAATAACCTCATCAGCACTGAGAACATCACATCCATCCAAGTTATAGAGCACAGTATCTTTAAAAACAGCAGAGAACTGCAACAGAGTTTGACAGTTAATTACACGCGGCAGCATGCAGGAGGAGAAGACTTGACCACAGAGCAAGGGACCGTAATCCTGTTCATTGACATGAACAAATAGGCCATAAAACAACACAAGGTCTAATATGTGCCCCCTTTCATGTTTGGGGCCAGACACTGGGTGAGATTAAAGGAATTTATAAGATTTAAGAAGTCTTTAGCCATAGGTTTAGTTTCTTAGCAAACATGTACATTAAAATCCCCACAAATTAAAAAGTGATCATAATCCTTTGAAATACCTGCAGTGAAGTCAGTAAACTCATAAACGCATTAAAATCCTTGTACAATTTTGGTGGTATACCACCTCAAAGCTAATGTAGGTTACATGTAGAAGAGCTGAAAAATGTACAGTTGGGAGGGGAAAAGCTCAGAAAAAGCTGTGGATTCACCAACATGAAGCCAGGTCTCAGTCAAGAGCATAAAATCCAGCTCACAAGATGTGAAAAAGTCATTCAGCACAAAAGTTTTGTTGGCTAGAGACCTAGCATTAATCAGAGCTATGTGAAGAGTTGAATCCATACCGATGGTCAGGCCGAAGCTCTGTCATTGGCACCGGGTTCACCAGGCCTGTGGCAGCTGAACACTTGACGTGTAATCTTCAGTATTTTAATAGAATACCAGTTCTCAATCAGGTTTAATTGGATAAAATAAACCTTCAAAGAGAAGCGTTCTGCAAATATAATTATCTTAACCCACCATATTCATAATCATTATAAAGAACCCTTTTCTGATTTATTATTCCAAAGAAATTCACACATCTTGTTCATAGGACTTAATAAAGGACTGTGATGGGTTTGGAATTGACACAGAAAATACAGGTGCAATTAAGTATGGTGACTTAACCTATTAGAGTTAATATCTTAATCTTAAATGTTTGCAAATTTGTATCCATCCTTCTTAATCTATTATAGTATTATACTGTACAAAGATCTAACTTCTCTGGAATCACAATCCTTACAACATTAACAGGCCCATCAGGCCAAATAATTGGTCATTTACAAGTAATTTGTAATTTGTGCCTTTCAGCCACCATATCCTATTCTAAATCATTCAAAATTTGCATTCAACCCTGAATACTTCCAAAAATTCCAAATGTTCAAACAGTGCTTGCCTAAGTGAAAATGTAGGGCTCAAAAGAAAACAAGTGTCATCTGTGTACACTGAAATTTTTGTTTGTATATCACCAATGTCAATTCTCTCTATGTCCTTATTAGACCTGACTTGAATAGCTAGCAATTCCTTAGCAATTATTAATGGTGACAAATGACATCCCTGTATCACTCCTCTCAAAGGCACAGACTTTGAAATATAACCGTTGTAATCCTACAACTATTGTTATTGTATAATATTTAATATAGTGGTTAATCAAGGAATTACCAAATAAAAAAATTCTCAACTTTCAAAGATAAAGTCAAAATTAACCTTATCATGGGATTTTCTCCAAATTGGCAATGAAAATCACCCCATCTTTGTTACTCAATGCTCAGCTTTCAATTGTCTCGGCACGTATGTTGAATATTTTGCCAATATATTGACATTTATCTTGATTGATAATGTTTGTTTGCACCCTTTCCCTTTTATTATAGGCTATACATTTAGTAGTATCTTAACATCATAACATTGGAGTGTTATTGGTTTCTAATTCTTGGGATACACAGGGTCTTTAAACTGGCCATTGAGATTCTCCTCAAGTAACAGAGGAGTAAGGCAGTCTTTGAAGGAAATAGATAGGCCGCCAAAACTGTAAGAAATTGCAACAGAGGAACAATGTTTTTTTGGGTTAAATAAAAAAAAAAGATAAACCTCAATGGGTATTCCATGCGCTCAAGGTGTTAACCCTAGTTTAGAGGACATTACAACAGAAAAAAGCTCCTCTTTAATATACCTCTCATGACTGTTTCTACTCAGCTATTTCTTTCTTTCTGCTAAGGCTCAGAAAACGTTTTAGTAGTTTTCTCCCTTTTATGACCATGACTTTTTAGCATCCAATCTTTCAACAAATTGTATAATTCATTTAGTCTATTTTTCAATTCCTCTTGTACAGGGGTGGGGAATGTCCAGCCACCTGGCCGTATGTGGCCCACAAGATAGTTTGATCTGGCCCACGAGGCAATTTATATATACAAAAAAGGAAAAACACACACACAGACATGCCACGAAAAATTCCTTGGTTGCATCGGTGCGCCTGCATTTAGGCTCACACTTTCACTCGCACTCTGACACACGGACAGTGAAGCAGAGTTAAGAGAGGAGAACTTGGTAACGTTAACAAGGCGGTAAATGTCGAACAGTGGCAACAAAATGTGTGATTACAGGGTTTCCACAAAGGAGCACCAATGATAGATTATTAGCGTCGCTGTTTAAGGATCAGAGCAGAAGCAGCTGTTGGTTTGGAGTGTTTGTTTGATTCGCCCCAGAGTTTATGAGACTCGTGTACACACACACACACACACACACACACACACACACACACACACACACACACACACACACACACACACACACACACACACACACACACACAATAGAGGAAAAGCTGGAATACCAATAGATCCCATCTAGTTTACAGTTTACTGAGCTGGTAACATATAGCCTGTGTCAAATATTTAAAGGGGACATATCATGCAAATTCCACTTTGTTAGTGCTTCTACAGGTTAATGTGGGTATCTGGCATGTCTACCAACCCAAAAACTCGGGGGAAAAAACACTCGCGCGTTTTGTTATAGTTCCTCTAAGTCAGAAACGTCATGCTTGAGCGACTCGATTGCGCTTCCTGGGTTTTGTGTCGTAACAATACACTGGAAGTCTCCCTACATGGCCATGATGGTCTTCATAGCCCCCCCCCCCCCCCCCCCCCCTCTTTCTCTCTCTGTCTGTCTGCTTGTGTGCTTGTAGTGGATGGGCAGAGGGGGACATTTAATTATGTGATTGGGAAAATTAAAACTCCAGGACAACAGAAGGGGAATACAAAGTATGGGATGCATATTTGATAATTTATATCATATAAAATATGTAATTTATATCGTTTAAAATCATGGGGGGAGAGGGGGGAGGGGGGAGCTGGCTCATTAGCATTTAAAGGAACAGGCACTCAAAACAGGTCACTCTGTGGAGGGCTGTTTTATACAGGGTAAAAAGGGTGCTGTTTTAAATGATCCTTGTGGTATTTTGACCAAAGTATGTTACAGACATTTCATTAAGACCCCAAGGAACCATATCAACTTGTGGTAAAATGGGCATGCTATGTCCCCTTTAATACTTATTCAAGATCAATTTTGGTTTAGAGGGGCAGAGAGTCCATTTTATTCATTGTTTTGCTTGTGTGTGGTTTATTTATTTATCTTTCATCAAGGATATTTAATTATTACAACATCGTTATACTGGCAAAGGATACTGAAAGAGGCTGTGCTCAGACGCTGTGGATCTCTTTCTTTCCCTGAACTGGGAGAGAATCCTTCATCCAAGTCTGAGGTCACTCCCTCCTCACATCACTCACCTGCACAGTCACCACTTCCTCAGTGGGAAGCAGATCAGGCTTACTCATGCCATGTGAAGCCACAGGTGGTTTCTCCTCGCCCCCTCTTCTCCCCACAAACACTGATAGTGGGCGATTCCATAATTAGGAAAGTCTGCTTCTTTATTGCACTCACTCATTGCGTCCATAACCCAAGTGATAGTTCACGTGGGAACCAACGACACGGCTCGTAGTCTGAGCCCACCAAATAGGATTTCAATCACCTTTTTAACTTCTTGAAGACTTGCGGTACATCTGTCTTTATTTCCGGTCCTATCCCCACACTTGACCGCAGAGTTGGGGATACTCAAGCCCCGTACACACCTGGTATTAACATGTTGTTTTTGTGATCCCAACTCAAGTGGACAGCTCTGAATACAGGTGTGAACGCATTCACTTCATATAGCAATCCATTGCGCCACACCACATTCAGAGGGGGTCTGGACCACATGTGTCCACATTATTTTAACAGTGTGAATGCAAACGCTTCCTCAGCTCACAATCTTGGTTTTGTTGACAATTGACAATCTGTACATGGGGCACTCTTCCTTCTTCAGAAACGATGGCCTCCATCCCAGTGCGCTGGGCAGCTGAATGTTAGTGGCTAACATACAGCATGTAATGGCTATTTGTCAAAAGATGTTTCCATCAAAATAAATTTAACGAAAAGCCACGGATGCACCAGTTCAGTTGGGTTGTACTCAGGCAATTAAAGAAGTCCATTGTCAACACAGAATTCACGGTTGGGTTGATTTATTATCACGTTCAGAAGCAAAGATACACATGTGCTTCTCTTCATGCTCTGGTAAAACACCATGTCCCTTCCTGGTGCTTCCCCTCATTAACACACCTGCTACCTTTATTGTGAATCCCACCTGGTCTGGTGCTTAGTGCCCCCTAGTGTCTACAAATATGAATGCAAAAATAACAAATAATAATAATTTGAATATATCAAACTAATGAAATAGCTCCTACACAGCATGTTGTACATTCTGCTACACAAGTCAGACTTTACTTTCCAGACATGCCCCCTGGAAATGTCTTCCTCGTGTGCAGTACTTCAGAATACTACTCTCACTAGCTCTCCAACTAGCCATGCCTGCCACCAACTAAGCAATGTAAGCAGCCAGTAAGTAAAATTATTACATTTCACTATAACTCCACTAAAATACCCACTAATATATGCATGCAAAACAAACACACTAATTACCTTGAATGAAGGCTGTGCTTCAGACTCCCCTGTCAAGTATCAACCATCACAAATCCTATCTGTATTCCCCCTCAAGCCACAAATAGTCTCGGGTTTTACAATTCCATCCCACTCCCATACATAGGGTACTTATTATATCACTGTTGTTATTAGGGCTGCACCTATCGATTAATATAATAATGACATCATTTTTCATTTATATTTATTTAATAATCTTCTCTTAAATACAAGCAAATCTGACAAAAAACTAAGTATGCACTGCAAGGCATTATTCCACAATAAAAAATAGACCAGTCTGAACTGCTAATCTGTCTTTTACAGTCCCATTTTTCTCCAAAATAAAATTTGTGCAAGACCTTGTTCCATTCAAGTAAAGGGAATATATCAATCTACATTAAGCTTTCCAACAACAAAATAAATGAAAACCAAAGTAAAATTCAAGTAACTTTCGGGAGGAATATAAAAACACTGTGTAAATTCACCTATCAAAAAAATAATGAAGTAGTATGTATGAAGTCAAAAACTGACAAACTAACAAATAAAATTAAGTAAGTACAATTCAATAGTATTTCAACAATGTTCATTATTAATTTTCACACTGAACTAAAGGGTACTTTAATAATAAAATAAATGTTATTTTCTTGTTTCAAGTAAAATAAGGTTTGCATTTGAAAATTAAATAAAAAGATATTGAAATAGACATCTTAAAATAAAGTGCTCAATTTTAGAAAAAATAAATGAAAAGATGTAGTTTGAGTTTGCCCTTTTCTTCTTTTTCCTAATATATAACTACATTTCACATATAAACAATCTCAGCAAACAAACAACTAAACAACTTTAACCTTTTCTCTTTGTTCCCACTTTCTCTTTGTAACGAAGGGAACTTCATTACTAGTAACTGTAGGCATATGCCTCGTAAATATTACACAATTTGGGTTTTGTATTAATTGCAATTTAACAAATATTTTAAATATGCACATAAATTAAAACTTCACACTTTCATAACAATATTGCCATTTTATTAGCAGGATTTGCACAGAACATTTTGCACATTGCATAATTGCAAATTTTTTAGCAAGTCATTATGTATTGTTTATTGAGTGTTTGTGACTTGTTTGTGGAGTAGTTGACCAGTGATTGAGCTGTCGTCTTGCAGGTGCTGCAGTGTGTAGTCGGATTTGTCTGAAAGAGGAGGGAGTTAGATTAAGTATCCGACAACACCGGTTATATAAACATATATTTATAATTGATGAACGAAAGTTAAATGTGTGGTTAAAGTAGTTTGGTGTATGTTAAAGTGTGCATAAAAACTCACCCCTCCTTTCCTCTGTCTGTCCAGTCTGTTCCATCCAAAACAATCCCCAGGGGAACGAATACCATATAAACGTTTCGGGAGGGACCAAGTGGGAGGATAGGCGAGGTGGAGCTCTATAGTTGGTGTATATTTATATTTATTGTATTTGAATGTGGGGATGTAGTTTTTGGGTGAATTAACTGCAGTAGTGTATATATATATTGTAAATATGATGTTTCAAGTGCTTTATAAAATTGTGTCTACAAATCTAGCAGATACTAAGAATTAATGAGCACCTGGTAATGGTAGCGTCCAATTAGGTTAACCAGGGGAACAGTATTTAAGGCGCCAGTTTACCATCATTTTTGTGGCTGCTTGGATCACCTTTGGTTGCTGTCATTTTTGTCCTTGCTGCTAAAAAAATTAATCTTCATGTCGATTGGTACACCTTGCCATCGTTTCTTCCTCATGTTCTACTGCATAATCCAGCCACTAATTGTCATTCTAACACTCTTGTTCATTGAGAGAAGTAAACTCTACTGTGTGCTGACAGGATTTACTATCGTAAAGACAAAACTGTAAATGCGAGAAAAGTTGCGCAGGTTAAAATTGAAAAAGTCAGTCAAAATCTAATAACTGGTCTGGGTCCGTATAGAACGGCTTCTGGGTAGGTTCCAGACCGCCGTCCGACTATTGGTGACCTGTGCTAGATGATCGTGGGTGATTTATTCACTTCAGCTTGCTCTTCAGGTGAGTCCAGGCTTTGACTGTGCGCAGCCACCTTCGTTACGATGCGTCGACGCACTTTCCGCGAGTTGACGTATTTACATAATCGATTACGTCGACGAGTCGACCCCCCCCCCCAGCCCTAGTTGTTATTAACAATAGGCCAAACAAAAAACAACATTTCGCAGGTCCAATAACCAAATTCCTGTCCACATAAGCCCCTCTGCTGGCCAGAGCATACCTGTGAGAGTGGCTTACTTAAATGCAAGGTCTCTTGCTAATAATCTTATTTCCTCATCCAATATAGACTTTTTATCCTTTACTGAGACCTTGTCTCTTGGTGATCACACCCAGTTACCAGAGCTTTGCCTACCCAACTATGAATATCTAAGTAATAGGTGTTGTTGTTAGCCCTTTCCCTCAGCTCCCTCAGCATCCTCTGTATCCTCAGCTGTCTTTGCATTCTCAGCTGTCTCTCCCTCTGCATCCTTCTTTTTTTCTGGCAGCTATTCATCATCACTGCCACTAGCATCATCCTCACTTGACCTCAGATGGTATTTGCTCCACGATCGTTTAGGCCTTTCTATCTGCTCTTGAGCTCTACAAAATATAAAAACATACAAAAAACTGCAAATTAGATTCTAATAAGATAAATTAATTGATTTACAGTCAAAATAGTTACTACAAATTAAGAACAATTTAGAAACTCCATTGATTCTCAAAATTAGTTTTACCTGCAAGGGTCTCCTAGAATAGAAGAATTGAATGGCTATTCAGGAGCAACTTGGCATTTCTGGCTGCCCGTCAGCCATCATGGTTCGGATTTTTTTTTAATTGTACTTCCAACTAATTGCCACTGGTTGGCAGTGTATAGGGTGATGCACTAGTGTCCAAGGTAGTGGCTAATGTGCAACTATGCCACCAAAGCCCATGCATATACAAGAAAAGGCCTTTTGAATAGCTGTTCACTGTAGTATCCTCTATGCATGAAAGGGCTTAAAATGTCTTACTTGTTGCCCCATTACTACGGATACATTTTCTAGTTTTGAGGCTGCTATGCTCAAAATTTGCCGCACTGCTCCTGTACTTGGCCTTGTGTTTTATTGCACTCCCAAACCAAACGTTAATTTTGCCCATCAATTTTCTGAACTTTTATCTTTCATTCTTTTCAATTTTGACAAAGCCATCATTGTTGGTGACATTATCCACATTGATGACCGAACCAATGGTTTTGCGGCTAAATTCTAGTAAACATTATAGTATCTATTAATTTAGTTCAGCATGTGTCTGGTCCAACTCATAACCACAGCCACACATTAGGTTTAGATTTTACCATTAGTCTGAGCATCAATTCTATGACCTTGGAAGATGTTTTGATCTCTGATCTCTGACCTCTGACCTCTGATCTCTGATCTGACAAGGTTGACTCTCTGTTCCACACTGGCCCACTGTGGTTGATGTCTTCACCTGGACAAGAGGCAGCAGCATCTCAGGTGTGGGCCCTTAAACAACTATCACAAGGTTGTTTCTGCTGAAATGCAATTTTAATTTGAACAGTTTTATACGTATTTATTTTTCATATTTCTCGGCTGTGGCTGAGGAGGATAGGGTGGTGGTCCTCCAACCAGAAGGTTAGCGGTTTGATCCCTGTCTTCCACAACTGCATGCCGAAGTGTCCTTGGGCAAGATACTGAACCACTAATTGCTCCTAATAGAAAAAACTGCTGCCGATAGATGCTGTATATGAATGTGTGTGTGTGTGACTGGGTGGATTGCAATAAACTACTGTAAAGCGCTTTGAGTCGTCATCAAGACTAGAATTTTTTTGTGTGAAGTTAACCGGGAGGTCAGGAAAGAGCAGGTGATATTTTACCCAGGGAGGCAAACACTGGCATGTACCACCCTACTCTTCCTCTGATTAGCTTATTCTAATATTCCTGTCCTAACTAACCAATCACTACACCTCATTAGCTTTTTCTGTCCTGGGAAAAATGGATTCCTGCACATTACTGAATGAAGCGAATCAGAGGTGAGGTCAATGTAATCTGCATTTATTTACGGCAGCTCTCTGTCTCCCTATCCCAGCTCTCTCTTCCACATTTAAGCAGGGGAGCAATTAGCTAACTTAGTGCCAATCACGCCCCTGCTGCAGCTGAAGGTGCTCATATGAGCCACCTCAACACCACCCTTACCGTCATAATTATAATTGGAACTAAAGAGTTTGACTGTAAAATTATGAGGTGTATTTGTATACTTATTTATAATTGCTTCAAATAAATGAGATATACAGTCTTTTACTGGAAAAAACTGTTAGTTGGACTTCCCAAAATTGCGTATTTGGCCCCTACTTTCAGCTACACCATTAAGTCGACTTGGCTCATTTATCATATCCAGTTAGTTGGCCAAATGTTGTCTCTCTAGCTTGTTAAAGCTCATGGCAAGTTGAGCTACAGCATAAGACTGTAATAATAATAAACATAGCTGCATCAAGGGCCCACCATGGGGATTCAAACCCAGCCCCTTTGTATCGTCAGGGATCATCCCTTACTGTCTTATCCACTACGGCTACATGTTTGCTGTGCACTTTGGGACATTTTGAGGCAAAGACATCGCAATGACATCATATGCAAAATTGGGGTATTTTAGATTTTTTTTAACTAAAAACATTTTAAAAAGTCACATTGGTGAAAAAATTATGAAAAGAAATCGCTACTTGTATTGCCATATAATTTAATGAAGTGTTATCAAACATGTGGCGAAATAGAACATTCTGTGCATGCAGTAGAAAGCACAGTGAAATGCAGAAGGTTTCTGTGGACTCATCTCATAACTAATTCCAGATATCTGTCTGTCTGTATTTGGAACACATATCGCAAGAACTGTTCATTTTATTTCAGCCCATTTATGAAAATAATTTCCACCTTTATTTGTTTGTTCTCAGGATTTACATATAGGCCAATGTGGTCACATCTAAAAACAAATACAATTTATTTTCTCTCTCTGTCTCTTTTCATCTTCCTCTATCCCTCTCTCCCCTACCAGGTTGGAGTGTGTCTGCAGTCTGGGCTCAGAGTTTCGCCGTGGGGCTGGTGTGTTAGACATGGTGTTTGAGTCTCCATTCCAGCTCTTTACTTGTGGCTATGATACCTTTATTCGACTATGGGACCTCCGACTCAGCCCACGGTAGATATTTTTTTTATCTATTGATTTATCGTGTTTGCATGCCAATGTACATTTTCTAAGCCAGGAGCAATATTTGAAAAGAGACGATGTAGCTGGCCAATTAGGGTATCCCTGACATCCCAATCTCTAGCAATGCTTTCCAGCTGTTCCTGAGTAATCCTTAGGCTTTCCCTGGGCAGTTGGAATAAGTATTCTCTCCATCCTGTTCTGTCTCTGCCCAAATCTATCTAATAATCTCTAAAGGCCCAGGAGGCATCAAAACTGCATACCCTACCACTTAAAGTGTCCCCTGTAGACACAAAGGAGCAGTGGTTCTACTCCAAGCTCCCTCTGGATGTCTGAACTCCCTATCTCTATGGTTGATCCCAGCCACCTGACAGAGAAAACTAATTTTGCCCACTTGTATTCACAACCTTGTTCTTTCGGTCACTACCCAGGGCTTGTGACCAGAGATGAGGGTTGGAATACTGATCAACTGGTAAATCGAAAGCAATGCCTTGCAACTTAGCTCCTTCCTCACCACAACAGTCAAGCCTAAGGCCTGCATAATTGCGGAGGCTTCACTGACTTGCCTGTCCATTTGGCGTTCCATCTTCCCCTTACTTGTGAACAAGACCTGCACACACTTAAACTCCCTCCTTGGGGCAGAAAATCACACCGGCCATGGCCTTGAACTTGGAGGTGCTGACTCTCATTTTGACTTCTTCATACTTAGCTGAAAACTGCCCCAGTGCAAATTGAAGGACACGGACTGAGGAAGTACCACATTATCTACAAAAAGCAGTGATTTAATTATGGAATTCCCAAGCTGAATGCTTTCCTCTACATGGCTGCGCTCCCACCAGGGAGCTTCTCAGCTACCTTGGTGATCTCTCCCAGGGATATGGGCAAGTCTTCAGACTGCCTCATCCACAGAGAACATGTTGGATGGGTTCAGGAGCTCCTCAAAGTGCTCCTTCCACTGCTCGACGATGTCCCCAGTCTGTGTTAGTAGTTTCCCTCCCCAAATGTATGCAGTTTGGCCAACCTATTGCTTCTGCAATGGAGGCCCTGAACATGGCCCACTTGGATTCCATGTCCCCAACCGGATAGACAGGATTCTCGGCCAGGTTTTCAATGTCTCTCCGGCAGCTTTCCCCGCCATTTGAACCGAATCACCACCAGGTGATGATCAGTTGACAGCTCTGCTCCTCTATTCACCCGAGTGCCCAGAACTTATGGCCGCAGATCTGATGATATGGCCAAAAAGTCAATCATAGATTCTTGGCCTAAGGCACTGCTTTTCAAAGTGGGGGTCCCGACCCCCAGGGGGGTCGCCAGGGGGGGGGGGGGCGCAGAAACTGTAAGGGAAAAGGGGGGACAATGTGACAATAAAAATTTTCTTTATTAATTATTAAATTAAATATGTTTTTTAGATGTTTTTAATTACTGCTTATCGAATCTATGTGTCCTTGGATGCCGATCTTTTTTTTCTTCTAATGCCAATCTTTTAAAAAAACTAAAACACCCACCGCTCAAGCCAATCAGAATGGAGCAGCAGCTGCATCAGGAAGTTGCTGTGTGCCTGAAAAATAGGTAGCTACCTCCTGCTAAAGGCAAAAATTGATACATTTTTAAAAAGAAAAAGACCATCAGACAATCAAACTGAAGATGACTCGGCTGCAAAACTGCCACAACCACGGAATACCACCATGGCATCTAAAACTCGGAGGTATGAAATCTCTTCTTCTATTTGCCACCACATACCTCTGCGAGTCTGGCTGTTCTACATTGAAGGTATTGAAAACATAACACAGAGCATGTCTGCAAGTGGAGAATGACATTCGTCTGGCACTGACAGCCATAAATCCTAGAATAGATAAACTGTGTAAGAGCCACCAAGTCTACCCCTCCCACTAGTGAGGGACCAGGTATACACACAGAGACAAGCATACTTAAATGACAAGCACTGTTTATAACGGAAGAGAATGTATGAATAAATAACTAAATAGAAAAACTAGACTATATATATATATATATATATATATATATATATATATATATATATATATATAGTAACGGACTGGTAGTTAGGGTTATGTTCTGTTTGACTGCTATGTGGTCGTTATGACTTATGTTCAGCTAAGTACACTGTGTTAAATAAGTACTGAGATGTCCTGAGGGTCAGTGAACAGGTCGGGGTGGGGCATGTGACAGTTACTAGACCAATGGCTGTGGGGTTGTGTGGGATGACAGGCTCTCATTGGCTGGTCAGGGGTGAATGAGGAAGGGGAGTGGAGAAGACAAAGTTGTTGTTAGGAGTGTCGGAGTTAAGAACAAGAAGTGTGACATGTTCGTGTTGACTTTAATAAAGTTACAAATAAGAGAAGAAGTTCCGTGTCGTCTGTGAGGCGGGGACGCTACATTGGTGTCAGAAGTAAAACGTTCGCCTCCGGATCCCGCTACATACTCACAGCGGGCTACAGTGACTTTTGCCCTGTTAGCAAGATGAGCTTAAAGAAAATTAAGCGGGAGGAGGAAGCCGACTGTCGCAATACATCAGCGCTGACGAGGGCCAGGGTGCGGCCGAACACAGAGAGCGGGTGAGAGAAATGACCCGGAGAATGGCTTCAATTGGGGGCAGTTGGAGGGAAGAATGACGGGCGACAGCTCGCGGGTGGAGCCGTGCAGAGAAGCCCTCCCGCCGTCAATGAAAACCCCCAGATACGACGGGAAAGCTAACTAGGAAGCATTCCATGCACAATTTGAACTGTTAGCCCAGGCTGGAAAATGGTGCACGGAGGAGAAAGCCCTCCAGCTCGCTATGTGCCTTACTGGGGATGCTCTGACTAGCCTGTTGCTGCTAAGCCCCGCTGATAGGAGCGACTATGATGCGTTAGTGGGGGCTTTAAAGAGACGGTTCGGATTGTGCTCAACAGCCAGCCTGCTTCGCTCTGAACTGTTCTTGGGGCATTGGACTGTGTAATTAGTACAAGGAGGGGGACCCTCACTTTTCCAGATGGACACACTATCCAGATGTATCGGCGACCACCCCAGCCAGGCTGTCTTGTGACTCACAACATTACAACAGGGACAACTGAGACCGGGACAGACATGCCTGGGTGCTACAGTTCCTCAGAGGCGCTGCCTACGCCATCTTCCACCCCACCAACCACTGGCCTGCACCTACGACCAGCCCCTGCTACACAGCCTGAGGGAGAAGAGAGAGCACTGGCGGTGAGGGGGGTCTGGCAGAACAACTGTGATGGACTAACCCCCAATGAACAGAGTCTGCTACTACAGCTTCTGCTGGAGTTCAAGGACTGTTTTTCTTTGTCAGAGAATGATGTTAGTCAGACTGATCTCATTGAACACAACATCGAAACTGGAGAGGCACAGCCCATTAGGATGAGACCACGACGCCTTCCCCTGGCCAGACAAATAGCTGCGGACAAAACTCTGTGGCAGATGCAACAGGCTGGACTCATTGAGCCCTCCTCCAGCTCATGAGCCTCCCCAGTAGTCATGGTCCCCAAAAAGCAGAAGGACGACTTTTGATTCTGCGTGGACTTCAGGCCCCTCAACAAAGTGACCAAAAAGGACTCTTATCCCCTTCCGCGCATTGATGAGGCCCTTGATTCAGTGGCGGGGTCTTCCTGGTTCTCCTCGCTGGATCTGCGCAGCGGATATTGGCAGGTCCCTCTCGCCCCTGAGGCCAGACCCAAAGCTGCCTTCATCACCAACGGAGGTTTGTGGCAGTTTAAGGTCCTCCCATTTGGCCTCTGCAATGCCCCCGCCACGTTCGAGAGGCTGATGGACAAGGTGCTGGCTGATATTCCCCACCTAGAGTGTGTTGTACATCACGGAGAATCCTTTCAGTCTGCCCTCAGGTCCCTCAAACGGGTGCTGGAGAGGGTGGCAGCAGCAGGACTGAAACTGCATCCCCAGAAGTGCTGCTTCATGAGACGGGAAGTGACTTTCCTTGGTCACACGGTTGGCGAGGGCGGTGTTGGCACCATGGAAGAGAAAGTACAAGCAGTGAAGAACTGGCCCACCCCCAGTTCTGTACAGGACCTAAAGAGCTTCCTCGGCCTGTCCTCCTGCATAGCTGCGCCCTTGTTCTGCCTGCTGAAGAAAGGGGAGGCGTTCTTATGGACAGAAAAGTGTCAGACAGCGTTCACTTCGCTGCAGGAAACCCTGCTGGAGGCACCGATCCTCTCCCCGCCTGACCTCACTCTCCCTTTCGTTCTTGACACGGATGTCAGCAACGTCGGCTCAGGTGCTGTATTGGCCCAGGTGACACCTGGGGAGAAAGAGTGGTGGCGTACTACAGCAGGACATTCAACAAGGCTGAACGTCGCTACTGTGTCACCAGGCGGGAACTGCTCACTGTGGTCAGCGCCATCCGGCACTTCAAATATTACCTGGGGGGCCTCCACTTCACTGTCCGGACTGATCATTCCGCTTTACAGTGGTTAATGTCCTTCAAGGAGCCGGAAGGCCAGCTGGCACGCTGGATCGAGGAACTACAGGCATATGACGTCACAGTGGTACACAGACCAGGTATGCAGCATGGCAACGCAGATGCACTCTCCCGTCTGCCCTGCGACAGCGACGGCTGCCGCTACTGCGAAAAAGGGAGGCACAGGAGTGCAAATGCTTAAAGACTGAGGTGAAATGTGCAGCTCTGGGACCTGGGGGTCCGTCTGCCGATCAGGGACTAGTGGCTGTGGATACAGTGGAGTGGAAGAAAAATCAAGAGGAGGATGGTGACATCAGGCCAGTATGCATGTGGGTGGCAGCACGACACAAACCGCGGTAGGAGGAAGTATCTGTGTTTTCTCGGGCCACAAAGGGACTATGGTCAGTGTTTGAAACCCTGCGCCTGTGTAATGGGGTTCTACAAAGGGGGTGGAAGGAACCAGCTACAGGAGAGACACGGTGGCAGGTGGTGGTTCCAGGGGCTCTGAAGGAGACTGTGCTCCGGGCGGTACATGGAGCTCCTGGATCTAGTCATTTTGGGATCTCTAAGACTCTCCGCCGCCTCCGACAGGGATTCTACTGGGGCCAACACAGGCGAGATGTGGAAGATTATTGTTGCCGCTGCGCCGCACGCAAAGGCCCCACAGACAGATCCCATGCACAACTCCAACAGTTTCCAACAGGGGGTCCCAGGGAGAGAGTCGGGGTCGATGTTCTAGGGCCATTCCCCCGCTCGGAGAGGGGTAACTGCTACGTCCTCACCGTCATGGACTACTTCACCAAGTGGCCAGAGGCATACAGCCTGCCTGACCAGGAAGCGGAGACCATTGTAGATGCTTTGGTGAAAGGAATGTTCAGCCGGTTCAGGGCACCCGAGGTCATCCACACCGACCAGGGCAGGAACTTTGAGTCCCATGTGTTTGCAACCATGTGCGAAAAGCTGGGCTCCCATAAGACACGCACCACACCTCTCCACCCGCAGAGTGACGGCTTGGTCGAGCGGTTCAACCGCACACTGGCGCAACAACTTGCCATAGTGACGGCTAAACACCAAAGAGACTGGGACACCCATATTCCCCTCGTGTTGATGGCTTACAGGTCTGCTGCCCAAGACTCCACATCCTGCTCCCTCGACCTACTCATGCTAGGCAGGGAAATCCGGACTCCGGCTGAAATGATGATGGGCAAACCTCTGGACACCCCAGTGGATCCTCCTGGGCCTGAATATGCCAGGAAATTACAGGACCGCCTGGAGTCCGCTCACAAGTTTGCCAGGGGCCAGCTGCAGAGTGCAGGGGCCAGGCAGAAGAGGAACTACGACATACATACCAGAGGACGGCATTTCAAAGCCGGCGAGTTGGTCTGGGTGTACAACCCACAGAGGAAGAAAGGCAGGTGCCCAAAGCTGGACAGCAAATGGATGGGGCCCTGCAGGGTCCTGGAGAGGCTGAGTGAAGTTGTGTACAGGGTCCAGCTGCCGCTGAGAGGAAGGAAGGTTGCCCTCCACAGAGATAGACTGGCTCCCTATCGGGGCACGGCGACCCCACTGCGATTGGAGACTGGAACACAGGGTGTCAGGGACACTGTTCGATCTTCTCCCCAATACCCCTCTGATGTGCCGTGTTCCTTATCAAGTTCCCCACAGTCAGGATCCTTTCCCCTTTTCCTGGTCCCTGCCCCGGATTCCACGTTGGCTGGACCCCCCTCTGCTGCAGGGCCGCCGCGGCCGCAGAGGAACCGCAGACCTCCTGACCGCCTGGGAGTCTTTGTTGTTCCTTCGGGGACGAGGGACTTTGATGGGGGGAGGTAGTGTAACGGACTGGTAGTTAGGGTTATGTTCTGTTTGACTGCTATGTGGTCGTTATGACTTATGTTCAGCTAAGTACACTGTGTTAAATAAGTACTGAGATGTCCTGAGGGTCAGTGAACAGGTCGGGGTGGGGCATGTGACAGTTCTAGACCAATGGCTGTGGGGTTGTGTGGGATGACAGGCTCTCATTGGCTGGTTTGTGGAGAAGACAAAGTTGTTGTTAGGAGTGTCGGAGTTAAGAACAAGAAGTGTGACATTCGTGTTCGTGTTGACTTTAATAAAGTCACAAATAAGAGAAGAGGTTCCTTGTCGTCTGTGAGGCGGGGACGCTACAATATGTTTACGGTTAATATTACTGTACAGAAATGACAAGGAATGTTTGTAACAGAAAAAAGACAGATTATTAGTTATTAATAAAAAAAAAGGGAAATATATTAAGAAGCTGTATGTTTGATTTTGGATATTTGACATCATATTGCACACGTAATTTAAAAAACGTTTGCAACTGGGCGTTCCCCACCAGAGGCTTATGCTATATGTGGGCCCTTGGCTTGGAAAAGTTTGGGAACCCCTGGTCTAAGGTGTTCTGGTACCAAGTTCACGTAGGAACTACCTTATGTTCAAACATGGTATTTATTATGGCCAATCCATGACAAGCACAGATGTCCAATAACAAGACACTACTTTGACCACTGTTCAAGCAGGCTGATCTCCCAGCCTGTCCAGGTTTCTCCAGGTGGAACGCTGTTCGGGAAGTCACCCAGCAACTCCAGAAAGGCTGGGTACTCTAAGCCTTTAGCTAACTTTTATACCATCACATTAAGGTAAAACTACTGTCAAACAATAGGTTGTGGATTGAGTCAAACAGAGGACAAAAGGCAGAAGCAAAGATATTCGAGGAGCGCCACATCCCATCAGTGAGAAGACAACCAGGCACAACAGAGGTGTCAGCAACAGCTTGTAAAGCAGCCGCGTCATGAATAGTGGGTACTTTTTCATGAGAAGAGGTTGACATTTTACCACAAGAGAAGCAGGGGAAACATTCACTGTCTTGGCTGCAATGTCAGCTTTTGCTTTTGCCTGGGAAATTTTGTATTCTCAATACTTGTATCTGAAGTGAAAAAAAAACACGGTGCTTCCATAATGTATCAGTCATGCACAGCCCCAAAAGCATATTGGTTGGTATACAGTAAATGGTGTCAGAATAAGCTATAGCTAGGATGCAGGCTCGAGTTAAAGCAAAGACCCCGGTTGTTAAGCAGAGCATTGGGGGGTAGGGTGTGTGTGTGTGTGTGTGTATTGTGGTGGGGATAAGTGTGAAAAGGAAAAGAGAAGTGGGTTGTTAATTGGATGAAAAATGGATAGTTGATCAAGAATTGTTGTTGTTTGTAGACAAAGCTGAGGAAAAGACAGCTGTCGAGGATAGGTCATTGGACCAGAAGCCTGCTGTAACATCGAAAATATTGGTTGATGACACTTCTAAGAAGACACCAACGAAGATGGCAAGAGAGTTTGTGGTGATAAGAGCTGACGAAACTGTCTGGGTGTTAACATGATCACGTGATCTCCACAGCGGAGTTAATACGTCACTTCCTGCCTCTGTCTGCTGCACCCGGTTGCTCCATCTCTCGCCTCAATAATTTGGAGTATTTTATGCTGTTGTGAAGGCGTCTGTGCAGAGAACCTCCCGCTGTGTTGTGCATAAGTGAAAGGCAGACTGCGGGTAAACTCTATAGCCAATTCTCTGGATTTTACCCACAGGTCATGTATGAAAACGGCTCAACAATAATATTTGATAAGACGATGACAGAATATTCAGTCATGAAAAAAAACGTGTACGAGCCATGTCCATGGTCCCCTCACTATTACCTTCTTGGCAAGATTGAAAAGCGTCTTGGTGTAAACATCCTTTAAGAGAATCGGGTTTTATTGCCAAGCAGGTTACAAGGAATTTGCTGTGTTGTGTTTGTGCAATTATAAATATAGAAAATATAAAAATAGGAAACAAAAACAAAATATTAAAAAAAACATACTATTAGCAAAATAAAAAATACTATAAGTGGAGGGATTGTGCAAAATGTACAGTTATTGTAATTTTTAAAGGATCAAAGTGTCACAGTCCCAGGCAGGGACATCGGTGCAGTTTAGTTAAAGGGTCCTGGGCCTTATTGATAGGGCCAGCAGCAGTCCATGTCCTGGTTGGGAGGGGTCGGCCACAATCTTACCTGCACGCCTCAGAGTCCTGTTGACGAGGGCAAGATGCAGCTGATCACCTTCTCAGCGGAGCGAATAATGCGCTGAAGTCTGGCCCAGTCCTTGGCAGTAGCACCAGCATACGATACAGTGATGGATAAGGAGGATGGACTTAATGATGGCAGTGTAGAAGTTCACCATCATCTGCTTTGGCAGGTTAAATTTCTTCAGCTGTTGCATGAACTACATCCTCTGCTGGGCTTTTTTTGTGAAGGAGCCGATGTTCAGCTCCCACTTTAGGTCGTGGGTGATGAAGGTGCCCATCTAGTGCAATGATTCCATGGTTTCCACTGAAGAGTCACACAGGGTGATGGGGGCAGGCTGGACTTAGCTCTTCCTGAAGTCTACAGTCATCTCCACTGTTTTGAGAGCGTTGAGCTCCAAGTTGTTGTCACAGTTCTTAGTTATGCTGCTATAGGTCTAGAATGTCAGGGGACACATGACACACGGAGCTTCTCTTCCCAGCTTCTCCTTCCTCTTCTCCCTCATTATCACATCAAATAAATTAATATCTCATCAATACATGTTACTGACTTGACTTCTTCCCCGGAGTCCCTATGCCTTATCGTCCGCAGATCCAGGGCTGCGGCCACATCGTGGATTATGATGGTCGAGAATCAGAGATCGTGATCGTAATGGCGGATCCTGTATCGTGCTGGCTGATCGTGATAATAATGGCGGATCCTGTATTGTGCTGGCTGATCGTGATAATAATGGTGGATTCTGTATCGTGTTGGCATCTGATTGTGGATAGTGGTGGTGGATCACGATCGAGGTGGCAGCTGATGGTGGATCCTGATGGCGGCAGTGGATCATGATTGTGGACTATGGTGGCATCCGATCGTGATGGTGGATCCTGGTCATGGTGGCTGCTGACCATGGACTATGATTACAACAAGACATTACAACAATTACACATGGCATCTATTGCACTTCTGTCCGTCCTGGGAGAGGGATCCCTCACATGTGGCTCTCTCTGAGGTTTCTACCTTCTTTTTACCCTGTTAAAAGTTTTTTTGTTGTTGTCGTTTTTCCTTACTCTTGTTGAGGGTTAAGGGCAGAGGATGTCACACCCTGTTAAAGCCCTATGAGACAAATTGTGATTTGTGAATATGGTCTATACAAATAAAATTTGATTGATTGATTGATTGACTACACCAGGTCACCAGGTGGTCAATCTCCTACCTGTAAGCAGTCTCATCCCCGTCAGAGTTGAGTCCCATGAGGGTGGTGTCGCCCGAGAACCTCATGAGCTTGATGGACTGGTGACTGGAGGTGAAGCTGTTCGTGTACAGGTAAAAGAGCAGAGGAGAAAGAATGCAACCTTGCTGAGCTGGTGTGATACTTTTGGATAGGGGCGACATCGTGGGGGATGGTGTCAGGTCTGTCCGAATGTCTTTCAAAACGATGGTAGAACTTGTTCAGCTGGTTGGCCAGGCACAGGTCATTAATGGAGTGGGGGGCTGAAGGTTTGTAATTTGTGATCTGTCTGAGCCCTTTACAGACAGAAGCAGAGTCATTAGCTGAGAATTGGTGTTGAAGTTTCTCTTGAGTACTGTCATTTGGCATCTCTCGCCGCCCTGCTGTACTTGGACTCTTTAAACCTGTCCCTGTTTCCACTCCTAAAAGCCTTCTCCTTCACCAACCTTAACTGTCTGAGTTTGGCTGTGAACCAGGGATTGTCGTTGTTGTAACTCACCCGGTACGTGATGGGATACAGCAGTCCTCACAGAAACTGATGAAGTATGAAGTCACAGCCTCTGTGTATTCATCTAGACAGTTGGTAGCAGACCTGAAGACATCACAGTTAGTGCAGTCCAAACACACTTGAAAGTCCTCCATAGCCTCCCTGGTCCACTTCTTAGATGTCCTCACAACAGGTTTTGAGAGCTTTATTTCTGCCTGTATCTGGGAATCAGGTGGACCATGATGTGGTCAGAGTGTCCCAGTGCAATGCGGGGGGGCACCGTGATAGGCTCCACTGACTGAAGTGTAAAAGTGATCCAAAGTGTTCTCCTGTCTGGTCTGAAATCGAATAAACTGTTTGTATTTGGAGAGTTCATGGCTGAGGTTTCCTTCCTTCGGTCGGCAAGCATGCGCTGTGCGTCCTGCACGTGTGCCTGCAGTGGAATGCAAACATCGACCAGAATGAATGAGGCAAACTCACGAGGAGTGTAGAAGGGTTTGCCGTTTATGAAGAAAGTTTCCAGAACAGGAGAACAGTGCTGCTGGATCACTGTCACGTCATGACACTAGCTGCTGTTTGTATCGAAACTGTGTCTCGGTCCGCTCTGAACAGCGCAGAGTCCGGTATTGATTCACACATCCACGTCTCCGTGAAACACAAGACGGAAGATGAAGAAAAGTCTCTGACTCTAGCCACCAGGATCTGAAGTTCATCCAATTTTTGTGGTGAGCGCACCTTTATCTTTACATCCGGAGCAACCCCTCTCTACGGAGGCCGCCATGTTTTTTAACTTTAGCACAGACTGGACAAACTAAATATCACATATATATATACAATTTTATGTTTGGAAGGGTGAGGTGAGGGGTATTCACCTACAACATGCAACTTCACCCCATATTTTACTCCTTTCTGGGATTTAATTGGAGGTATTGGTACCCCTAAGATGATATATCAGTGGTTTAAAGTTGAAAAAACTGCTGCAATGTGTATTTTCCATGTGATGGAAATACACGTTTTCACCCTTTGCCTTTTGAGCCCCTCCTCTGATTGGCTGACTGCGCTTTGAGTGACACGCGACCAGGCCTATCACCGGTCTCATTCTGGCGCATTTGATGATCTCTGGCTGTAAACACAGCTGAAAGTCACGCTGTTTGATACAGCTATAGAAGAACAGCCACATATTTACAGTGGGTTACAACAGGATGTTTCTGAACGGTAAGTTACACCGTCCTCATGTTGTTTTAGCAGGACAGTCGGCCAATGTAGGAGTATCGTCGCTAGTTACAGTACGGAGTTTCACAACGGAGTTTCAGTAATGAGAAACGTCTATGTTACTCCGTACTGAGCACAACAGAAGAAATAAAGCGTAACCGCTGGTCTCGAACACTAACGTTCTTAGGAGGAATGTGCACGGACACATTCTCTTCCTTGAATCCCTCCACGCTGCAGTGTTTCTTCAGAGTTGTTTGTTGTGGTTAGCCTGTGGTAGCTAACAAGCTGCTAGCTCAGCAACAAGTCTGCTTGGTGTCGCATTCAGTGTGGAGGGGTGGTGGGGCAGTGGGTTCGGAGCCTAGACTGGTACCGACTGGGTGGGGCTTAGAGACGAGTGCGAACCCATATGACTCATACAGGGGAGGAAGTACGAAACGAGACGTTTCAATAACATATTTCTTCGAATGGACTGAGTGAAAATGTCCGCAGAGTGACTGTTTTCATACTTTGAGGGTCCCTACTGACCCCCTTCAAGTAATTACGGATAGTAAAAGCCCAGAAAATGTATTTTACACAATATGGGGCCTTTAAGAGAAAGGAGGATTTTGGTCATATGTATTTTCTGCCCATGAATTTTCCCCTAAAGTTTTCGATTCAGACAGATTGCGAGAGGCTTTTTTATTTGTTGGAATCATAGGAAGTTGAATCATCTCCTACACACACAACACAGGAAATTGGTTCAGTTGTTACACAGTCAATTAATTGTTTTAAAGTAATTACTAACGTCTTAGTTTCCAAATTTGTGATTGGGTTTATATTGAACGGTTATTTTATAAAAATTTCCATTAAAACTGCTGGTATAACAAAACACAACTAAAATCAAATAAGTGTCTCGGAACTTTATCTCTGTCATGGGGTCACAGGCTTCAAAATAGGGCTGTCAAAATATCAGAACTTTTATTATATTATATTATCCTTGACACAATAATTCACAATAACAATATAAGTAATAATATTATATTTCGGGGTCACAACTCCTAATGCTCCAGGGGGATCACATTTGATTTCACCTAATGTTACTGTCCACTGGGATTGCCATATCTATCACTACTTCCCTCATCTCTTCTTTTTCCATCACCACTATGTCTGGTTTGCTAGCCAGCAGCTATTTGTCAATCTGGAATCTGAAGTCCAGACTCGAGTTACAAGTAACTGCTTTGTCTTGGCTCCCCTGGTGTTACTACTGATTTGTTTCTGGGCCCAGCACATGTATTGAGCCATGTGCCTACTCACATTAGCTGCTACGATGTCTGACATGAGCTTTGTGTGCAGAGGCAGGTTATGGGCCAGTAGTACTCTGGGTGAGTCCCATCAACTTGCAGCTGGTTCTTTTGTGCTGCCAGGCATTCATGGACTGTGGTTATTTTCCTTAGCCAGTAAGTGTGAAGCATGTCAGGGTCTGGTGCAATACAACTCTTAATACTAGACACTCTTTCTTGGATGTCTGCCATCGTCAATCGCTTGGTCACAAGCTCTTGTTCTGGGAGTTTGCAGTGGTCTGCTATCATATCCACTAACCCCCATTGATATTATGGTGATTGTTGGCATACTTTGTGCTGCACTCATATCTTCTTACAGAATTTATGTACTTTATGACTTACCTTGGTAATCAGCTATGGAGGTTCCAGGTATCAAGCTTAATAGTGGTGGTCTTCAATGTCAGGTCAGCTGCCTTTGTGTTAAAGCTATCTGTGGGAATGATGATTCCCCCCTTTATCTGTCATCCTGACATTATAACACTGAGCTAGTATTTTTTTTTTTTTTACTTAGATGTTGGTTTTCAAATATCAATAGATCCTAAATATACCCCATCACAGGAGTTGCTTGTCTAGTAGCATTCCATAAATTCCATGTTTTCCGCCCTAGTCCTTGAATGTCTTGTTCCAGTGGCCCAGCTCTCATGAGGTTGCCCTGGTAACCCTTTTTCTGCTGGTGATCAGCTCTCGATTACTTTCTTGCAACCAAGAAGAACTTTACAATACCATCAGTCAGCTGCAGACTGCCCTCCCTGACTAGTTTTACATTATTGCAGGGGATTTCAACAAGGTAGGACTTAAGTCTGTGTTGCCTAAAATAAGCAGGTGAACTGTTCAACAAAAGGAAATAACACACTGGACTTATTTACACAAACATTAAAAATGCATATAAAGCAGCCCCTCTCTTTGAAAGTACACAATGAAGCATTTTCAAGGATACTGCACCTTGATTACCTGCTCTGCACTCATTACATCCACCTGTGTCTTGTTAGTTCCCTCACCCACAGGTTTATACAGGGCAAACCGGTCTACAGAAGATGCTATATCCACCCTGCTTCACCTCCCTCTGACTCATCTGGAAGATAAAAAACCTAGCCAGGATCCTGCTAATTGACTTCAGATCAGCATTCAACACAGTCTCAGCACAACAGCTAGTGGATAACACCTAACACAGAAACGGTCAAAAGTCAGAATTGGTAGCAAACACATCTGACTCCATCACAGTAAGCATAGGATTACCTAAGGGTGCATACTGAGGCCATTACCTTTTATGCTGCTGACACATGACTGTCCTGCAAGTTTCAATGCTAATCACAGTTTGCTGACAACACTACAGTTGTAGGCCTCATCAGCAACGAAGATGAGTCAGTGTACAGGAGTGAGGTGGAGCAGTTCATAACCTGGTGCAAACCACACAATCTCACTCTCAACAAAGGAAAAACCAAGGAGATGATTATTGACTTTAGGAGGGTGGATTAAAATAATCACCATCCATTGACCATCTGTGGTTCTGTTGTTGAGAGGGTCAAATGCACAAAGCTCCTAGGGGTTCATCTGACTGATGACATAACCCCCAGAGATAACACCACAGCCGTCATCAAGAAGGCCCAACGATGCTTCCACCACCTCCACAGAATTAGGAAGGCGGACCTCCCCACTCCAGCCATGACATTCTACTACCATGGCACCCTTTAGAGTATCCCTATATACTGCGTCACCTCCTGGTTTTGGAACAGCAGAGCAGAGGAGAGACAGTGACTGGAAAGAATAGTCAGAACTGCAGAGAAGATTGCATTACATCATTTAGCTGAAGCTTTTGTCCAAAGTGACTTACAATAAGTGCATTCAACCATGAGGGTACAAACCCAGAACAGCAAGAATTGTGTAAGTACATTAGCTTCAAAAAAGCCCAAACTACAAAGTGCTACATGTAAGTGAAATATATAAAGGCAGTTTTTATTTTTACAGTTAACAACTGTTATTAGACCATCATCTTCTTAGCCAAGGTGTAGTCGGAAGAGATGTGTTTTTAGCAAGCGGCAACAACCCGGGCGTGCTCCAAGTGGCCTGGACCTGATCCGTTTACAGCACAGTACGCAAGTACTAGTGTTTTGAAACGGATACGGGCAGCCACTGGTAACCAGTGAAGGGAGCGGAGAAGCGGAGTAGTGTGAGTTCATTTAGGTAGGTTAAAGACCAGTCGAGCTGCTGCATTCTGGATAAGGTGCAGAGGTCAGATCTTTTTTCCCTGTTAATAGGTTTTCTTTTGTATTTTCCTTACTCTTGTTGAGGGCTAAGGGCAGAGGATATCACAACTTGTTAAGCCCTATGAGACAAATTATGATTTGTGAATATGGGCTATACAAATAAAAATGTCATTGATTGATGATTGAGAAGAGTTTTTTGGGGTTGGAGAACGAGGATTTTATTTTTGTCTGATTTAAAAAAAACTTTTGGCTGCAGTAATAGAGGCAGAGAAGGAGGAGAAAAGAGCTTGATATGTGAACAGGTCATCAGGGTCTTTTGATTTCTGCTATTTCCTTTCTGATGCCCGTATAGTGCATGGCTCTGTCGGACAACCAAGAAGCTGGGGAGGACTTGCACACCTGCAGTGAACTAAGAGGACAGAGAGAATCAAGAGAGGAGAACAGAGTAGAGAGGAAAGTATCTGTGGCAGAGTTAGGATCATTGGTACACCGCTGCCATCTCCACTGGACATCCACGACTCATCCGTAGAGGAGACAGCATTATAAATGATCCCACTCATCCCTCTCACAGTCCATTCTCTCTTATGCAGTCAGGGAGGAAATACAGGAGCATTTGCTCGAGGACAACAGGTCTAAAGAATAGTTTCTATCCTTCGGTGACCAGTCTGTTAATCAAAACAGAAAGACTTATTTATTTATTTATATTATTATCTATAATTTTTTGTTGCACTATATTGTCTTTTTCTATTTGCTATGTTTTTCTTTCATGCGAAATGTCCTTTCGCAAAGTTTTTATGTACCCTACATTAAAGGAATCTTAATATTACTGGACAAGGGCATGAGACAATGCATTCCCCCACACCGTTGTCTTTCCCTCGATGTGGTAAATGTCCAGATTGTAGGACTGGAGAAACAGAGCCCAATAAACCAGCCTCTGATTAGGAGACTGCAAAGGACTGAGAAGCTTGGGTTTCCTTTTCAATCACTGAATTTTTCAGATTTCCTTGGAAAGAAACACACTGGCTTGTCCACTCCCAAGTTTGAAAACCCTATTCCACGTTTCATGCTCTCAAAAGCCCTCTGGCACTTTGCACACCAAACATACTTAACCTTAGCTTTCAATAGATTAGTGAGGGAGACAACCATAGTAGAAACATTTTTGCAAAAGCAGTGATAGTATCTCACAAGGCCCAACAAATGCAGGAGCGCTTTCTTAGTAGGAGGTGGAGCATAGTCTTCAATAGCATGCACCTTTGCATGCTCTGGACACACTCTGCAATGCCCCACCACATGACTCTTGCAGTTTGACCATTGCAAACTCGCACTTGGCCGGATTAACAGTCAAGTTTGCATTAGCCACTTGACTGCACCAGCAGCACTGATACAGCTGCACCAGCTTTATCTCCATGAGGGTAACACCCGGGCCTACTCCACCTGCAAACGGGAGGGGATGAGACCACTGAAATGAGGGGGCAATGTGGCGAATTGTAGTCTATTTGAAGTTTGAAGTCTGGCCAGTGTTCTCAACTGAGCCCTCGGGTGCTTAGGGATGTGGAAGACAGGGAACCTAAACTAAAGTCTGCTTGTTGGGTGGCTTTGCTGTAGCAGGTGTCATCACAGCCTCTCATAATGTGACCCTGCATGCCTGTGTGCACTCCCAACGTTCAGGCATGCTCCTGATGAGTGTCCTGGGAGATCTCCTCCCAGACCTGGAACAGGGCATCAGTTAGCTCCTGGACAATCTGTGGTGGTACTTGGCGGCATCGGATACAACGATAGTTAATGTCCCATAGGTGCTCAATTTGATTTTAGGTCAGGGGAACGTGAGGGCCAGTCAATGGCTTCAATGCCTTCATCATCCAGGAACTGCCTATAAACTCTAGTCACATTGATGCCGGGATTATCCTGCACCAGGAGGAACACAGGGCCCACTGCACCAGCGTAAGGTCTGACAATCGCTTATCCTGGTACCTAACAGCAGTCAGGGTTTTGTTGACTATGAAATTGAGGTCTGTGCGACCCTCCAAGGATATGCTTCCCGAGACCATCACTGACCCACCACCAAACTGGTCATGCTGGATGATGTTACAGGCAGCATAACGTTCACCACAGTGTCTCCAGACTCTTTCACTCCTGTCACATATGCTCTGTGTGAACCTGCTATTATCATGGAAGAGAACGGGGCGGACCAGCCAATTCTGGTGTTCTCTGGCGAATGCCAATCGAGCTGCAGAGTGCTGGGCTGTGAGCACAAGTCCCACTAGAGGACGTTGGGCCCTCATGCCACCCTCATGGAGTCTGTTTCTGACCATTTGGTCAGAGACATGCACACCAGGTGGAGGTCATTTTGTAGGGCTCTGGCAGTGCTCTTCCTGTTCCCCCACCCAAAAGGAGCAGATACCGGTCCTGCTGCTGGGTGTTATATATAATATATATATACATACAAGGGTCATCATGATCTTTGCTGCATCTGGCCATATCCTCTGTGCTGGTGCTGGCAATAGGGTCCTCATGATGTGCTGGGCCCCTGTCACCTGGCTCTGACCCTTCCGCCACTCTCATTTCATACTCATAACTACACAGTTCAACACAACAAAAAGACTCATGTTTAAACTTTTTACCAGTCTAGATACGAGAGGGCTTTTACATTATAAATCGGAGACAAAAACTAACAAACTTAACTAAGAGTCATGCCTCTGTCTGGACTGTCTCTGCCTGTCTGATGCCCAGCTCCTCTCTCTGAGTTGTAAAACATTTCCATAAGCACTTCCATTACATTCTATGGGGTCCTTATACTTACTTGTTATGGTGCAGTGAAAAAAGATTGACATTTTTTATTTAGTAAGTTATTTACAGTACCAATTTTTTTTGCCATTTACCCATTCACATAGTCCATCTATGGGCAGCACTTTTATATAAGGGCCATAGCTGCTTGACTTCATTTATGATAATATTTATAATAATTGTGTTATCATCGAATCGTCGCCCTCTAAATCGGAATGGAATCGTGAGGTGCCTAGAGATTTGCACCCCTATCTTCTCCACAGTATATAAGACAAAAACTTGATATTGAATAAAAAAAATAGAATTTCTTCACAGCCTGAAAATAATAACCCAAAAACTGTTCAGCAAAACTCTCACATGCTAACAGATTGGGACAGAAACGTTATTTGTTTATGTAGCAACACTTTTTAAAATATTTTTTTTTATTATTTTTGGTCATGGACATTAAGGGCCAGCATTAACTTTCTCTGTAGCCTTTTACTTTTTGAATTACTCAAAGTTCTTACCCTTCTCTATGAGGATGAGAAGTCATGCAGGCCAATCAGGCATCTTGTAGAAGTGGAGCGAATCTGTTCTCCTTTTGTGCAATACGTTTTTTGGAAGGTTTGTTATGTTTTCCTTTTTCGTAGTTGTCCACGGCTGTTTTCTGCTCTGTACAGGAGTGAAGAGGTTGATAAAGCAGGGAAGTTAGTCATTTTATAAATCTCTGGGTAATGGGTTCTCCCTGTTACTCACCCTCTCATGTTCCACAACGCATTTGGTGTCCCATTCCCATAATACGTTTCCAGTCATGAACTCCGCACAATACTGTCAGGAACTTGACTTTCACATATGAAGAACACAGCAGGAGATTTTCCGGTCAGACGCGTTCACAACAGAAAAGTCTCTGCAGCGTTTGGGCGGAGCTGCATGCAGGAGGCAAGACATAACATTATTTCTGCTGTAGTAAATCATGTGTTTTCGTTTGCAGCACACATCAACACCGGTGTTGACCTGTATCACCAAACCTCTCGAATCTCTTCAATTTGACATCTTTGTTGGAGTCTTTTGCATGCATGGCACCTCTTTTTCATTCTGAGATATTTGTATTATTATAATTTTTTGCATCCATTGAATGTTAGAAATGTTATCAGTGCGCCCACTCGCTCCCAGTGGAGCAGGATAATTTCCTGCTTTATTCTCACATGGGCTCATTCAGACATTATCCAGAGTTTGTAATAGGAGCCAACAGGAAAACTCTGCAGAGATTGTCTGCAGCCCTCTGACTTGGGCATTTTCGTTCTCACATACAGCCCCTCTGGATACTATGAGGAGATTATCCAGAGTTCAGTGCATGTCTGAGAGCGGCTTCTCCGTCTCTCTCTCTCTGGCAGTCCTCATTCTACAGGTATCTCTGACTTAAGATCTATGATACTACTACTTGATGATTATGGATTATCCAATTATTATCATTATTGTTGTTATTAATTGGTACTTTTATTATTGATACAATTATGATATATACAAGTGTCATAACAACCAGCTGATTGATTAAATACAATGTGCACAACTGTTCCGATTCCTCTCCACATTTCTTTTTTTCTTTTACAATATCCCTTGCTACGTTTGACTGTACATCTTGTATGTTATATTGTACATACTGTTTGTTTATAATATGTATAATGAAATTATGTCATGTAAGTGGTCTGTTTTATATGGCACATTGCTAACCACTTAAATTGGTTAGAGTAAAATGTTACCATTTACCACACACATTAATACGGTACATGTATGTGCAGCACTTTCTCTGTCACACATCAATCACACACATTGGGGTTTAGTATCTGCCATTTGGCACGTAGAATGGATTAGACTGGGATTGAAGCACCAACCTTCTGGTTAGTGATGACCTCTACCCCCTTATTTCCTTAGCCTTGTTTACCTTTAAAAAAAAGCTTAGCTGACAGTCAACAATTCAAATGTTCCTATAACCTTTGAAACCCAAGGTGGAGGATCACAAAGTTAAAAGAATTGAAAGTGTGTCCCTGTTTTATTTATTTTGGTCTGTACAGTGGACAAGGTGCAGCGTAATCAAACAAACCCTCACAAATAGATTCCTATTTTAATTGATTTGTATTGATAATTTTTTAGAGGAGCTGTTGCATGTACAGGATAGTCACTTATACAATTAGCTTGCAAAATGAATCTACTCTCCAACAAAGACTCACCAAATAACTCGAGCCACATAACGTTTTTTCAGTCCATCCAAGTTGACACAGTCAAATATTATGTCTTCCTACTGCACAACCTACTTGAAATTACCTTTAATACCCGCAAATCTTGCTCCGACCTCTGATCATCTCATGATGTTTGTGAACTCTCCCATCTTTCCCAACAGGAAGTGTGTGATGGAGTGGGAGGAGCCTCATGACAGCACTCTGTACTGCATCCAGACAGATGGAAATTACATGATAGCCAGTGGCTCCTCGTACTATGGTGTTGTACGACTGTGGGACAAAAGGCAAACTGCATGCCTGCAGGTACACAAAGTTCAGATTGAAATAAATGTCAATGGTATTTACTTTGTGAATAAGTACAGTTTCTCATGTGGCACACTTTTGTTTAGTTCTTTCAGCTGAGCTCAGAGTCAGGCAGCAGCCCGGTGTACTGTTTAAGATTCAGCAGCGCACATCTGTATGCAGCACTGGCCACTGCCCTGCACTCACTGGACTTCCAACAGAACCCAATCTGCATAAGATGATTGACAAAGACAAACACAGTTTAAACTATCTGTTCAATGAAGCCATTTTCACAATAAAGGTTTTTACATTTTGAAAGGAACTGATTGAGCTTTGTCAGTTTTGTCTACTGTTTTTGAATTTAGAAGAACTAACGTGTTTGAAAAGGGCATTGCAAGGATGAAGAGCTCCATAAGATTTTCGGACGAATTAGCTGCTAACTTCTAATGAAACTTGTGCATTCATACATTAGAATAATCTAAATTGGTACAACATCACTGTCGAAAACAGAGGAAAAGGACTGTGTTATTATTATTACCTAATACAGTATGTGACCTGCTGTTACGTCCCTGAGCTGGTCTAGGGGTTAAAGGAGTATCATAAAACCAGATGAAGAGTCAGGGGGGACAATCTTTCATTTCTTTTATTGCCAGTACGAAGCACAAAATAAACATCAGGGAGAACCAAGCCTAAAACAACAAACAAAACGACCGTAACTAGAAACAAAGCAACTAAACTCCAGCTAAAACAAAAGGTTACAATACTAAGCTCCTTAAAGGGATAGTTCACCCAGAAATGAAAATTCTCTCATTATCTATTCACCACTATGCCGATGGAGGGGTGGGTAAAGTGTTTGAGTCCACAAGACACTTTAGGAGCCTCAGGGGTAAACAGCGTTGCAGCAGAATCCAATACAATTAAAATAACTACTGATCAAAACTTCAGACATCATACACACCACATGAGCAGTATGGAGGCATCTTGTGTTTTCTCTGTTGTTTTATTATGTCTGAAGCTTTGGTCACTAGTTACTTCAATTGTATTGGATTCTGCTTTACCCGTGAGACTCCTAAAGTGTTTTGTGGACTCAAACACTTTACCCAACCATCCATCGGCATAGTGGTGAGTAGATAAGGAGTACATTTTCATTTCTGGGTGAACAATCCCTTTAACAACACAAAATCAGGAGAAAAGTAAGGATTAAAAGAAAATGGCTGTTCTCCCCTACAGGGCATCATGGCGAAAAGTTCAAACAAAGTCCAACAATAACAAACAGAAGCTACAAAGAAAGTAACTAACACATACAGATCTGACAAAAAAAAAAACACGTTAACACCGTGAAAATATATTCTCTAAGGGAACGTTACACACTGCAACTACTTACGTTATGTTTTATTTCCCTTACCATATAGTTACATGCATGTATGAATATTAGTAATCTTTAATAATGGTATAATAGTTATTTTGCTTTTATCAAAATGAATTCTGATTCATCACCTTTAAATAATCTACACTTGTGTTATTCACTTTCTGCCTTACATTGTTTTATATTTACCATACAGTGAATTTTTATTGGGTCATGATGGAGATAGAATATGCAACCTTGCCCTTTAGACTTTTGGTTACACAATTAAACAATGCAAAATCACCATTTCTCCTCCAAAACAGAGGATATAAGTGTGACTGTCCCCAGGGACGTCCGACCGACCCCCTTGGGAGAAAAACAGTGGTCACACAAAGACACTTTTCACTTTCATACTTCACCTTTTTTGACTTACACTTCATCTTTTTTCTTTTGCACTTTTATTTAACTCCTTACCCATCTCTCACACTTAGTTAATATAGTGTCTCACCATTCAAATGTATCTACAGAAATACTTCTATAATGCGTTTTTAAGTAACTTTTTATTTTTCTTTAAGCAAAATCAACAGTCAGCTTATCAGACTATTATTGCACTAAATAATCTTTTTGTTAATCTTTTTAATTAACCTCATCAAGACTTTGTTTAAATGTTTTTCACGATTTTGTGTGGTAAAAGGCAATTTTGGCGATTTTTATAACAAATACGAGTTTAGAAATTTATTTAACCACAGCAGTTCCGACATCAACCAGTCAGAAATATGCAGACTGCCGCGCTTGCACCAGAGTGATCTGAGAGAGATCCAGGTTCCAGGTTCGGTCCAATTATTCCATTCTGCTATTAATGACTAGGTTGATGTCGTTACCAGAATTACAATCTCTACATTCCAATTGAAGATCAATTCACTCACTTTCTATAAATCCAGATTTTTCATTAATTCCATTTTGCATATTCATCATCCTAATATTCCTTTCCTTGTAGTTAATAGTCAATATATCTCATATATGTTTTTGTCTATTGTTGCATTGCAAGTAGAGAACGGCGATGCATTGAATAGAGAATTCATGACTTAATGATTTGAGACTGATTATTATTTAAATTCTATAAATTTGGCCCAATAGGAGCTGGTGCCCCCTTTTTACAATGAGTACAAATTCATCTTTACGCTACAATAATTAACAATAGCTTACCTGTCCTCGTCCCACTTCCTTACCACGGTTGGTGACGGTAGCGTTGTCGCATTCACACTTGGCCAGGTTGAGTGTCAAAGAAGCTGCCTCCAGTCGACATAATACAGTCCTACATAAATATAACAAAATCATCCAGATACACATTGCAGTTTGGAACATCTAGCAGCACTGTGGACATTGGCCTCTGGAAGGAGCCGGGAGCATGTTTCATCCAAAATGCCATCACTGTATATTGTAGGATATGGTCAGGTGTACCAAAGGCTGAGATGTCTGAAGCTCTCAGAGTAAGTGGAATTTGCCAGTAACTAGGGGTGGACAGATCGATCGCAAAATATTGATACTGTAGGAGTCGATGGGAAGTAGTCAGGAGATTTCCCGTTTTGTGCACTTCTCGGTGTGCGTTATATTTACAAACATTTTACGGCTACAGAGAACTTCCGGGTGTCACCAAAACATCCGCTTTTAACCCCTCCCGGTGCCCTTGTTACCATGGTAACCCCACAGCTCCTTACAGAGTGTGTAATCATGCAAACCACATAGTGCAAATCAAATAGTGTAAACCACGTCAACAGCCTTTGGTGAATTCTGTCATTCACATGTGTCCACTACAATACTACCAATACTCCGTACTACTTGTGAGAATTGATTCTGGCGCCAATGGGTTCATAGTTTCAGTTTCTCGTCTATGTTGTACCTGTGCATAGAGGAAATGAGCTGTCCACTCTAAACACAATCTTGTCATGAACGCGTGTAAACCTACTCTTTCCTCCTCCCCATTGTCTGTGTGTGGGCTGCTCTTGTGTCTAGGACTAGATGGTGAACATCCCTTGTACATTTGAAGCTCTTCTGCACAATTTATGTTACCAACTAAAAGTAGATGTTAGCAGGTCTTAGCAGTCGTCAGCGGATGTTAGGGACATAACTTCAGTTGTGCGCCTTCAAGTGTTTTGGCCTTGTCATCAACGATACAGGCCGAACTTGAGGGTACGCTGAGGCTAAAGGTAAATTTGACTGGCTACTGGCTTGTAAGGCAGTACTAATATAGCCATGTGGCCTGCTCAGTAGATCAGACATCATTACCTCTCTGCCTTTTTAAACTAAACACTATAGTGTAATGGAAAATTTCACTGATCAGTGTCTCAATACTGTGATACTGTCTGCCTGACAGGATGTAACCTCAAAGTTCATGCCCTTATTTGGCAATGCTCCTCGTGTTGACCTTGACTTCTGAAATCGATTCCTCTATTCGTAGAAGCAACAGCAGATGTTAGTCTGTCTACCAAATTACATGTGACATCAAACAGTGTGTATGCCCTTATTCGGTAACGTTCCTTCCAACTGCCAAAGCAGACAGACACAGCAGATAGACACAGGTGACGATTTCCTGTCTGGTTTTCATGATATGTTTCCTATGTATAAGTACCTGCTTTTTTGACTTTAGAGGCAGTTCCACTTTGAGCACCCGTGCTTACTGTGTAACCTCTGCAGAGCTTACTATTAAAAACTCAAAGGCAACTCCAGTCTGAGAATCTCATTATTTCAAATCTCGAGATGAATTTCCATCACAATCCCATTTTAGAACAAGATGGAAAATATCTCTTGCATGTTCTATCGCACTAATTATTGCCTACAACCAGTTGATGTTAGCGCATGTTAGTGACCACCAGCGGATGTTATGGACATATCTTCAGTTGTGTACCTTAGCGTCATCAGGTGTTCTGGCCTTTTAATCACAAGACACTGTTGGGGATCGAGCTCAGACAAAGGGCCATAAACGAGGCCTGTAGGAGCTTTTCAAGGCCTGCCTAGAGTTGCTCTCTGTCAGGAGACAAAACCCCGGAGTTTCGTCAGAGCATCCATGTTTTTTTTGACCGCCGCCCGAGGTCAAACTCAGGCCTTCTATTGGCCGAGAGCCAACAGACCCCCGGCCCTCCCCAGGAGGGAGGCCGGACACCTCTCAGGTAATAAATACCGAGAGCTCCCCCAAATCATTGCTTATTCCCCGTGCACTGAAGATAGGACCAGAACCTCTCCCGGTTCCTCCAGATGATCCAGACACTTAAGGGAGCAACCACCAAGCGTTTGTAGTTTTTTTTTTTACTTTAAGTTCATTCAACTTCTTTTGTTTTTCCACTTGAACTTTATTCTGAAAGGACCGCAGCAAAAGTCGTATACTCGCCGGCCGAGTTATCCCCAGACTTTTCCTCCGCTCCCACAAATCATAGCTGCTCCGCCGCTATTCATCCCTGCAGAAGAGCAAGATTATATTCGCCAAGGCATTGAGACTTTTCGCCACGGAGAACGAGACCGATTCTCTCCACTTTCCGGCCCGCAGCTCCTGTCCCGCTGCCATCGCACGAAGTAGCTGATCACTGCTTCCAACGGCCAAGAACCCAATCCACTCGTCTTCCCGGAACACGCCGCTCGCGCACGAACCAACCGCGGAACATCGACAAGTAAGAGGCTTATGTCTGGGCAGAGACTAGTTTAATCATTAGTGTGTTATTATTTGAGCGTACATTTGTTTGGGACCGCCGTGTCCACTTTTGTCCACATTGTGCCAGCGCGTCGTGACGTATCGGCATTTCCGGCCACGTCACCACATTGTGTTACCGTCAGACTAATTTTACGGAGACTTTAACCCATTGAAAGATCAGTACACAGCGGAGCGGATCTTAGTTCGTCCGCTTGGGTACCGAGTGGTAGAGTCCCCGCAAAGCTGTCTCTGGCGGTGTTTGAGATCTCCTTTGATCAATTATTGCATATCTTTTCCTTCCTCTCTCTCTTCTCTCCTAAACCCGCCTGCACACACGTCCGAACTGCACCCATACACATCACGTCTTATATACATTCTATAATCTAGATAGTGCTGTCGCATCTCGACGCCATTCGGCGCTTTGAACCACGAGATAGATCAAAGTAACCTTTGTCCTCCATTTCCTTTTGGTCAAACCACATGGTTGCACCGCCATTTTGTATTTCGTAACACCTCGTGAACGACTTCGTACGCCATTTTTGATTTTGTAACACGACACCACTTGCACGGCTTCAGACGCCGTCTTGTCGCCGTCTTCCCCGTACACATACACACACACACCCACCCACACACACACAGACACACAGACACACACGCACACACACACATACCCGCCTCCGGGTATACACAGGGGAGGTATTACATATGTGTTACGGTTGTGATAGATGCTTGTGGTGTTTTATCTTTGATATAGTGGGTTTTGCTGTGATAATAGTCATTGATTGACGTTGATGTCATTATATTAAATAAATCCCCTTTGTAATTAAAGTACCGGTATTTTTGTGATTCTTTGTGCATATGTATGTGAATACAGCTGGATTATGACTGCCTGTGCTCGAACTTAAAACCTTCACTGTTCATTATATAATCATTAATAGCAAATATTGAGATTTCTAATTGAACTTTTCAGATTATGAGACTGATCTTTATCGACTGATTGTTGGTTTAATTGCTTTTGTAGCCATTAGTGGGTGTATCCAAATACCAATTTGTATTGGATCTTGCCAGTATGGGTGAAGATGGTGAATATCCCTTGTACATTTGAAGGTCTTCTGCACAAATTTAGTTACCAGCTACCGGAAGATATCATCCACGGACACAAGTGACCTGCAGACAACTGAAATTGAGACTACTATAGTCCATTACACTAAACTTGACTTAAGTAAATCCAAGTTCATCTGTTCCTGAAGAAAGTGACTCTGGAGGGCACCAAAGATACTAATGTGCGATAGGGGAATCGGAAAGATATCCTGCCAGACCCTGACCTCGGAATTGGTCCAGCAGAACCACCCACCAGAGAGCCACGGAAACCAGCTGAAGAAGAAGAAAAGCCCTATGAATGGATTCTGTGGATGAAAAAAGGGAAAAGAAAATAAGGCGTATAGGGGCTTTATTCCAGTAACACTATAACAACGTATTGTCCCAATAGATCACTTCTCTTCCCAAATACAGGCTCTCTTGTGGTTCCTAGAATCAGAGCCTTCAGCTACCAGGCTCCTCTCCTGTGGAACCAGCTCCAACTCTGGGTTCGGGAGGCAGACATCATCTCTACATTTAAGGTTAGACTTAAAACATTCTTTTTTGATAAAGGTTATAGTTAGGGCTGGATCAGGTGATTCCTGAACCATCCCTTAGTCATGCTGCCATAGGTGCAGGGGGACCTCCCATCTGCTGGGGGACCTCCCATCATGCACTTCTTTCTATCTCTCTGCTTCCACATTTATTTGTTTTACTACATGTCACTAACTTTGTGTTTTTTCCCTCCCATCATCTCTTTCTCTCTCCCTCTTTTTTTGCAGGCATCTCTGACTCCAGAGCTGCAGGATACAGACATCAACAACAATTATTATTACTGTTATATGAATTGTTGTTGCTATCATTAATATCATCTTTACACTTTTATTGTTTTCATTATAACTAGTCAGGGGTGAAACCCACAACTTCTGGTCTCTCTCTCCCTCCTGCCAAATGAACACACAGGAGGTTTCTCCTCCCCCTTTTTTCCCCCCACAAACACTTATAGTGGGCGATTCCATAATAAGGAAAGTCTGCTTCTTCAATGCAGACACTCATTGCATCCCTTGAGCTATGGTCCCAGTCAACCTTGGAAAGCTCCTGGGGCTGTTGGGCTCACTCCCATACCCTGACTGGTAGTTCATGTGGAAACAACATGGCTCGTCAACAGTCTGAGCTCACCAAGAAGGATTTCTAACACCTTTTTAACTTCTTAAAAACTTGTGGTAAATCTGTCTTTATTTCCCGTCCTATCCCCACACTGGACAGGAGTTGGGCGCTTTATCAGAATCCTCAGTCTTATCAGCGGGCTCCAGCCCGCCTGCTCAGCTTACTGCCTTGGCTTTTTTGACAACTTCAATCTGTTCTGGGGGCGCTCTTCCTTCATCACAAACGATGGGCTTCAGAGGAATGGTGGAGACAGGCTTGATAAGGGAGCTGTGGAAAGGTTGTGGACTTATGTTGCCCGAGCCTCCCCCAAGATCCTCCGGCAACAGCGCAGGTGGGAATGAATGGAGGGGACAGCCACGTCCTCCTCCTGGGAAGGAAACAAGGGGGGTTGAAATCCATACATGACAGTGAAAGGTCATACCTGTGGCAGAGCTGGTGAGGGAGTTAGAGATACATAGGGGACATAGAGGCGGTTAGGAGGACCGTTACCTGGGCCTGGGTCAGTCTGCTGGGCCTCCTCGACCCGGGACTCAACCTCCCAGAACGCAGCGGCCACGACACACGAAGGAGGGAGGATGGGCTCAGGCGGCTTACTTGGGGACTCCGGGGCTGTCTGATGGGAAAGGGCGTCGGGTTTCTGATTGCGGGAACCAGGTCTTTAGGTTAAAGGGCCCATATTTTACACCTTTCTGGGTCTTATTTTGAGGTATTGGTACCCCTAAGATGATATATCAGTGGTTTAAAGTCGAAAAAAATGCTGCAATGTGTATTTCCATGACCTCTCTTCTGCCTCTCTCTGGTGCTCCAGAAAGAACAGGCTGTTTTCGCCTGCATTATTAATTATTTATGAGCCCCTACTCTGACTGGCTGACTGCACTTCTAGTGACATGCGACCAGGCTTATCGCCGGTCTCAATCTGGCGCATCGACGATCTCTCTGGTAAACATAGCTGAAAGTCACCTTTTTATGTTTAGATACAGCTATAGAAGACCAGTCACATATTCACAGCCGGTTACAACAGGATGTTTCTGAACTTTAAGTTACACCTTCCTCATGTTTGTTCAAGTTTTAGCAGGGCAGTCAGCCAATGTAGGAGTAAGTCCAGATTTAGAGTACGGAGTTTCAGTACGGAGTAACGAGTAACGTCTACGTTACTCTGTACTGAGCACACCGACATGGCACCTCAGAAGAAATAAAGCGTAACCACTGGTCTTGAATAGTAATATAGTAGTAATTTTCAGTGTTGTTTGTTGTGGTTAGCCTGTGGTAGCTAACAAGCTGTTAGCTCAGCAACATGTCTGCTTGGTGTTACGTTCAGTGTCGAGGGGAGGAGGGGTGGTGGTGGGGAGCGGGGGTGGTGGGTTCGGAGGTTGGACTGGTACCGGCTGGGTGGGGCTGAGAGAAGAGTGCGATTCCATGATGACATCATACGGAGTGGAAGTACAAAACGCAACGTTTCAATAACATATTTCTTAGAATGGACTGAGGAAATACGATGGGAAAAACGGCACAATGGTGCAATTTGTTATCCTCCGGAGAACGCTGGGAGAGGATAGCCCCCACCCCGGTGTCCAAGGCATCCACCTCCACCACACACTTTTGGGAAGGGTCTGGGTGTATAAGCACAGGAGGTGTGGAAAACAGAGTCTTAACTCTTTTGAATGTCTCGTTAGATTCTTTAGACCAGGTGAAAAGGACCTTGGGGCGAGTTGAGTCTTGTGAGGGGTGTGGCAACCTGACTGTAATCCCTAATGAAGTGCCGATAGATGTTGGTGAACCCCAGGAAGCGTTGTAGTTGTTTCCTGGTCTTGGGGGTCGGGCCACTCCCTCACAGCCTGTACCTTGGCGGGATCTGCCCTGATACGTCCCTTCTCAACAATGTAGCCCAGGAAGGAAACAGACTGAGTGTGGAAGCTACATTTCTCTGCCTTCACAAAGAGTTTATTCTCCAGAAGTCTCTGGAGCACCAACCTCGCATGTTGCCGGTGTTTTTGTAGACTTCTGGAGAAGATGAGGATGTCGTCCAAGTACACAAACACAAAGCAATTCAGCATATCTCTGAGTACGTCATTCACCAGGTTTTGAAACATGGCGGGGGCATTGGTGAGGCCAAATGGCATCACCTGGTACTCGAAGTGTCCTAAGGGGGTGTTAAAAGCCGTCTTCCACTCATCGCCCTCTTTAATACGGATCAGGTCATAAGCATTACGGAGGTCTAATTTGGGAAATATGGAGGCTTGATGGAGAAGACCAAAGGCTGAATCAATAAGAGGTAGTGGATACTTATTATTTGTCGTGATGTTATTAAGTGAACGAAAATCAATGCAGGGTCGCAGGGAACCATCCTTCTTTCTTTTTTTTTTATATATATATATATATTTTTTGAGCATCCACATTACTAGCTATCCATAGAACAAAATAGAAGAGAAAGAGCGATAGACAATGCTAGACAACGTTTGTTTTTTTGTTGGTTTTATCCCCACCCCACCCCTTGAGAACCCACCTGCCCACCCCGTCTCAAGGTGACAGATTCAGCAGAAAAGAGCAAAAACATACAGAGGGAGAGAAGGACAAGGAAAATAAAATTTAAAAAAATGGCAACATTAAATAAAGAATAAAAAAGGGGGAAATATATATATATATATGTATATATATATATAAATAATAATAATTAGATAAAAAATATAATGTAAAAATACCTCAATGCTCAGCGAACCAAATCCTCAGGTACCACATCAAGAGAATCTACACACGTGGACAAAATTATTGGTACCCTTCCGTTAAAGAAAGAAAAAACCACAGTGGTCACTGAAATAACTTGAAACTGACAAAAGTAATAATAAATAAAAATGTACTGAAAATTAACTCATGAAAATGAGACATTGCTTTTGAATTGTGGTTCAACAGAATCATTTTAAAAAACAAACTAATGAAAATGGCCCGGACAAAATTGATGGTACCCTTAACTTAATATTTTGTTGCACAACCTTTTGAGGCAATCACTGCAATCAAGCGATTTCTGTAACTCTCAATGAGACTTCTGCACCTGTCAACAGGTATTTTGGCCCACTCCTCGTGAGCAAACTGCTCCAGCTGTCTCAGGTTTGAAGGGTGTCTTCTCCAGACTGCATGTTTCTGCTCCTTCCACAGATGTTCAATAGGATTTAGATCAGGGCTCATAGAAGGCCACTTCAGAATAGTCCAATGTTTTGCTCTTAGCCATTCTTGGGTGTTTTTAGCTGTGTGTTTTGGGTCATTATCCTGTAGGAGGACCCATGACCTGCGACTGAGACCAAGCTTTCTGACACTGGGCAGCACATTTCGCTCCAGAATGCCTTGATAGTCCTGAGATTTCATTGTACCCTGCACAGATTCAAGACACCCTGTGCCAGATGCAGCAAAGCAGCCCCAGAACATAACCGAGCCTCCTCCATGTTTCACAGTAGGTACAGTGTTCTTTTCTTTGTATGCTTAATTTTTGCGTCTGTGAACATAGAGCTGATGTGACTTGCCAAAAAGCTCCAGTTTTGTCTCATCTGTCCAAAGGACATTCTCCCAGAAGCTTTGTGGCTTGTCAATATGCATTTTGGCAAATTCCAGTCTCGCTTTTTTATGATGTGCTTTCAACAGTGGTGTCCTCCTCTGTCGTCTTCCATGAAGTCCACTTTGGCTCAAACAGCGACGGATGGTGCGATCTGACACTGATGGACCTTGACCTTGGAGTTCACCTCTAATCTCTTTGGAAGTTGTTCTGGGCTCTTTGGTTACCATTCGTATTATCCGTCTCTTCATTTTGTCATCAATTTTCCTCTTGCGGCCACGTCCAGGTAGGTTGGCTACAGTCCCGTGGACCTTAAACTTCTGAATAATATGTGCAACTGTAGTCACATGAACATCAAGCTGCTTGGAGATGGTCTTATAGCCTTTACCTTTAACATGCTTATCTATAATTGTCTTTCTAATCTCCTGAGACAACTCTCTCCTTAGATTTCTGTGGTCCATGTTCAGTGTGGTACACACCATGATACCAAACAACACAGTGACTACTTTTCACCCTTTAAATAGGCAGACTGACTGATTCCAAGTTTGAAGACACCTGCGATGCTAATTAGAGGACACACCTTAGTTTAACGTGTCCCTATGGTCAAATTATTTTCAATCTTTTCTAGGGGTACCATCATTTTTGTCCAGGCCATTTTCATTAGTTTGTTTTTTAAAATGATTCTGATGAACCACAATTCAAAAGCAATGTCTGATTTTCATTAGTTAATTTTCAGTACATTTTTATTTATTATTACTTTTGTCAGTTTCAAGTTATTTCAGTGACCATTGTGGGTTTTTCTTTCTTTAACGGAAGGGTACCAACAATTTTGTCCACGTGTGTATAAGGGACAATACAGGGTTCCAGACTTTCTTCAAGGAGCCTCTAAGAGAAAACCTTAACCTCTCCAGATTTAGATTTAGATCCTCTCCAGCTTTAGATTTGCAGAACCTCTTTGATCCACTGATCATAAGATGGGGGTAAAACGTTTTTCCAGTTTAAGAGAATTTGACGCCTGGCTAGCAGGGTACCGAAGGCGATGGCATGTTTTGCCTCAGCTGAGAATTCTTTGTTAGGTGAGATACCAAATAGGGCAGAGAGGGGGTTTATAAGCCGTCTGAAATGTGTTGAATATTTTAGACCATAGATTAGTCAATTTTGGGCATGACCAAAACATGTGCACCAAGTTGGCGCCTAGTTTGAGGGGGAAAGACTAAAATGGTAGAGTCCATGGCTCCACAAATATAGGAAATAATGCCTCTCTGTTTGGGATTCACTGTAAAAAGAGTGTTAATTTAAGTTTTTGGGGTGGGGGGAGATTCGGAAAATGGGGATACTGGTTCTGAGCAAAATGTCTAATTTGAAAAAAACCAAAAAAGGTGGGATGTTGGTAGCTGAAATGTAGTAACCAAGCCTGTGAAGGACATAAAGAGCCCATCGCTATACAGGTCATTAATTGACACTATGCCCTTATCGTGCCAAAGTTGAAAAGCGGAATCGATGGTAGAAGGTTTAAAATTGTGATTGTGAAATACAGGGGCAAGAGTGGAGGGGCCCTGCAGGCCAAAATGCTTTCTAAACTGCAACCAGATTTTAAAAGAGTGAGTGACTACTGGACTAGTGCTAACAACAGTGGTAGACATCAGAAGTTGAGAGCACAGCCACGACCGTAGTGAGATCTGAGTGGAAGAATGCTCCATTTGGACCCAGGCAGGCTGATCAGCAGTAGATTCGTCCATCCAATATAGGAGTTTTTTAATATTAGCTGCCCAGTAATACTGTAAAAAATGTTGGAGGGCTAGGCCCTACACACTTTTAGGAAGCTGCAAGATTTTTTTCTGCATACGAACCAGTTTACTGCCCCAGAGGAAATTTGATATTGATTTGTCTAATTTGGCAAAGAACGTTTTAGTAATAAGTGTGGGAATATGTTGGAAAAGGTAAAGGAACTTGGGCAAAACCGGCATTTTAATGAGATTCACCCTGCCTACCAAGGAAAGTAGGTAGGGTAGACCATCTGGCAAAATCTTCTTTTACTTTTTTGAATAGAGGGACAAAATTACTATTGAAAGTATCAGCTAGATATTTTGTAACGAAAATACCTAAATATTTAAGAACTATTGGGAGTGACGTAGAAGGATTCGGTACATAAAGGAGTAAATCATCGGCATACAGTGACAGCTTATGTATCGTTCCCAAGCGGGAAATGCCCTCAAATTTTACCTCAGATCGAAGCCAGATGGCCAGTGGCTCAATGGCAATAGCAAACAGAAAAGGGGATAGCGGGCACCCTTGTCTTGTGCCACAGTGTAGATGAAAAGGGGATTGAGATAATGTTATTTGTGCGTATGGAAGCTACAGGGGATGAATATAACAACTTAACCCATGAGATGAAACCTGAACCAAGACCAAATCTTTCCATCATTTCAAAGAGAAAGTCCCACTCCCCCGTGTCGAAAGCTTTCTCTGCATTCAGCGACACCACTAACTCTGGAGTGCTGGAGCTAGGTACACTTATTGTGTTTAAAAGTCTCCTGGTGTTCCCGAAGGAATGTCTCCCCAGCATGAAGCCTGTTTGATCTGGTGAGATGATCTCTGGTAAAACATGTTGGAGGCGGAGGGCTAAAATCTTTGATAAGATTTTGTAATCTACATTTAGCAGTGATATGGGTCTAAAGCTACTACACAGTAGAGGGTCCTTATCTTTTTTTTAGAAGAAGCGTAACTGCGGCATTAGTCAGGGTTGGCGGGAGATGGCCAAGCGACAAAGACTCATTATACATGTCACGTAGAGGTGGAGAAAGAAGTAGAGCAAATGACTTGTAAAATCCAACCGTGAATCCATCCATACCAGGTGATTTGCCACTCTGTAAAGTTCTAATCGCATTCATAACCTCATTTGTAGAAATTGGCCTGCATAGATCCTCCACCACCTCGCTGTCGACTCTAGGAAACTCAATAGTGTTCAATATATTATCTGAGTTGACTTGAGTGCCATCCGAGGTGTATAAATCAGAATAAAATTTGGCAAATGTTTCATTTATGGATTTTGGGTCGGTGAGGACAACACCTGATGGAGATTTAATACTCGGAATAAGCCTGGACGTAGCTACAGCCCTCGCTTGTTGAGCCAGAAGCTTGCCCGCTTTATCCCCTGATTCGAAAAACCGTGGATTTGCGTAATTGTAGTTCTGCTTCATTCGTAGTTAAGAGGTTTAACTCTGTTTGAAGCTGTAATCGTTTTTTGTAAAGTGATGCGACTGGGCAGTTGGCATAGCTACTATCCACCTCCCCAATTTTTTGAGACAATTCTCATTGTCTGGCGAGTGAGTTGTATAGGAGATTATATGGCCTCCTAAGTATGCCTTAGAGGATTCCCATAAGGTTCTTCTCGACATATCGGGAGTGTCATTTATTTAAAAAAATAATTTTATATTAGATCTTAAGCAGTCTACAAATGGGTCGCTGGTGAGTAAATGTGAATTAAATCTCCATTGTTTAAAGGTGGGGTTGTGATTAGGAAAACTTAAATCTAGTGAAGTAGGGGCATGGTCTGAGATTACAATACTATGGTAGTCACATGAATGTACATTAGAAAACAATCTGTTATCTAAAAGAAAAAAATCTATTTGAGAATATGAGTGGTGGACGTGTGAGAAAAAGATGAACGATTTTTGGTCGGGGAATTTATGCCTCCATGGATCAGACAGGCCCAGCTCATTCGCTAATGAAATTAGTAATTTAGCCGAGTTGGTAAGAGAATTTGTTCTGGTAGATGATCTGTCTAAATCAGCATCCTGTACAAAACCCCCCGATGATGATGTGGTAGGTATCAATGTTGGGAATAGAGCTAAAGAGCCTGGAGATGAATTGCTTGTCGTCCCAGTTAGGTGCATAGATGCTTGCCAAAACAACCTGAGTATTGCACAGCCTGCCTGATACGATGACAAACCATCCAGTGGAGTCAGTTATGGTGTTTTCTAGTTCAAATGGAATGCTACTACGAATTAGAATTGCAGCCCCCCTGGCTCTAGCACTGAACTTTGAATGATATAAATGATTGAATCTGCCCCTTTTAATATGTAAAATCTCATCACTGCGGAGATGTGTCTCTTGCAAAAACACTGTCTCCTTTCAGCTCCTGAAGGTGTGACATTATCTTATTTATCTTAGTTGCCCGATTGGCCCCTTTAACATTCCTAGATAGAAAGCGAATGTTATTCATAGATGACATGATCTTATCTGTCATACATGTGGCACTGAGTCAACTTAATGATTGTGCATTTTAATATCTGAGTGTTAAGGCAAAAATATGTAATAAATAATAATAATCAAAAAAGGAGAATAGGAAAAACAAAAGAAAGAAAAAAAGAAAGAGAAAGGGGACAATGTAATAGGTTGGAAATGCTTAGTGACCAGTGAAGGTATCCAGATATACCATAAAGATCTTGAGGCAGTTCAACATTTGAAGGATAGAGAGCCAAAGAATGTAGGCGAGGTCAGAGCTCTTCTAGGTTTTCTAGGCTATTATCGAACCTTCATACAGGACTTTTCCCGGATAGCCAGGCTACTGTTTAAACTCATAGACAGTACAAGTGAGTCTAGCCAGATAGCCAGCGAAGTTAGATCTAGCAAGACTAAGGCAAAGGTGTTACAAAGTGGTCAGTTATCATCCAAGACCCCTGTCCAGTGGACACCAGAACACAGTGCTGTGGTGTTGCGCCTTGTTGACATGCTCATCAGTTCACCCATACTGGCCTACCCAGACTTTAATTTGCCCTTTGTCCTCCACACTGATGCATCAAATGAAGGTCTGGGAGCTGTGCTCCATCAACAACAGGGAAAGAACAGGGATAATAACCCCCTTACTTACATCCTGAGCACCGCCAAGTTGAACGCTGTAGGACACCACTGGGTGGGTGAGTTAGCCGACTTCCATTTCACCATTAGATATCGGCCAGGCAAGTCAAACGCAGACACTCACACCCTGTCAAGATATCCAGTGCCACTTCATAACCACCTTCAAGAGTACACAGAGACAATGCCCCCAGATGTAATCTCTGCCATCTGGCAGGGGGACAAAGCTGCGCGAGACAGTGATGTACCCTGGGTGGCCACACTGCAGATGAATCCGGTTGAGGATGAACCACCTCATGAAGGCATTCCAGTTATCACTCCTGAAAGCATCAAAGCTGCTCAGAAGGAAGATGCTCCCATCTGTGAGGTGATAAACCTGAAAAAAAGAGGATGGAATCCTAACGACAAGGACAAGCGACAAATGGGTAGAGAGACACGCAGGCTAGTCCACGAGTGGAACAAACTTACACTTGACAAGGGAATATTGTACAGGCAGATAGGGCAAAGGAAACAGTTGGTTCTCCCCAGTAAGCTTAAATCTACTGTACTAAAACATCTTCATGATGATATGGGACATGTTGGCGCAGATAAAGTCATCCACTTGGTGAGGGAGAGGTTTTATTGGCCCTTTATGCAGCGTGAAATCGAAGATTACATCATTCGCCAGTGCCAGTGTATTAAACAGAAGCAGCCAGGCATTCCAGAGAGAGCACCTATGGGTTCAATAACAACCAGTGCCCCCTTTGAGCTCATCTCTGTTGACTATCTCCATCTTGAAAAGAGTAAAGGTGTTATGAGTACATTTTAGTCCTAGTAGATCACTTTACTCGCTTTGCACAAGCCTACCCAACCAAGAACAAGTCAGGCAGGACAGCAGCTGAGAAAATCTTCTTTGACTTTATCCCACGCTTCGGGTATCCTGAAAAGTTGCATCATGATCAAGGCCGGGAGTTTGAGAACAATCTTTTCCAGAGACTCCAACAACTAGCAGGAATATCTTATTCTCGAACTACGCCCTATCATCCACAGGGGAATCCTGTCGAGCATCTAAATAGGACACTACTGCAGATGCTTTGCACTCTGCAGGAAGAGAAAAAGGCTGAGTGGAAAACCCATCTACCTCATATAGTTCACGCGTATAACTGTACCAGACATGAGGGAACGGGCTATTCACCATTCGTTCTATTGTATGGCAGAACCCCACGCTTGCCTGTTGATTTACTCTTTGATTTAAAACCTGAACAAAAGTCCCAGTCTAGACAGGAGTATGCACAGAAATGGGCATCTCACATGCAAGAGGCATATAAGATCGCTTCAGAGAACAGTGGAAAGAGCTCAGCTAAAGGGAAGTAGTACTATGATCGGCATGTTAAAGGCATGGTGCTGCAGCCTGGAGACAGGGTGCTTGTCAGAAATCTGTCAAAGAGAATTCATCGGGTTGTTGAAAAGATTGGAGATGGACCTGTGTACAGAGTTCAGCCAGAAACAGGAGAGCGAACGCTTCGTGTCCTGCATCGCAACCTTCTGTTACCTGTTAATGACTTACCCTTGGAACAGAGTCAGCATGCTCCAGAGAAAAGACGGAAACAGAGAAACAGTCAGGTTCATCCCAGTGAAACAGTTGACAGGGAGTCTGAACATTCAGATGATGAGGAAGAGTCCACTTATTGTCTCAGGTCAATACCTGTGTATGAAATGAGAAAAGTCAGTGCCTGGTCCGAACTAGGGAATGAACTCAGAGCTGTAGCTCCTGAATTTCAGCCAGTGAGACGAGTGACTGAGACAGCTCAAATGCAACAGCCACATGAACTTGATCCGGTTCCAGTGCCAGGGTCAGTACAGATAGCAATACCGACCACTACACCACCAGCTGAGGAACTGCATGAGGGACAAGTGAGGGATGATATTATGGAGGCAGTGGTAGAGGAGCAAGGAGACTGTGAACCTGTCACAGAGCTGCCAGAGGAGGAAATGCCATCGGTGAGGAGGTCAACCTGAGCAACAAAACCTCGAGAGATGCTCACATACAACCATTTTGGACAGCCTTCATACCAGCCCTGGAGGCCAGGAGTAAACATGATGGTTGCCTGCGTTCCTTACCCCATGTCGTGTTACCCAGCTATCCCTGAATCCTGTTACTACCCTGCACCAATATGGACATACTAGTCAGGTGACGACATACTGTGACTTAATTGACATTTTGACACTGTGACAGACTGACCATTGACAATCAGACTTTCTAGACTTTTGACAGGTGCACTTTACTTCTGTTAGTTTGGTTCTAGATGCCGGGAGACATCTCTTAAAGCAGGGGAGAGTGTAATAGGTTGGAAATGCTATGCATTAGTTTTAGTTTTAACAGATACCCCCCTATTGTCAGTTTTCACATGACAATTATACTCCACGTCAGTAGGTGGTGCTGTTGGTACAGCGGTGGATCCTGAAGGGAGACCGTAAGCCCAGGCTCAGCGCATGCGCAGCTCATAATAAATGAGTTCAGCCTGAGCAAGACGCTAAACTTAGTCTCCTCCCTTCTTCAATCCACAGGTAATACAAAACTCAGTTTTACAACTTAATTTAGTTTCAGAGTCAAGTGTGGATGTTATGTTGGTTGTTAGATGAGTGATGATGATAGTGAGAAGTGTGGTTAAAGTACAAATAAAATATAGTTTGGTGACTCGTCGTCCTGACGGGCTTCATCATGGCGGGTGCACGTACTTTTTCATGAACTTTGGTTTCAGCCACTGGTGTAATAAGTCCGTGTAACAGATATTCCACTTCTGTAATGTAACATTTGTTCTAAAAAGTATTTGTAGCCAGCTCTTGGCGCATGTTCACGAGTGAAACGTTAAATGCTAATTAGCTTCACTTTACCGGTCACAGCCGGGTCACGCCATTTTGTTAGATGCTGTTGATGAGTTTAAGTGTGTTTGCAGAGTGCAAAATGGTGATATATATGATTGAAGGAAGTGCTAAAAACGTGAATTTGTCATTTCATTTTTGTATTATTTTGGGTATAATGTTAACAGAAAGCACTTTAACAAGCGAGTGGAGAATTGAGATGACTGATGTGTGTAGATCTATAAGTTGTCATATTACATAATAAATGAGTTCAGCCTGAGCAAGAGGCTAAATTTAGTCTCCTCCCTTCTTCAATCCACAGAGACTATATATATGTATCTATTGGTTACGCAGTGCTCCCTAGCCTGTGTAACCCTTGCTGCTGGTCCAGATTTCCCCTAGGTCTGGCGCCGGTAACAACAACAGCAATAACAAAAACAGAGCGATGCCCTCCACCTGAGTACCCCCCATCCCCCACCCCCAGGACACCAACTGATGTGTCCGTGACTCAAGAGTGCCATGCTGCATCTTTAAAAAAAAAAACTTCAGAGGTTCCTTCCCCCCCTTATGCCCACCCCCCATCACACAGTCATCAAAAATAAGAAAATAGAATCAACTTTCAAACTCTGTCATCTCTTGGCCATTAGTTTCCCCCACAGTGGCGCCCGTCATTCGGAGTCAAGCTCCTAAGAGGGGTTCTGTGTGTTACAAATCGATAATAAATAGTTATAAACAGGCAGAGAACCCGCCCTACTATTAACAGCGCGACTCAACAGCGTTACATACCCACAACAGACTTGCCCGTCATGAACATAATTCACTATTCAAATTGAGTGGGTTAAGTGAGAAGAACAGCGTTCACTAACAGAACTAATTTCCCAATGTGTTTATCAAAAATTTAAAGAAAAAGAAAGTACCTTACAAGTAGTAGCCTGTCCCCAGTGACAGTAAGTTAGCATGTCCACTCTTTCTGCTACCATTACAATTTTCATTTTGTCCATGCCGGTTAGCAAATAATTAAATGGTTAAATTAGCACTCATATTCTTAATCAACATAACCTGCGTAAGCGACCGATGTATGATTGGGATCAATCCTCCTCCGGCGGGAAGTTGTGCTTCTTAGCGCGGCCAAAAACTGTTTGGCCGCGCTTCTTTACCGATGACAGACGCCGTCTGCTCCCATCTTCGGTTGTGATTAACAGCCGCGCTGGATACAGCAGTGAAGGCTTCAGGTTGTGACTGTGCAGCTGATGCATGACTGATTGAATTCTGTCACGGTGATTGCCAGACGTAATAAGGGTAATGGGAATGGTTTGGTGGGTGACTAGTGCCAGGTGTCTACCATCTAGAGCAGGGGTCTTCAACGTTTTTCAGGCCAAGCTACCCCCAAACTGATGGAGAGATGGAGCAGGGACCCCCCTACTATATTCATTGTATAAAATTGTGTTTTATATTAAACTGGGCCTAGTGCCATGTATAAACATAGCTACCCTGTTATTGTGCATTCAATACTAAGCTATTCAAATAATACACAGGTTCATATATTCACGTTTTTATTTTAAACATGTGCAAGGTATAGGAGCTGCTGTGTGTGCATTGCTGACTGAAAGATAACGTCTTCTGCCTCCATTTATCTGTTTGCTACAATATGTTGGATTCATGTTAATGTGTATTTAAAGACATTTAAATTTGTGGAAAAAAATTGGTCACACACTCTGGGTCAATCCGACCCAAGAACAACACAAGGGTTATTATTGGAGGATTGTGTTTGGCTCAACAGGGTGCCTCCTCTTCCTGAAGAGCCTAATCTTTTGGCCGGCTGGTGCACTGGGCGAGGGTGTGGCCAGGCTGGCCGCAGTATAGACAGAGCCTCTCTCTAAACCTCTGTTGTCGCTCTGCTGCAATGAGTCAAGCCCTTCCTAGTTGCATAGGCTCCTCAGGAGAGGAGAAAAACAAGGGAAGGGGGAAAAACACCGTGGGGCACAGAGGGGCTGTGACAGTAAGGTCTCTTTGTAATAAGTGCTTTATACTCAATGATCTAATTTCCTCATCCAATTTAGACTATTTATACCTAACTGAGATCTGGTTGTCTCCTGGTGACCACACCGAGTTGATAGAGCTTTGTCCACCCAACTATAAATATCTAACCAAATGTTAATTTTGCCCTTGAATTTTCTGAATGTGTATCTTTCATTGTTTAAAATTTTGACAGAGCCATCATTGTTGGTGATTTTACTATCCACATTGATGACCCAACCTATGGTTTTACAGCTGAGTTCTTAAACATTGCAGAATATTTTAATGTAGTCCTACATGTTACTGGTCCAACTACCGCGGCCACACGTTAGATGTAGAAGTTTTTACCTTCGGTCTGAGGAAGACATTTTTGGTCTTTGGTACCGATCAGCTAGCAGGTAAACTTCTATCATATCTGGCCCCCTGGCAACCAATATTAAAACAAGAGCTACAAATCTAGGTGTCACATTGGATTCCCATCTGAACACACATTAATGAAAACATTAAATCCTGCTACTTCCATCTCCGAAATATTTTCAAAATTGAATCAGTTCTATCTCTCCCTGACTTAGAAAACCTAATACATGCCTTTGTCTTTTCCCGTCTGGACTATTGCACTTTATATATGCCTTAGTCAAATCTTAGTAACTTGTTTGCAGCTTGTTGAAAATGCTACTGCTCGTAGTTTAACTAAAACAAATTGTAGGTCTCATATCACGGCAATCATTGCATCCCTTCACTGGTTGCCAGTTAAATTCAGGATTGATTTTAAGATTCTTTAGTAACTTTCAAAGCTCAACATTGGCTGGCCCCTACTTACATTTCACAGCTGTTGACTCCCTACAATCCTAGGTGCAACCTGAGATCGACTGGCTGGTCAAGGTGACCGAGGCTCTGGAACTCCCTGACGAGATTAGGCTCGCCAACTCACTACCTATCTTTAAATCACTGCTCGATCCAAAATGGTGGCCTTCCTGTAGGGTGTGGCTAAGGGTAAGTCGAGGATTTTTTGTTCGTCTGGGCATGGTACACATGTGTGCCAATTTTCATTACTCTAGGCAAAAGTAAGGGGGTAGGATGACCCTCATTGAAAATTTCTAGGGGGCGCGATTGAGCCATTTTTGGACGTATGTTGCTGTAAAATTTGTAGATGTTCACCAGACCTGACGCGCTTACATTATTTGGTGAGTTTTTAAGCATGTGCAGTGATGTTACAACCACTTCCTTTTTGTTGGCATTCTGTCGAAGTGCACGCCATTGTCAATCAACGTAGAGGCTTAAGTTTCACAATATCCCTTCACCAACGTCTCAAGGCTTACCTGACCTATTTTGTGGTGGATCAAATGAAAAAGCTAGGAGTAGAATGTCAAAGTATATACATGGTACTACCTGTCACAGCTAAGGGGCGCTGTGACTATTAAAGTATAATTACATATAGAACTCTTCGGGGCGGGTTCATTATCACACAATTTGACAGTAAACAGCTACTTGAAGGCTCTTGGCGAGACATCAAGATTCGCCACCATGCCAAGGACACGCCACCTGATGAAAACTCACAAGTTTGATTCTATGGCATCACCAAATCAGGCTCTCCTGGAGTGGCGGTGGACTAGTGGTAGAAAAGACGGACATCAGACTGGAAGGTCACTTGTTCGAGGCCACGGACTGACAAAAACATACCTGGATATGGACCAGACCTGGATTTGTTCAAGTCCACTGTCTAAGGGCCCCTGAGCAAGGCACCTTACTCCCCCAACATCTGCTCCCCGGACGCCGTGGCCCACTGCTCTGTGTGTCTTGTGTCCTGCTGTGTTCACATGGATGGGTCAAAAGCAGATCCCCCATTTGCATGTAGTGTGTCTGTGCATGTGTGTGGGACCAATGTGTGGGACCAATAAAGGAATCTTGAATCTTGACCAAATCGGGTGGACGGGCTGGGTGCAGGACAGTTAAATGTAAAACATGACATTTCCTGTTACAGCTAGGGGGCACTATGACTATTATTAAATATCATCATAAGGAGCTGACAGTATATTGACAGATTGAACAATAGGTGCTCATAATTAATTCTCAATCCCTGCTCTATATAGTCACATTTAATATGTCTGGGGGCCACTGAGTCCACATGGCCAAAAATGTTACTTTCAGATGATACAGCTCAATAAAAACAACAATTTAAACAACTGGACTAATGGAAGCGAAACACAAAATAAACTCTTTCAAGGCTCATTTTACTCTTAATCATGAACTAAAGTTGTCTCTCAACATTAATTGACACACATCAGTCAGTTTAATAGAGTTTTAAACACATTACCAACCCGAAATACAGGAAAGAATGAATTCTCTACAGCAGCCATTCCCAAACTTAAGAATGCCGCGGCCCAATTTGAAAAGTGACAAATTTGTGCGGCCCACCCACACTTTTAATCACAACTATATGATCCACACACAAGACTAGATATATAGTACATATGCAGTGCAAATCCAATAACGGGACAAACCAAAGCGCTGTCTCAAAAATCCAAAAATTGTCCGTAATAATCCATCCATGTTTAAGCAAAACAATTTGCAAAGCAACAAATGTAAAACATTAAGTGCAAATAGTGGATTGTTAAACATATATACTTGCTGTTTGTATAACAGAGCACTTACACATTACATTTCACAACAATAATATCAGTAAGAAGAAAGACACATTTGCGTCGTAACCAAATATACTTGAGGCCCCCCAAAAAAACCCGCTCGTTCTCACATGTCCGTAAACTGACATTAACACTGGATTTCCTCCAGTCTGAAACCTCAAGCAGTTTATATCGATATACTGGATATTGAATCACACATCGCGTAAAGTTACCTGTAACTCACCTAATGAGAGGAGTGATGTTGCCGCGTAGCTGGCTCAGATATTCTCTCAGCTTATTTTCTAAAAAATCTCAAGGCTTGGATAAATAGTGTCCATGTTTAGATTCTTAGATGGGCATGTCGGAGATCCGTGCTCCACACCCCATTCGTGGATCTGCCCTCGAACACACCACCCCAGCCTGACAGGCTGGTGTCCGTTGTCACTACTTTTCTGGCAGATATTGCGCTCATGCGCACCCCCGCTGTCAAGAAAGACAGCTGTTGCCAGGGTCGCAGCGCGAGGACGCACGACGCGCACACCGTTACCCTGCGCCGTCTGTGGCGCACAGGATCCAGTCTGAGAGAAGCTACCCAACGCCATCAGTCCCAGTAACCTGAGGCACAGTCCGTATGTGACCCAACGTGTTATGGCAAAATGAGAGAGAGTGGACCTGAAAGTGTCCACTCTCTCGGCTGATAGGCGAGCCTTGTAGGTCAGTGAATTTAATGTGAGACCCAGAAAGGCAATGTCCTGTCTCGGTGTTAACACGCTCTTTTCCCTGTTCACCACGAAACCCAGATCGGCCAGGTGTGTCAGCACAATGCCCGTGTGCACTGCAGCCTCTTGCTCTGAGCGCGCTAGCAGCAGCCAGTCGTCCAGATAAGTGGCCAAGTGTATACCCCGCTCCCTGAGGGGGGCTATAGCGGCGTCGATACATTTCACAAACACCCTCGGGCTCAGTGACAGGCCAAATGGGAGTACTAGGTACTCGTACACTGTGTCCTGAAAAGCGAACCTCAGATATTTCCTGTGCAGAGGATAAATGGGAATGTGAAAATATGAGTCTTTCAGATCGATTGGTGTGAACCAGTCCCCCAGCTGTATAAACGTATCAGCGTTGTATGTGTTAGCATGCGAAACTTGTATCTCCTGAGATACGAGTTCAAAATGCGAAGGTCCAGGATGGGACGGAAGCAGGTCCCCCCTTACTTTGGGACCAGGAAATACCTTGAATAGAAACCCTCCAGCCTCTGCTTGTGTGGCACTATTTGTATGGCAATGCGTGCACAGGTGATGGGTATCGCCTAGTTGCGAGGTGGAGGGAAGCTTGGCAGTTTGGTCCATTTAGCTTGGTGTGCCAAAGGGGAGCGAATTATCTGGAGTGATACTCTCTGTTAGCTAGCTCCGGTTGCAGGCAGTGTGGTGACCACAGGCTCCCGGTGCAGTTAGCTTGCTAGGAAGTTAACGCGCTGGCTAGTTTCAATAACAAAACTACCTATGGTGAACGCAGTCGGATCGGCGTTTCTTATCACTAGCATCTGGCGATGGAGGTGTTAGCTCCGGTCTATGGACAGCAGCTAGTTAGCATCGACGCGGATCAAAGTAGCTTGTTCGTGAAGCGAGAAGAGGTGTTTGAATGACGTGTTACACCGCGTCCACCGTATTTAAGGTGCAGCACCTTGACGCGGACGTCACGACTGCCAGCCAATCAGGGCTGGCGAGTTGGTATAAGTGCTTCTGTGAATACGCGCGGGGGCGTATCCCATAGTGAGACATCGAAACGAATGCTAAGAAAGAGAACTGTCGCCACACTCAGTGTCAACAGATGAGTGTGAATGAAAATTCGGTGCCATGAACCACCACACACTAATTGATAACCCACATTTTTTAAATTGGTAAAATCTTTTTACCAACCTAAGAGGTGCGCTCATTAAAGCAAACACAGTCCAAAAAAACTGGTTAAAAGAATGAAAATAAAACTGAAAAAACATTGGAAACACTAGGAACAAGAAGAGACTGTAAACATGACAGCCAAAGACATGACAGGAACTGGAATAGGCAAGACTGCCGAGCGTGGGAGCAGGAACTGGCGAGTTGGCTGCCGGGGCCCCCCACCGCCGAAACAGAAGTGATGTCTGCCAGGACCCTCAAAGACTGGACATGGCTGCGGGCCAGCCGGGAGTGGAGCTGAATGGCTGTTAGCAGGCCGAAGAGTAGATGGGTTGATGCTGGGACCAAACCGGCATAGTGGCAAGGAGGCCCAGGGAGACTCTCTGTCATCTGCCACGAGAACCTGAACCTTAGGTGAGGCTGCTGGATCCTCCAAAAGCCAGATGGGTCCAGTGGTAAGGATTTGTGTCGGGGATGGTTGGTCGGAGGTTAGCAGCCCATTGAGCAAACTGAAAAAATAATGCTCTGCTGGTTCTGTAATTGCCAATTTGTTCTGTCAAAGAATTAGGGAAAAGCAGGACCCAACACAAAAAAAGGGGTCCTTTAACCCTCGTGTTGTTCCTGGGTCGGATTGACCCAGAGTTTGTGTGTGTCTGTGTGTGTGTGTGTGTGTGTGTGCGTGAGTGCGTGCGTGCGTGCGTGCGTGTGATCATACGCAAGCCCTGGCCGGTCAGGGTTAGGGTTAGGGTGACCCAAGGATTGTCATTATCCAATTCTCCTGGGGTAATTGAGACCAATGGTTTGTCATTCTCGATTCTCCTGGGGGGTCATTTAGACCCCCAGAGAGGGCGCTGTGGTGCTCTGTGGGGTCATTTAGACCCACACCTGGTTCCAATTGAAATCAAGGGGGGTACATTAGACCCACTGTGGTAGTGGGGCATGGTCAGCGTCGGCTGCAGGAGGGAGGGAGTGGGGATGGGGTTCTGGGATCGGTGCCAGGGAGAGAGTCTAATTGTACACAGGTGTTCCAGTTCAACTAATGACTCTCTCCTCTTTATCAGCAGTAGCGCGCGGGGGGCCGGGAACCAGGAGATCACTCCCGGACTTATAACCTCAGAGTAACCCAGCTAGTTGCTTGATATATGATTTAAGTTTATGTTTGTTGACGTGTGTGGCGCAATAAAGAAAGACATTGAAAGACACCTACCTGATTCCCCTTGTGTTCATGACGAGGAACTCACGGTAATGCAGAGAATCTGTTACACCCACATATAAGTCTCAGTGTGCCACTCTCTCACGGACCATGGCACGATGTCACGTCAGGAGCGTTTCACCAGAGAACAGGTTCTCCAACAGCTATTCTCCCATCAACCATCCTCTGAACCCGAAGAGAATGCGAAAGAGCCAGACCAAAAATATTATTATTATGTTATGTTATGTTATGTTATGTTATGTAGATAGCGGCTGCTAGTCCTCGTCCTCATCTCATCTCCTCTCATCTCTTCTTCCTCCTGTTTTTCTCCCTAGGCCGGTGTCCGTTCCGTCAGTACATGCCCAGCAATTCGGCGAAATACGGGATCAAGTCGTGGGTGGCCTGCAATGCGAAATCAAGCTATGCTTGGAAGATGCAAGTGTACACCGGAAAGCCGAGCGACGGACGCCCAGAACGGAACCAGGGGTTGCGGGTAGTGCTCGATGTAACGGAAGGACTGCACGGTCGTAACGTCACGTGCGACAATTACTTCACCTCCTACGAACTCGCTCGGCAGCTCCTGGAGAGGAAGCTCACCGTGGTCGGCACGGTTCGGAAGAACAAGCCCGAGCTCCCGACCAAGGGAAGAGAGGTGTTCTCATCCAAGTTCGCATTCACGCCCACCGCCACTCTGGTGTCCTACATCCCAAAGAAAAACAGGAATTTGGTGCTCCTGCGCACACGGCACCCCAAGGCCGACATCAGCGACCGCGAGGACGGGAAACCAGCAGCTCCTGGAGAGGAAGCTCACCGTAGTCGGCACGGTTCGGAAGAACAAGCCCGAGCTCCCGACCAAGGGAAGAGAGGTGTTCTCATCCAAGTTCGCATTCACGCCCACCGCCACTCTGGTGTCCTACATCCCAAAGAAAAACAGGAACGTGGTGCTCCTGAGCACACGGCACCCCGAGGCCGACATCAGCGACCGCGAGGACGGGAAACCAGTCATCGTCCTGGACTACAACCACAACAAAGGTGGCGTGGACAATGTAGACAAGGTGATCGGAATGTACAGCTGCAGGAGGATGACCGTGCGCTGGCCCCTGGTCGTCTTTCACAACATTCTCGACGTCTCTTCCTACAACGCCTTTGTGATATGGAGAGAGATCAACCCAGACTGGATGCCGGGCAAGCGGAACAAGCGGAGGGTGTTCCTAGAGCAGCTGGGAAAGGCTCTCGTGACTCCGTTCATCGCACGAAGGGAGCGCATCCCCCGCACGGACGTGTCCGCCGCGGTTGTGAAGGCTGTAAAAGCCGCCGCCGCCGCCGCACAGAGAGCTCTTGACTACGACGCTCGACCCGAGTGTCCGGCCTCCTCCATAGCCCTAGCAGCAGCCCCACTCGGGGCGAGTAAGAGGAAGAGGTGTCAGATATGCCCCAGGAAAAAGGACTGTAAAACTCACACCGTGTGCCGCGGGTGTAACAAATACATCTGCAAGGGCTGCTCACTTGTCTATTTCCCTACGTGTGCGTCCTAATATGGGGTGGGCTATGTGAGGGGGCCAACAGCCGGGGGAAGCAGGGACAACACAAGGGTTATTAAGACAAAAATAAAACTACAAAAGCAAGCACGGTCCAAAAAACTTGGTTAAAAGAACCAAACACAAGTAAAATGTCCATAATGAAAAGTGTTAGTTCAGGGCCCAGAATCATGACAAAATGATTTGGGAAGTAAGATCTGATTGCAAGAGATCACAGGAGACAAATTTTGGACACATCTTAAAGCGATAGCATCCTTCCCTGCCCACAGATTTGTGGAGTTGTGTATGAAAGAGGGGAGACACACCACAGATGTCTTCTCCACAGGAAAATAAAATGAGAACAGAATTCCATCAAAGCAGACTGTTTTCTTTGTTTGACATTTAGGTCAAGGAATAATACAATTACTATAGCCTGATTTATTTTTCACAGCTTGATGTGCTTTGCTTAGACTACAAGCTATGGGTTTATCAGAGCTTATGTTCTATTAAATTTTGAAGTTTAGTAGCTGACATGAATGCTTTTATTAAAAGCAGGATTTAATTCTGGCATGTTAACCTTCTGTTGTATATGATCAAGTGAAAATATAGGTTATTTGATGAATGAATATGTATTGTTGAAAATGCATCGTTAAGTTCCAAAATAGTTTTATTATAATTCGTACTTATTATATCAATTTTAAAAAAGTTGCAAGAAATAGCTGAACATTCTTCATTTAGGCTATAGACCCACATTACATTACATTACATTTCATTTAGCTGACGCTTTTATCCAAAGGGTACAAACCCAGAACAACAAGAATCAAGAAAGTACTACTTCTTCAAGAAAGCCAAACTACAAAGTGCTATAAGTAAGTGCCATTTAAGTGCTACTAAATTGTTAGTTTAAACTTTTATTCAAGGTATAGTTGGAAGATATATAGGTATAGTTGTTTTTAGTGTATTCTTACTCTCGTGCAACACGCGAGTAAGAATACACTAAATCTGTGGTGCTCAGATGTGGAGATTATTTCTTCGGACTGTTCTCTGGACCTGGAGCACCTCATGATCAGATGCCGACCTTATTATATCCCGAGGGAGTTTACATCGGTCGTTATAACAGCGGTGTATATTCCGCCACATACCGACACAATTCAGGCCCTGGACGAGTTGTATGCAGTTATCGACAGGACAGAGACCTCACGGCCGGAGGCTGCGTTTATTGTGGCCGGTGATTTTAACAACGCCAAGATGAGGAAAGTCCTGCCGAGATACCATCAACACATCAGCTGTCCTACGCGTGGTGAGAACACACTGAACCATTTTTACACTCCCTTCCGGGATGCATATAAGGCCCTCCCTCGCCCCCCATTCGGCAAATCAGATCACGTCTCACTTCTGCTGCTGCCTTCCTATAGGCAGAAACTCAAACGTGACAGACTGGTGACTTGGACCATTCAGCGGTGGTCCGACCAATCGGACTCAGCTCTACGGGACTGCTTCAGCACTACGGAGTGGTGTGTGTTAAAGGACAACATCAACACATACACGGACGCGGTCATCTGCTACATCAGCAAATGCATCGATGACGTCGTACCGAGGATTGCTGTACGAACAATACCAAACCAGAAGCCCTGGATTAATGGTGACCAACGCCTACAACTCAGGTGATCTGGAGGAGTACAGGAAGTCCAGGTACGCGCTCCGGAGTGCTATTAGCAGTGCCAAGAGACAGTAGCACTCACCTCCACCATCATGAAGTGTTTTGAGCGGTTAGTCAAATCCTTCCCTGACTCACTGGAGCCACTTCAGTTTGCCTCCAGGCCAAATAGGTTGAGTGCAGATGCTATTTCCCTATCCCCCCACACTGCCTCTCCCACCTGGATCAGAGGGACACATATGTGAGAATGCTGTTCATTGACTACAGTTCAGCGTTAAATACCATCATGCCACTGAAGCTCGTCACCATGCTCAGAGACCTTGGGCTCAACATCGCCCTCTGTGATTGGATCCTGAACTTCTTGACGGGCAGACCCCAGGCTGTGCGGATAGGCAGCACCACATCCTCCACCCTCTCAACACTCTCCTGTACTCCCTGTTCATGCATGACTGCGTGGCCACCCACAGCTCCAACACCATCATCAAATTTGCTGATGACACAACCGTCATAGGCCTGATCACCGGCGACGATGAGACGGCCTACAGAGAGATGTCCTTCTCTCTGTAGGCCGTCAGAGAGAAGGACATCTCTCTGTAGGCCGTCAGAGAGAAGGACATCTTGGTGCCAGGACAACAACCTCCATCTCAACGTCCGCAAAACAAAGGAGTTGATCGTGGACTACAGGAAGAGACAAGGAGTAGAACATGACCCCCTTTCCATCAACAGGACTACGGTGGAGAGAGTCAGCAGCTTCAGGTTCCTCTGGGTTCACATCAGTGATGACCTGACCTGGACTCACCACACAGACTCCATCAGGAAGATGGCCTGACAGCGGCTCTTCTTCCTCAGCAGGATGCGGAGGCTCAACATGGATGCCATGATTCTCTGCAATTTCTACAGGTGCACCATAGAGAGCATCCTGACTGGCTGCATCACCGCCTGGTACGGCAGCTGCACCGCCCTCAACCGTAAGGCTTTACAGAGGGTGGTGAAGTCTGCCCAACACATCACCAGGACGGAGCTGCCATCCATGGAGGACCTCTACACCCAGCAGTATAGGAAGAAGGCCAACTGGATCATTAAAGATCCCTATCACCCCAGCCATAAACTGTTCTGCCTGCTGCCGTCTGGCCGACGGTACCGCAGCATCCGGGCCGCACCACCAGGCTCAGAGACAGTTTCATCCCCCAGGCCACAAGACTTTTAAACTCCTCCAATCTGCCATAAATTCCTCTAAACTCTGCACCTTGCCATATTTGCCTTACATGTTGCACTACTTTTTTTAGGTGTATAGATATATATAAATATATTTTATTTTATTTTTGGATATTCTATTCTATATTATTTTTATTCATGTTTTTTTTTGCTTGTGTAATATTTTGAGCATTGCTAAAAGAGAGCCTGTGACCCAAGCATTTCATTGCCAGCGACTGCTAAATGTAATTGGTGTGCACATGACAACAAGCACTTGAAACTTGAAACACCATGGGACAGAAAGCCACATGTGAATGTCTAGCCTGGACTTTCTCTATTTTCCAAAAACTGTAGATGTTTTATGTTCAGTGGAACATCGTCAAGCACATGACTTAACCTTTGAGCTCTCTCCTTTTAGTTGAGTGTCAAGCGCAAGCTTAATGAAACAAATCACGTTTTATAAATACATTTTTTACCCATCAACTTTTATAAGGAAAGACTGGTTACAATTCTTTTAATTACATTTAATGACATTTCTGACAACATAATCTGCATCAGGTTAATGCAAGGGTTAGGGGTTATTCTGTAACTATTAGTATTGTTAAAGTAAACATTTACAGTTAGTGAAAAGTATTAACTTCAGATCTGTGAAAAGACATTAACTAGGTTCTGCACAATGGGCTGGTGCTTTAGATTTTTGTTGTTGTTTTTTGTATGAAAATACTACTCACATAGCAGGGATGTTTTGGCTGTCCCAGGACAATAGCAAAACTGTACTGTCAAGGGCTGATCATCAAGATTAGAAAAGTCTGTGGTCATCAAGCGGTCATCAAGACTAGAAAAGTTCTATATAAATACAAACCATTCACAGTCAGTAAGCAAAGACTTTGGTTTTCGTCTCTGTACAGGCACAGTGGAAAACAATCGAGCAGTCTCGCTGTAACTGAAGAATCAACTGCTGTTTTCTTTAGTTACATTCACTGGACCTGAATGGAGTGGACAGCTTCTATTTTGGCTGAATATGAAGCTTATTTCCTGAAGCTCTGAGCATGGAGCTGGCTAGACCATTGGAAGAGACAGACAAGTGTGTATCAGAGGCACCATTTTCTGACCTTAAGATATTCGGTTATGCGATAAAGGCCTCTTTTATGAAGTCCTGCTGAAGACATATTTGTACCAATGGTGCCATCTGGTGTTCATAAGGTGGAGACATTTGTATTACCTCCTCCAAGGAGGTAATGTTTTCACCCTTGTCCCTGATGTGTTTTTTTTAAGCAAGATTACATAGAAATGCTAAGGGGGTGCATCCAGATTTTGTTTTTTCTCACTTCCTTTAACATTGTGAGATAGGATGTTTTTTAAATGTTTGTAGATAATGAATTAATCTTGATGATAAAATCAAGCATGTTCATGCTATTCCAAATAAAATAAAATATTGGTGCTATTCCAAATAGAAATACGGATCTAGTGAATTTGGTTTCTTAAGGGAATTTTTGGGCCTTCACAGAGGTATGCGCTCTCTGGGTGCCATTCCAGTTCATGAGTTCTATCTGTCTCTCTGTCCATCTAGTCTTCATGTGCTGCAAATTATACAAGCCAGGTATTCCTCAAAGCTGTATAGTAACACCCAGGCCAAACTGGCTGCAGTTGCGCCACGGAATAGCCAAAGAACGATTTGCTTTTCATTTCCGCGCCCATGTTAACAGATTGACCAGCCACACCGGCTGCGGTTCAGCCGTGCTGCTCTTCTAGAGAATAAAGGTCTCACCAATTTTTTGTGTTCTGCGCGCAGTTCAGAGCAGAATATAAAGTGAAAATGATCTTTCTCCAGAGTTTCAATGCTTATCTGTTGAATATGTCACAAACATAAATGTTTGCAACACTTCCTATAGCCTACCTGTTTCAAAATAAAAGCACTTAAGCATTTCTATTGACTGAATCCATTAATTAGTTTTTTTAAAGTTTTTTTTATTGTGAAATATTTGCCGGAGTAGAAGATGCACGGCTTCATACTATATAGTACTGGTATTTATTTGAGTATTTATTTTGTTAAGGGTGGTGCTCTAACTAAAAGGTTGGCGGTTCTATCCCAGTCTTCCCCATCTGCATGCCGAAGTGTGTTTGGACAAGAAACTGAACCCCGAATTGCCCCTCATAGAAAAAGGGCTGCCCATAGATGTACTGTATGAATGTGTGTGTGTGAATGGGTGAATGGCAATAAACTGTACTGTAAAGCGCTTTCATTGGTCATCAAGACTAGACCATTTACCATTTACATAGTACTACCTTTTACAAGGAAATACAGTAGTCATACCGGAAACCTCACACTGGCTGTAGTTGTACTAAAAGTAAACATAAAGAACTTCAGGTGATGGGCAGTAGACTTTTTCTCTCTCTCTGTCTCTCTCGCTTTTTCTCATTTTTGGCCATTTTCAAGGCAAATAACTGGCAGAACCAGACTGAAGGGCAGAAACAGGAGGACGATGTGTTTTGTCTGCTTTTGTTCTGTCCAACTGGTCTGAAAGTTTCAAAGGCCTGGCTTTATTTATCCACACATCGGGGAAATTCACTTGTTACAGCAGCAGGCATGTCAGAAAGAGGTAGACAAGAGAATAAAGAAATATAAAAAAGGACAATAGACAAAAAAAAAGAATTTAAAAGTAAAAATAAACTGAGGCTTACTACAGCCTACTTCATGTTGTCATCACAATTCAAATCTAAACGTGTATTAATCTAATGGGGTTGTTTGGCCCTGGTGTTGTAAGATGCATTGCAACATACCCCTCAAATTTTAACAAATTAGATCTGGTGGCAGTTTTACCTAGATTTATGAAATTTGGTAGGAAGATGAATCAGGCTAAGACTAAATTCTAGTGAAATTAGTGACATTTCTTTGAACATTCAATTTCAATTAGGTCCATGCTTAGAGCCTAGAATGTGCCACTTTAAAGGAAGGTGGTGATTTTTTTAACCTGTGTGGCAGCAAAGCCAGGAGCTGGCTATTGTTATGTCCCTGCGCAGGTGACAGCCAGTGACCAGAGGCATTAAGTTTATGGGTTCTTTGTCTGTCCGTCGATCCCATTCTTGTAAATGCGGTATCTCAATGCCTTGAGGGCACAAATATTAACTTGAGGCGTTTTCAGACATGACCTCCGGGTAAAATCCGGAGATTTGGCTACAGAGTTTACCCAGAGTTTGCCTTTCACACATGTACAACACAGTGGGAGGTTCTCTGCACAGACTTGTTCACAACAACAACAAATCCTCTGCATTATTCAGGCGAGAGTTGGAGCAGCAAGGAGCAGCAGGCAGAGGCAGGAAGTGACATATTAACTCCGTTGCAGAGATCACAGGATTTTGTTTTAGAGCACCCCGACATCGTCGTCAGCTGTTATCCTCACAAACTCTCTTGACATCTTCGTGGTGAATCCAGCGGGGGATCCCCTGCTGTGTTCACACATCGACTTTTACTGGATTATCCGCCTTACCTCATTTTGTAAAGTCCGTCTCACTCTGACATTTGCTTTCACACATGCACCTATTCCGGAGAAAATAAGAAGGAACTGCAACTGAATTACTGTCAATCCTTGACAGTAATTCATACATCACTTGATTTTGGTAGCCAAAGGTCAAGGTTACTGTGGCCTCACACAGTATGCTTATGTTTTTCTTGAGTGTGATATCTTCAGCTTGAGGGAATTTCTTCAACTTTTGATCAATTGTCACTTGGACGCAAATATAAAGTGATCACGTTTCAGTGGTTAAAGTTCACAGTGACCTTATATGAATCTGGAAAAAACATGGTAAATGGTCTGTATTTATATAGCGATTTTCTAGTGTTTTCTAGTGTACGCTTAACAGTACAGTTTATTGCCATTCACCCATTCACACACACATTCATACAGTGCATCTATGGGCAGCACTTTTTTCTATGAGGGGCAATTCGGGGTTCAGTGTCTTTCCCAGGGACACTTGGACATGCAGATGGGGCAGACTAGGACCGAAGTTCAGGAAACTGTCTAAACTGAAGTGTGTGTGTGTGTGTGTGTGTGTGTGTGTGTGTGTGTGTGTGTGTGTGTGTGTGTGTGTCGACATTGAAACACAGAGACTGACTCTTTTGAACATATTGTCACATCTCGCCTGATTACTCAAGTTATGTTTACGTTACGTATTATCATTTAATTCCGTGTTTCCTGTTTCATTTTTGGTAACCTGTGTCTCCCTCCTGTGTGTCCTAATGTGCTTCACCTGTGCTTGATTGTCTTCATGTGTATATAGTCTGTGTTTCCCTCGTGCAGTTGACAGAACGTAGCCTACTCTGTATCTATTCTGCAGAGCTACTCGTAACACATATTCTATGATTTTTTTTAATTAGATAATGTTACAAATAGAACTAAAGACTACATTAAATTCTTTATCGACAATGAAAATTAACACAATAAAAGGTATTCCCAAATTCCAAGTAAATAAAGGACAGTAGAAAATATTCCTCCTCTGCCAACAACAGCATACACAAAACCCAACAAAAGTAGGACAGTAGCATTTACTGTACCATTTGCACTCACTAGAGTATATGTCACGTAACTGTGATATTGCAGTCAGTCTGACATAAAAAAAATGGCCTGTATTTATATAGTGATTTTTTTAAGTCAAAGAGCATTACAGTGCATTTTTGGACACACGCTTTACCTCCTGAGCCATAGCCACCCTATGGCTGACAATTTGCACTACAGTGATGGTGTAAGTACTGGCTTGAGGGATGATCTGATGTTCATCAAGAAATATTTCTGGTTTATATACAGAGTACATTAGTCACATTAAACATTTGATTTATTGATAAAGTGTTTTACAAAGGCTGAATTGTTTGTCACCTGTTTCCTGACTGTTTGTGCCATAACTGCTTGGGCCAACCTTACATGTGGTGTCAGAAGAAAAAGGGAGGATGTGAATCTAGAGCGAATCAAACAAAGTAAACGTCAGTCCTGTACGTGTCCTATAACTTGTGATCAGTGTTTATTGTTAGTGCAAAGTGAGCGCAGGTCAGAGGGGTGAGGAGGAAACAGACTCCGACAGAGATACAGGATGGCTGGACCTTTAATGTGCGTCTGTCCTGATACTGAAGCAGCGGCGTTATTATAATTTTTCAACTGAGTCCACGTTGCGATACATCTTAGAGACATGTCCATAGCTCTAGTGCTCAGCTCTGTGCAGGACACAGCATTCAGCACCTCAGTTATTACAGCCCAGGTGTAATTATTTTTAAACATCGTCACTCGGGAGGACACGCTACAGAAAAGTGGGTAATTTGTGTCTTCCACCTCCGACGCCTTCTATTTCTGCTTTTGTGAGATTCTTGTGTTTTTTTACCTTTTGGGGGCGTCTATTATAACTTCAACTGTTCAGCACACCGCTCTCTTCATGACCAATGGATGTCCTTAGATGGAGAAATAGAGGTGTGGCAGTATGCTAATTGCAGAGAGCGGACACGCGCCTGTCAATTTAGGATGATTCTGATTCACAAGCATATGCATGTTGGTGAGAAAAAATTTGGCTGGTTCACACATGTCATGAATCCGGCGGTGATTTTGCACACGCACTTATTTTCTGCGAGGTTAAGAACATTTCTGCACACATAAATAAGGCACATTGTGTTTGTATTTGCCTTTTATGGTGGTGCTGATACTTTTAAATTTAGAAGAGAACATCAGCTATGTAGTGAACTAAAAATGTGTGTGTGTATAGTTGTCATATCAGGGTTAATTTGATTAAAAGAGTGTTACATCCATCCCCACCGCTGTCTGCCATGTATAGCTAGCTGTAGCAGCATGGTGGTTTGAAATAAGCATGGATGAAAAGTGTCACATTTTACCTAAGTGACTATTCTCTAATCTTAAACTATTTTAACTTCAACAGTATCAGTACTAATCAAAATATAGACTTCATGTCACATCCAAGAAACTGTCTTACCTGAAAATCTGTTTTGGCTGTAATATCTGCATACGTCTTCACACAGATATGAAATTTCATATGCAAGGTCAGGAAAGAAGTAGTCATAAATTAAATTGATCACATGACTCTTAGGTCATCCCTTCTTGGTGAAAGTGGTGCTGTTAAAACCATACCTTTGATAAAACTATCCCTGGTCTCCCCTAACTATGAGAGATAAGGGCATAAAACGCAAATTATTTTCTAACAAACATTTTCACTATTTCTGTCCTTTATATAGGAGGAGCTTGATGAAGTTGTAACTGCCTGGAATGAACATCACATAAGAATAACAAACAATCCTCGGGGTCCTAATGGTCGCCCGTCCATAATGTATGCTGTTCCCAAACTTTATGGGACTCAGAATTTCTTGCAGCCAGCTGATCAATATAGAATAGAGATATGCCAAGAGGACTGTTGTTTTAAGGACTATCCTTGTGATGAGGATGTTTCACTTAGGTATGGAACTTATGGCTCTGCACAACCTTGCAATGTCGTCAATATCAATGATGATGTGAATGAAATTACAGACCTTTAGGGGAATGAAGTATGTGCTATGAGAAACAGTGTCAGCTAGGCCCACCATTGTATACAAATATGTCCTGAATTGTTTATTGTACATGCCATCTGAAATACAGGCACATGAACATTTTATTAAAGTTATTAACTGATGTTTGTTGCCCCATGTCTATATAGCCTTATAGCAGCTTCTTACACATATTGTACCAGTGAAAGGGACACTGAAAACCACTTTCAGCCATCACAGGCTGTTGTGCTTACAAATGCATGTTATTTGCCTAACTAAATTTGTTTCAAATAGCTGAGCATCTAAAGCTCCCTGGACTAGTATAAATACATAACAACTTGCACCCTGGAAAAAATGTAATGATTTGTCTAACACGATTAAGCAGGGGAATTGGAGCTAGAGATCTTTTTGTGACTGTGCAGCTTGATCATCAGCACACAATTTCACAAGCTTAACAACCTAAAAGTCTGAAGAGTTACAACTGTAATGAAATGTGTAATGTTGCTATGATGTCCAAACATTATTTCCACTGTCTATTTTTGCTACAGTTTCAATATCTATCTGTAGAATATATCACAGAACTGAAATTAAAAATAATAATTTATTTGTTATTATTATACTCAACACCTCCTGTATCCTTTTCAAATTAAAAGCCCTATAGCGTTTCTGTGGATGGAATCCCTTCATTTGTTAATGTGGTGGGGGGCACTAAATGGGTTCATTTGGTTTGCAGTACAACGCCACCTGGGGGATTGGCAGCCCAGAATAGATCGATCCAACGTCCTTTTATGGACACCATCAATTACACAGGTTTTTACTGATAAGAGGCAGAGACATTTATTAACAATTAAAAAAGCTGAAAGGGAGAAACAAGATTAATAAGCAAATATATTCTTTGCTGCAAACAGGACTAAGATCTAACTTTATTACATTACTCTAAAATCGATAATAAATCTCTTAAAACTATAAAAGCCAGCCTACAAAACAAAAGTAAGAATGGGGGATGTGAGCTCAGGCCACATGTGGAGAGGCAGTCTAACCAAAGGAGTGCCAAGGGGTGCCACCAGTTACTCACCTCGGGTGCCTCACAGCAAAAATGGTGCACACACACTCTTATCCCTGTGCTCACTTACATGTGTTATGTGGGGATCTCACCAAGAGTGCCTAGCCTCCCAGCAGTGTGGCACTCAGCTACACTGAAACAAAAACTAATATAGAAATTAGGAATATAACCATAAACATCTGTAAACAATATAAACAATAATGATTGAACACAATTGTTCAAACAACCAAAGATAACAATTCAAACAACTAAACCATAAAGTAAATGCTGCCAAAAAGGAATAAAACCAGTATTAACCAAAGCCAAAGAAAGCAAAATAGAACCAAGCAAAACAGTAGCAGGTGAACCTATAAGACATGCTGCATAAAAACACATTAAATATGGGGGCCACCCCTACTCACCACCTTCAGTATGGTCCCTTGGCATGTGTCTCTCACAGCCAGGACAACAGGGCACATGCAGGCTGTAATGGAGGCAGTAAATTTAGTTTGCATGCCACAGCAAATGAGCCTGGCAGGGTAGATCCACATACCTGTATAACAAGCAATCACAGCAGAGAGACAGAGGCTCACAGGTGCTTTATATAGCCTGACTGATTAGAGGAGGAGTCAGGGCTGGGGCTGCGTCCAGCACTGCTGCACACTATGTTCTCCCACAATGAGGATTCTTTCCCACCACATTAACAATACTTTTATTGATGGACTTTATCAAAGACAAAATCGATGTTCAAAGATAGGGCTGGCAGCAGCGCTGTCTGTGTGGACACCACACGCGCATGCGAGCCGCAGCAGTTCAGCGAGGTAGCCAACGCACAGGTAGAGATATAGGCAGTGTGGCCAAGGTGTAAATCTGTAGCGTGCATCAGCACCTTGGACAGCACTACGGGCAGTGTAGTGCACGCGGACCCCGGATGTGCACGCGGTTCCATTCATACTTTTTTCGGAATTCCGCAGAAAATTTTACTTAGGCCAAGAGGACTTGCAGATTATGAATATATATTTAAATTTTGAGCATGCTCATGTGCAAGTGTTGCTTGTGTTTGAGTGCCATTCTAGTTATTATTACTCTTAACTGTTATTACTATTATAATAATTATTTTGCTAATGAAGCCATTTTGTAAAACTGACTATGCTATGTGTAAATATTTAGCCTATAGGGGAATCCTTCCGTCAGCTGGTGTGGTGAAGGAAAGCTGAATCGTTGGTCAGAAGATGAGCGAGACGCAATAACGCATGAATGACACTCACGGAGGGGAGAAAAACGTTTCAACTTCTTTTCCAAACGTGATTTTGAAATTCTTGCAACTGGCATTAAAAGAACACATTTCTAGTAAAAGGTGGATGATGTAACTTGTTAGTAACTACATGTAATTCATTTCTAAATGTGACTAGGTGTGCCTGTCGGCGGTTTGCGCGCTCCTAGTGTTAGAAGAAACAAAAGCAATAAAATCAAAGTACACTAGCAACTACATTGTAAACGCACTTCAGGTGTCTGCGTGTGCATGCCGCTGTCCATGGTGCTGAATGATTTATACCGCAGGCTCTTCCAAAGTTGTTTTACCTGACCTGTCCTCTATCCATGGTGTTGCCGATTGTGTAGACAGTGACGGTGCATTCATAGGCAGGATGGACAATTGCTCAGGGCAAAAGGAAAGCATTGGCCAGCGATGTTCATGAGTGGAAGAACGCCTGGCAAGCTGATGTATACATTATCCTATTATTCATTATTAATGAATACATATTAATACTCTCATAGGCTCTAAGCTGCGAAGGTATTGTATGTTGTTGAATGCAGTTAGAGTGATGAGCGTATTGTCGTTAACTCAAACCTTATCCTTATTATACCTGGTTCACTGTCTCTATATTTCCATTCTTACATGTGCGCACACACACACAGACTCAGAGAGACACATGCAGTGAGACCAGAGCTCGTTTATGTGAAGCAACACCAAGCAGAATTTATATATTTTTTAGGAAAACAGGGCTGTTTTTCTGATTTAACAAGACAATTTTCCTAAAAGAAAAATCTGCTCAGAAAAACTAAGCAGATTTTTCTTTCTCGAGTGGATACAATACGCTTCCGTATCATACAGATTGAATTTCTCGGGTATAAAAGAATATAACTCATGAGGTCATGATATTACACATTCCTATACAATAGGTGGCGTCATGCACTAATGGTGTTGTTTTGTAGCCCACCATAGAAGAAGAAGAAGAAGAAGAAGAAGAAGAAGAAGAAGAAGAAGAAGTAGTAGTAGAAGTAGAAGTAGTAGTAGTAGAAGAAGAAGAAGAAGACGAAAACGAAGAAGAAGAAGAAGACGACAGGGTGCGTGTTTTTGTTGTTTGATGTTGTAGTTGTTTGTGACCCGTCTTGGTCAGTTAGCGCTTAGTCACAATACTGTTACATAATTAGCGATTGGCGAGGTGAAGGGACGTCAGCTACCATGTAGACGTCGCATTATAGGATTTAATTATCCTCGGAACGCCATTATTTCATACTGAAAACAGATACACAACGTCCCTACACTGAGCTGCTAATGTTAGCTTTCACTGCCGTTACAGGACACCGAGCTAACTAAAGCTTTGTCTCAATTCCTTGCAGCAGTAACGGTGGACCACTGGGGCTTATTTCAGAAATAAGTTTTTGTCAAACCTTAGAGTTAGTTCCCTCAGTTGACGAAAACTCAGCCAGTGTTCTACTTTAAGTCAGGGCACTGCGGTTAAGTAAGCAGCCCCTAAATATGGCCTGTATTCTGACATTGATGGCACATGTTGAAACGGCCCAGAGCAGCTGACAAGAGCGACTTTATCGGTCTCAATATAAGTGTTGCAGTATGAGAGTTATCTGAAAGAGGCGATGAAATCTTAATGGTCCCCGCTAACAATATAATAATAAGAACGCGACAGGTGACGGTTATCAAAATATAATTAGAGACAAAATACATAAGGCGATAAGAACGGACTATATTCTCATGAAGCATATTTTCAACCAGTAAAACACCCACTAAACTTAAGCTGTTATCAATTTAGAGAAATTTCAACTCAGAAGTCCCACACCTGTAACTTAATGTGATTTAATTAATAATATTATACTCTGATAGCTGATACTAAAATGCCTCATGTTTTTGCAACAGGTACATCTTAAACAATCCCTACATATGAAGCACTTTTACTGTTAGGTTTTAAAATAATCCAGTGCCAAACTCCCTTTTATCAAACAAAAATTCACACTTTCTAAATTTGATGTGGGATAAAAAAAAAAAAAAATCTTATTTTTTTGCAACATGTGCATCTTAAACTCCTTGAACAAATATTATAAAGTACTTCTTACTGTGTAGTTTTGGAGTAATCCACTTGCTACTATTTGTCTAACCCATGTGAAATAATAATGTTATTTTCCATACATACAAATTCTATGAAGTTCTTTTGCTGTGTAGTTTTTGACTTATTCTTTGCCAAAGTACCAACTAGAGAACAAAATTCAGCCTATTCAATTAACGTTGATGTGGTATTAAAATAATTTCTTACATAAGTAGTTTGTGAATTGAGATCATCTTAAGCTAGTCATACAAACACTATGAAGTACTTTTCCTGTGAAGTAATTCAATTCCAAAGTCCTCTCTATTAAACAAAATTCAGGGTATTTGTCTAACTAGCATGTTCTAGATGTTCTTCAGACTGAAGGAGATACCAGACATGGTGTCTTTTCAGACAGAGACACAATATGCTATCATTTCTGATTTACCCATCACCTCACAGAAAGACAATATTCCTCTGTTTCTAGTTTTCTTTATTGCCGGCAGGTGCAAATGGAGTATAGTAGTTATTTTTTATTTTCAATTAAGTAAAATAATCCATCTGTAGCACCTTAACCACCTTTAACTGATTCTCCAGCAGTTGTATTTTCAATTTGTGTGTTTTGTGTGTAAAATCTTAAAAGTTTTTGTGGCTCCAGGTTTACTGAGCATGATGACTACCTCATGGAGCGACCATCTGCAGAATTATGCCGACCTACCAGCCAACATGGACGGTGTAGCCATGAAGAAGTATCGACGTGAAGCACATCACAGGTACTTGTTTGTCAGACTGACATGGACCAGTTCTCTTGTTCCTGACACAAAACCTCTAGTTACACCAATGTCATAGTCCATTCTCCAGTTTCTGATGTCTTTGTTTGAGTTCTGTGTAGTATCGGTTATTTTCTCAGCATTAGAAATGCTAAATTACTGATTAAAAACAAGTTGACATTCATTTACGCAGTTTTTAAGCAATGCAGCAGCTTGAAGATACACTTACAACAAGACTGCTTGATATACAATATTTCTCCTCAGATACTCGACCATTACTGACAATAATCCATCAATTCATTTACCTTCCATTATGCTACAAAGTGTTTATTCTAATCAATGCTGTAAATACCCTTATCTTGATGATGTTCTCCTTTACACTTGACATCTATTGCACTTCTGTCCGTCCTTGGAGAGGGATCCCTCACATGTGGCTCTCTCTGAGGGTTCTACCTTCTTTTTTCCCTGTTAAAAGGGTTTTTTAGTAGTTTTTCCTTACTCTTGTTGAGGGTTAAGGGCAGAGGATGTCACACCCTGTTAAAGCCCTATGAGACAAATTGTGATTTGTGGATATGGGCTGTACAAATAAAATTTGATTGATTGATTGACTTACAGTAGATATATTTTCCCACAAATTACTTTGTATATGGATAAGTAATATTTGTTGCCAATGTTTTATTAACCTGGAATTTTAGGAATCGTAGTAATAACAAACCTCAAAATTTCTCAGCTGAATAGGGCTGTTGTAATACCTGATATTGACATCATAATATTAAAACAGAAGAAATATTTACTTAAGCTAAGGAGGTAATGTTTTTATTAATTTTTTTGTCAGTCTTATTTAACAGGATTAATCAAGAACTACAGACAGACAGATTACCACAAAACGTTTCCATGCATGAGCACATGCACAAATGTCGCTCTCACGTGCAACAGATTCCAAGTGACAGGCTCACTAAAGAGTAAACTAAAGAGTGAAAGATAAGTTCTTGTGAGAGAGAGAGAACTGAATTGCACTTGTGGGTTCCCTATGTGATCTGACTGTCTGCATGGACAGTAAAAAGTTAATGGACAATAGCGAGAGTGAGCACATGGCAAATACCACTGTACACAAGTTACAGATCTCTTGTGTTATTATGAGAAGTGAAAAAAAATTAGTTCTTTATGAAACTGGGAGAACAATTTATAATATGCCTAGATAATTAATGGGAAACGCAGCTTTGACATAGCAAGTTAGAGCATTAGACTTTGCGGAGATATGCGCTCTCAGACCACCCTTTTAGTTTGTATGTTTATTAGTCTGTTAGCAAGATTTTGCAAACATAGCTGGAGGGATTACCAGCAAACTTTCTAGAAGGATGGGGTATGGGTCAGGAAAGAGCACATTACATTTAGTTGCAGATCATTTTCGATGATTTCTGAGTGTAATTCATGAATCTTGATGAGGCATGCTTAGGGGGACTGATATTTATCAGTCTGTGCAATTTGGTGCAGAACCAAATAAAAATCTAAATCTATTGAATTTCAACGTCATTTCGTAAGGGGACTGTTGGGCCTGGTCGTTGTGTTAATATTATGCAAACAATATAATCAATCAATCAGCACATCCTAAATAGCCCTGCTTCCCAGCACCCATGCGTTCTCATGGCATTTTTTCAAGCCTGGTTTGAGAGTCATCGTGTGCCTGGCCAGGTGAGACTGACAAGCTGTTTGGCTCAAATGCATCTTTTTACTCAATTGTTATGCAATTGATGTTATTTTCTCAACATGTTGATGGAGTGGGAATATTCCACGCAATTATAGTTTAACGTCTTGTTATAAGTTCAGTTTACCGTGCGTTCTCCGGTTGGTTGTACTAAGTTGTGTTAAAAGACCTTTGAGGGATTTTTGATATCCATTGTTTTTGATATCCAGCTTTTCCGGTAAGTAAATGTTTATTTTCTGAATGGTTTGCTTCACATGCAGTTTTACCTTTAACTATGAATAATTCCAAAAGTTGCTGTTTTATTTTGTCCATCTCTTAGTAAGGGGAGACATTTGAATTCCAGTTCATTATACTAATTATAGATGCCGGCTGCTAACCAAGCTTGCTAGCCCTCTCATTACTCTATGACTTACCGTTGGTTATGCTAACAGTGCCTGATCTGCCGGGCTGGTAACCTGTGTTAACCATAGACTATGGGGGTCTTAAAGTAGCGAAGCTAGTGGACATAGCCACACAAACGCGCGCCCTTGGGCGAGAGTGTGTACTAGTGGACATAGCCAAACGAACGTGCTCCCTTGGGCGAGAGTGTGTGCGGTGTTCCATGTGCCCGAGGGTACATGAACGTGCCCCCAAGGAGGCTATCAGAGAACACTTAGGCTTAAAACAAGGTATAAGTTACGCCATTTTGAGTCGAATATGAATGTCGAGGCTTGCGGACACTTGGATGACACCACACGAGCAGTATGGAGGCATTTTATGTTTTTTCTGTTGTTTTATTACGTCTGAATTAGTGGTCACAATTGACTTGAATTGTATTGGGTTCGGCTGCAACGCTGTTTACCCTTGAGACTTAAACACTTCACCCACCCCTCCATCGGCATAGTGGTGAGTAGATAGTGAATTTTCCTTTTTCTGTGCACTATCCCTTTAAAGCATGTTTAAATGTAATGGCAGGTATTTAGTCAATGTAAAAAAAAAAAAGAGTTCATTTAAATTAAAATAAAATTTGAATGTAAAAGTATTAAAGATTTAATAAGTAATATACATAATAAGTATTATGCACTGTGTTAATTTAATTTAAAGAAATTGTCCTTCAGGATGTGTTAATAGTTCAAATAAATTAATAAAACAAAACTGTGCAGAAAATATTTTGCAACAAGCAGCAGTTACTGCACATTAAAGCAGTAACATAGACCATCGCACTCAGCAATTCACCTTTCATAGCATAGCAGAATTATAAATTATAGCAACACACTAAGCATTGCATAATCATGAAGTGGTGTGATACAGTAATCAGTATTAGACTATTTAAAGGCCTACATGAAGCGGCCAGAAATGGATTGAGACAGAAGTAATATCTCACACTCAATATGACAGTACAACATAACTCACCATAAGGTATACTTCAGATTTTGAGAGCATATCTAATTATCCAATTATCCCAGCTTATGTTGTTGTCATGTTGTCCTTCTTTACATACAGTCTATCGTTCAAATGATGATACCACAGAACTTTCATATCAGCAGTGTATGTATTATTTCCTGCTCTTCTGCCATTGACTTGATTTCTGCTGTTATAACTGCTCAAAAAAATGAAGGGAACACTTAATTGTCACAGTATAACAGCAAGTCAGTTAAACTTCAGGGATATCAATCTGTCCATTTAGGAAGCACAAGTCATAATGAATCAGTTTCACCTGCTTTGGTGCAAATAAAAGTGACAACAGGTGCAATGGAGAGGCAAAATCAAGACAACCCCCCCTTTGTTCTGCTAGTCTCCTTGTCACTACTGGTAGCATGAGGCGGTATCTGCAGCCCGATCAGGTTGCACAGGTAGTCCAGCTCCTCCAGGAAGGCACATCCATACGTGTGGTCGCAAGAAGGTTTGCTGTGTCTCCCAGCACAGTCTCAAGAGCATGGAGGAGATACCAGGAGACCGGCAGTTACACAAGGAGAGCTGGACCAGGCTGCAGAAGGGCATCAACCCAGCAGCAGGATCGGTATCTGCTCCTTTGTGCGAGGAGGAACAGGAGGAGCACTGCCAGAGCCCTACAAAATGACCTCCAGCAGGCTACAGGTGTGCATGTTTCTGACCAAACTGACAGAAACATGAGGGTGGCATTAGGTCCCAACATCCTCTAGTGGGACCTGTGCTCACAGCCCAGCACGTGCAGCTCGATTGGCATTTTCCAGATAACACCAGAATTGGCAGGTTCGCCATTGGCACTCCGTTCTCTTCACAGATGAGAGCCGGTTCACACTGAGCACATGTGACAGGCGTCGTGGTGAACCTTATGCTGCCTGTAACATCATCCAGCATGACCGGTTTGGCGGTGGGTCAGTGATGGTCTGGGGAGGCATATCCTTGGAGGTTTGCACAAACCTCCATGTCAAGCCAACGGTACCTTGACTGCTGTTAGGTACCAGGATGAAATCCTCAGAGAGATTGTCAGACCTTCGCTGGTGCAGTGGGCCCCGGGTTCCTCCTGTGGCCAGAGTGTGTAGGCAGTTTCTGGATGACAGAGGCATTGATGCCATTGACTGGCCCTCATGTTCCCCTGACCTAAATCCAATGGGAAGTTATGCATCGGTGCATCCAACACCGCCAAGTACTGCAACAGACTGTGCAGGAGCTCACTGGTGCCCTGATCCAGGTCTGGGAGGAGATCCCCCAGGACACCATCCACCATCAGGAGCATGCCCAGATGTTGTCGGGTGTGCATACAGGCTCGTGGGGGCCATACACAGTACTGAGTAACATGAGTTGCTGTGATAAAAGTTAGGCAAGTTCGATCACCCTGTGCTTTCAGTTTTCTTCTTTGATTTTCGGTATGATTTTGATTCCAGCCCTCAGTTGGTTAATGCTTTTGGTTTCCATTGACCGTTGCTACATAATTTTGTTCTCAACAAATTATAGAATGAACATCAGTAAAGATTTTCAACTTCAATAATTTGTTCATCAAGATCTGATGTGTGATTTAAGTGTTCCCTTAATTTTTCTGAGCAGATATGAATCTAACCGGACTCTTCAGTTGTTAAATTATTGTTTTCACTGTGAATAAAATTGTACTTTTACAGAAAGCTGACATATGTCTCATTTGTTCAGATGCCTCATCTAGTTATGCCTCTGCACCCCTGACACCTATGGCTGGAGGCATGTTTTCAGGTAGTCCATCTGTCTGTCATATTATTTTGAAATTGATAAATCAGGAGCACCTTGAGGCAATCTCTCAAAATGTAGCTTAAACATTCAATTGGAATCAAGAAATAAATTATATTTTGGTGATCTAAGGTGAGAGTTCACTCAGTTTTTTCAATAATTCATTCATAAGCTAAATATGACAAATGTTTAGACAAATGTCGAATAGGATGACATGATGTAGTGTTGACATATCCAAAGAGTCAAAATTTACTGTGACATAAGACTTTTCCACTTCCAGACATTATTCTGCACCATAACTACTTATGAACAGAAGGGACTGTTCCTGGAGAAGAGATTTGACCATGTTTTCTGCAACTTGCCTGGTTGGTAGAGGCAAATAATTTGATTTGAGGACCATTTCTTGCATTCTGAGTATGATATTCTTGATCAGTATTGATTTAAAATGTTCAAATAATACCCAGCTGTGCATAATGAATCATGTAGTTTATTCACTAGTTACTTGTTCTAATGGATTTTGAGTCGTGACTGATGGTTCGCTGCTATTCCCCAAGTCAAGAATGAGAGCTTGATCACTTAATGAGATTCAAATTCAAATGGGTAGAATATAGTAAATTCCTCCCCATTTACACTTAATTTCAAAATAGCAAACATTTATCATCACCTACTTCTCCCAATATTGACCAATCCTTAGTTTATCTTCAAAGGAGCAGGGACGCTTAATTAGAATGTAGAGGATCCACATCACTGTAATATCCTATGGACCTAAATTAGTAAGATTGCAACAAAAGAATAGAGCCCTTAAATGTATCGAAAAATCTGCTATGAAATGCCAGATGTGTTCTTATTTTTGCATGTGTATGACTGAGACTATTATAAAATTGATAACAGGTATGTTACCATTTTTGCTCAACAATTACAAGAGAATATAGATCATTCCATGACAGAGACAGTGCACCAGAGCTGTATAGCATGATATGAGAGGTATGACCAGCAGCCATAAGTTCAATGGTAATACTACATGTATTCTCTATTGCAAAGCTTTCCAGGGGAATGGCTTAAAACCATCCTGCAATGAAGTATGCCATTGTTGTTAAAACAAAGTGCAAATCAAGGCCAGTGTGCAGTTCGATCAGTAACAGATTAAATGTTTGAACTGTATAATCTGTATTTCTGCATACAAGCTGTCATTCTAGTCAGATAAGCAAGAAGGTGCCATTCAGCAAATATTTGTGTGCAAGTATATTTTTTTATTTGTATATGTGTTGGGTCAGGTTTGCAAGGGTTGATTATTAACTCTGCCAAGGAGGTTTTGTTTTCGCCCCTGTTTGTTGTTTTCTCTTTTGTTTTTTTGTCAACAGGATACAGATTTCCAAAAATCTGTTTTTTTTGTATTTTCTTTTACATTGTGAGATGGGTGTTTTTTATGACATCATCACAGATTTCCCAGGGGAAATCAGCCTGGTTCATTTTAAAAGGGACTGTTGGGCCTGTACTGAGTGCCATTATTTAGTTGTAGTTGTGATTCTTTTTTGAGCCCATACTCGGCACGCATACACAGCATGATGTCATGTGCAGTTTCAATGATAGGTAACCTTCACAGAGAAGACCGATGTTCTGCCAAGTTCTGCTTGCCTTCCATGGATGGTAAAAAATATAGATGATTTGAAGGTCCACTGGCCTAACAACTCTACAGAGTTTCTCCCAGTGCTCCTGATGGTAGACAAACAATGACCACTATGACTTTGTCTTTCTCTACAATAAAGCAGTGGTGCAAAATACTATTTTAGAGATATTTCATATTTTTAAAATAAAAGTAAAACATTTAAATTTACTTGGATCATTATCAAACTGATGGGCCACAAGTTATTAACGGTATAGTTATTTTTGTCAGTGAGGGTTGACCAAACACTAGAACCACCTCTCGGTTTGACATAATGCAATTTAACTGCAGACTTTAAAAAGGATTTAAAGTTGAATCAACACAACCTGAACATTGTAACCTTCAAGAAGGATGATTTATTACAGGACTGTTTAGACTTCATTGGTTTCAGGTGGATGGAGCTAACAAACTACCAGCTGAATGTACAGTATGTTGTGTGTTTAACATTAATTATCATTTAGTTTTTTTTGTTTTTCCACATTTCTGGGCTGATAGGTCAGTCAGTCTGATAAACGCTGCTCTGGGGCCTCATTTATAATTATTGCGAATGCATCTTTCAAACCCCATTTTGTAACGTACGCCACTTCTGACCCAAACGTTGGGATGAATAAAAGCAAACATGATGGGAGAATGTGTACACTTGTGCACAAACTCTGACCCATTTAAACAAACATTTTGGATACTGGAAAGTGGCCATGCAGACGTGAGGTGGTGAATTGAAACCAGATTATCGATCCACTTTATCATCAACATTAAACCCAACAGCATTATTTGTGCTCACACGACTAAGAACCCTCAATTGAAAAATATACTGTATAGAACAACTTAATAATAATTAAGGTGAGATGGCATAAAATAAGTTACAGAACCAAGTGATTATGTTTTTTTTTTAATAGCCTAATATCTTCTATATATAGCCTAACGATGCAACTTCATATATTGTGTGTGTGTGTGTGTGTTTGTGTAAAATCGTTGCACTGAACAAGACTGGGCTGTCAGGCGCACAGAGCTCACTGGAGACCACTTACAAAAAGAAATGTAACTGTGTTCTCCATCAAACTTCAATTTCCAAACAATGTTCCACAATGGAAGGTAGGATACCACTTATGTGACACTTGTTCGTAATGCTGCGTGATGGATATACTGGCACTGATTAGGAGTATGCGAATGGAAGGATTAGTTTGAAACGAGTGTTCAGCAACTGAGGAATTTCTGGCATATAATGATGACTTACTCATCCATCAGCTGATATGGATTCTATAGATCTGTGATCTGTGATCTTTGTGCTGAGTCCAGTACTATGCAGACCTACTTGACATAACTGAACCATCCCACTACAAAAAAAAAAGTACTTACTAGGGTTACAGGTGTGTGATATAAATAGCATTGCATTTTATTTTCCTTTCTGCTTAAAGCTCCCTTTGGGATTAATATATATTCTATTTTATAGATTGGGCAGTCTCTGAATTTAATACAATTTGGATGATTAAAATACACACAGGCGATACAAGTCACCTCACCTTCTGATGATGAGAAACAATTCTTTTTTGCCTCAACCTTTAAATCTGACCACCTTTTTTATTTCAGGCACTCTCCCCTCTGTCGAACTTACTCTTACCTACTGCATTAACCGCAGCAGCAACACATTACCACTCAGTGCATATTCTTTTATTTGTGATATCACTATGGATTTATGTGGCTTAGGACATATAAGAAGTGCAGCATTCAGCTTGAACTGCCAACTGTAATGCATTCATTGACTATACACTGTTCTTGTCCACCAGAGTGTTTGTCAACCGAAGCTTAGCCATGGAGAAGATGAAGTGTTTTGGTTTTGATATGGATTACACTCTGGCAGGTAAGTGCAGTTTGAGCCTCGTGGTATCAGCCTTGATGACATGTATAAGTTTAGCTGCTGTGGCTAGATCTTGCACCATCTGCATGACTCTGCCATTGATTTCATTTTTCTGATGGATCTAAAGAAAAAAGTGACGTTTGTTCATCAGTTTTATTTGCTCAGTCCCTACTGGAATTCATGGCAATATTTTCTATATTTATATAGCATATTCAAAATCCTGCAATTAAAAACAAAATAAAAATAATCCAGTTCATAACTAGGAAATACAAAGGTAAAAGCAGTTGTAAAGCAGAGGTTTCTAACTTCATCATAAACCCCCTTATTTTGTATCTTGAGTTACATGTTGCCTGCTAATTAATTTGTCTGTATTAGAAATAAAATAACCAATAAAGAAAGTAAATATAGTAAAAACTGGCTGCGGGACTCAGTCCACAGAACCCTGAAGCTGTGCCACCGCTGCTGCTCAAAAAGGCTGAACTGAAAAAACAACAGACGTGGGAAGGCCATGTAGACGATGATGAACTGATAAAGAGAAGCACAGAAACTTATATACACAGTTGAGGCAGGGGTAATTGGACACAGGTGAAACATATGAGGAACTGGTGCAGACAATCACAAGGGCGGGAAACAGGACAAAGACATGAAGTAAGGGTGGAAACACACAAGGAGCAACACTTCAAAATAAAACAGGAAACTGAAAACTTAGGTAGAACACAAATCCAAACACAGACCTAAACACAGGGAGACAAAGGAAAATACCATAAACAAAGGAGTCCATATAAAACCAAAACAACAGAATCCAAAATACTCTTTATAAAAGGAGACAGTATTCGAATGCAACAGTTAATCTGGCTGTAAAGAATCTGCTTTAACAACAGTGTTTCCAGGTAGACATGAAAGTTATAATTGATGGAAGACTTTGCAGCAAGGTGCAGGTCATAAAATGTCGTCTGAACTCTGTGTGTCATTCTTCAGTGTTTTTTGTGCACTGCCTTCATCAGGATGATTTGTGTGTTGTGATCATGAGACTGTCCCCCTGTCTGTGTAGTGTATAAATCTCCTGAGTATGAGTCGCTGGGATTTGACTTGACAGTGGAGCGCCTGTTGTCCATTGGATATCCACAAGAGCTGCTCAACTTTGTCTATGACCCTTCCTTCCCCACCAGGTTTGTTCACAGAGCCCTGCCTTTTTGAAAACAGTATTGAAACCTACTTGATATTTGGATGGCATTGAAACAAATGATCACTAATGTGCTTTTTGTCTGCTTTTCTGTCCTAACTGACCTGTCTCTGTTCTTCTCAGAGGGCTGGTGTTTGACACAGTGTACGGCAATCTGCTCAAAGTGGATGCCTATGGGAACATCCTGGTGTGTGTGCATGGGTTCAACTTCTTAAGGGGGTGAGGTCCATTACTCCCACTGATCTGACCTAATTGTCAACCAGACCTTTAAAAAACCAGGCAGTGTTCCACATAAACCCTCCCTCAGTATTCTTTAAAATGTATCACTTACAAACTAAGAACCTAGAGCCAAAGTAGCATCATTGAGTGTCAATTAGGTTGGGAAAGTCCTTAATGTTGCAGTTTTTTGTAATAAAACAAACTTGGACACATGGATGTGATTGACATTTTGTCCTGGTGGTGATGCTAGAGTAAAGGTGAAAGGATCACCAGAGCTATTACAGTTCTTCTTTGGAGAATTTGAGTTTTAGATTTAGTAGTTGAGAACCTTCGTCCCCCCATTAAATTCCAATCTATAAGGCAAATAAAATATTCCCTTCCTGTGGCAAAGCAAATCTATTCTGAATCTCTGAGTTCAACTTTGGTGAACTTTGACCCGCAATATTTACTTTGCATTCACGTATTTGTGACCTAGCCCTTAGTCTCAGTCATGTCACTAGCAAAAATTAACTATAAGAAAAGTCTAAAGGTATCATATACTGCCAATCATAGTTGTACTGTTACATACGAGTGTGACTTTGTTAAGTTGCAGATGAAAACATAGCTTTATGAAAACATCTACAATACATACAGTATAACTAAGGGAACTTCTTAAACTAAATTTAAAGTAATCAAATAAGGTTTTGCCACTGCAGAGCAGTCTCTTCATGTGTAGGTGGTCTATCTTATGTTCTAATAGTACATGGGTGACAAAAAACACTGATGCATGTAACAAGCACAGACATGCAATGGACAATATTAACTATGTGTATAGTAGGCTACTGGTTGCTGGTTTGACCTCCTGTATGGATGTATATGTACTCATTCTGCACAGACCTGACATAAGAGAGATGTACCCCAACAAATTTATTCAACGTGGAGACACAGACCGGTTTTACATCCTCAACACACTCTTCAACCTGCCTGGTAAGAGAAGACACCAACACAACAACTTTTATTATCCTAGAAATAGAAATGTTACATTGATTATTATTGTAAGATTTTAGGGTATTCAACATGTATCATTAGAGAACAATTATGGTGGGCATTTTTATCAACAGGCTTGATCAAGCTTGTGATCATTTGTTCAAATAATAATTTATTCTCTAAACAATTACCCTCCAATGAGTGTCTCTTGTGTTTCTGTCAGATCTTCAGTGGGTGTGAATTGTTACTTCTGACTGAGGGTGTCAGTGTTGTAGTGTCTGTGTGAGTGGGTGCTAAAAATAGAAAGTTACAGTATAGCCATTTTCAGGCATGAGCTTTGGAGGAACTCCGAAAAATTGGGTCTGGACTTTCTCCGCAGTTTGCCTTCATGTGGAAATATTTGTTTTTAATTTTTGAGTCTATCCTGTGTTAGAAGTGTTATCACCCCCCCCCACTCCCTCTTGCAGCTATTAATTCAGTCTCAATGATAGGTCAATAACACAAGAATCATTCTCATCTGTACCATTCATCCAAAGTAACTTGGAGACTTCATTTGCCCCATCTTTGTAGATGTCTTGAAAAAGGGGAGAACAAACTGTTACTATCAGTAACAACTATCAGTTATTTGTTGATAACTAACACGTTCAAAGCTTTGACATTTTTTTATTTCAAAAATATGCACACTAACTGTAATACCATAGTATGATACTTAATATCTTCTTACTCAAAACATGAAAAGAATTAAAACTTTAGTTGGAATTTTTTATGACCAAAGAAAGCAGTGGTAGTGTGTTTTTGGCTGTATATCCAAAAAAATGAAAGTAATAAATGATTTGTCATATTGGATGCATAAATCGGTCTCACTGTCTGGTTCCTCAGAAACCTACCTGTTTGCTTGCCTGGTTGACTTCTTCACTAACTGCCCCAGATACTCAAGGTACTCAACATTCACTGTTACATACAGAATACTGTCTGGAATCTAATGTGAACTTTTTCAGTATCAGTAAAATGTCAGTATCCTAGTCAGAATGCTATCTCAGAAGCTCTGCAAGGGGAAACTCTGAATCCTTGTAATGCAGAGTGTAATGTTCACCTGATTTTAATTGTCTCTATAGTTGTGAGACTGGCTTCAAAGATGGTGACCTTTTCATGTCCTACAAGAGCATTCTCCATGATGTCCGAGATGCTGTGGATTGGGTTCATTTCCAGGTAGATACTTTTCACTTTCCACATGAAACCTGTGTCCAGGCAACTGTTGGCCATCTCTAGTCAATGCTCAGTCCATCCTCAGCCTTATTGTTTTCTTTATTTTCACAGGGGTCCTTAAAAGAAAAAACTGTTGAAAACCTGGAGAAGTATGTGGTAAAGGATGTGAGTACATACAGCAACCATGTACCAGTTTTGGTCAACAAATACTGCATCACTCTGTAGTCCAGTGGTAACAAAACATTCTAGCTCAGTCTTATTTTCTTGCTGTTTAAGTTGTCTGATGATATTGATTTATTCCTCCTTCAAGCCAAAGCTTCCTCTCCTCCTCAGTCGCATGAATGAAGTTGCCAAAGTGTTTTTGGCCACCAACAGTGATTACAAATACACAGAGGTGAGGTGACAGTTCAGTCTAACATGTTAAGAGTGATTAAAGCAAACCAGAACCTACTGTCTTGTTTTGCCTTTTATTATTTATATTATCTAAGAAAATGCATTACTTACTTATACATTTAGACTGTGCTAATAATGCCATATCATGTTAATGATTTATGTCTTGTTCTGGACCAGTGTTAACAAAAATCCTCTCCGGTTGTTTTACAGAAAATTATGACCTACCTGTTTGACTTTTCTCATGGCCCAAAGGTAACACTGATGACAAAATAATGATGACCAATCTCAGTAGACATGGTGCCTCATTCATTTGATTTAAACAGGGAAAGACCATTGAGAGCAAGCTCACTTTTGATTAATTCACTTTACGTCAGTAAGTTTGACAACATTTGGCAACAGACAATACAACAAGAAACAAGCTCAGGACATCAACATCGGGAGAGCAACAAGAATTTATAGAAAACACATACATTCATACTGCCCTGTCAGCTAAAATTGATTTAAATTAACTAAAAGGGATCAGCTTGTCTAGTTTTGTAAGTTTCTGTAAGTTGTGCCACGTGTGTGTGGGGAAGTATTTAAAAGCCAATTTCCCAATCTCACATTTAGATTTTTAAGGACCAAAATATTCTTAAGACCTAGTGCAGTGTGATATTGATCTGTAGTTGAAAATACACGTAAGATAATCAGGAAGTTTACCAAAACGTGCTTTGTAAATAAATAAAATGCAGTGTTGTTCCCTTCTTACAGCCAGCGACTGCCACCAAACTGTTTAGTACACAGTGATGCATTCTAGAGCCATCGCCTGTTATGAACCTGAGAGCAGAGTGATAGACGGCATTGAGGGGTTTAAGGGTGAAGGCCCGAGAGTGCATATACAGTATATTACATCGCCGTAGTCCATAACAGATAAAAAGTGACTGTAAAACTTTTTTCCTGCTGTCCTGGGAAAAACATGCTTTATTTCTGTAAAGGAAAGCCAGCTTTGCTTTTAGGTATTTAGTTAGTTCTTTCAGATCTTTTTTAAAGCACAGCTATTTATACAAATCTACTCGTTCAATAAATGTCCCATTCAGAGTAGAAATCTTTAGTTCTGAATGACTGTCTATCAATTTTCTAGAGAATAGCATCCATTTTTTTTATCAGGGTTTTGTAATAATTTGAGTTTTATTAGTGTCTGCTGTACGATACAAATTGTCTCACCTGCCATTCATCTGTACATGCAGGATTGAATTAAAAAACATTGAAAGGAAGAAAAATTATTTATACAGGAGTGTAAAACAAGATTAATGCCACTAGCATGACTAAATAAACCAAGATAAACTGTAGGGTAAGTCCAAAGGTATCAGGCATTGGATACTGCCAACCATACCTTTACATATGAGTGTGGTTTTGATGATTTGCAGGTGATTTACGGGTATTAAAACTTGTAGCTTACATACAGTACATTAAAGGGCTTTTTATAAACTGAATTGGGACATGTGTAGAGTTATGATGAATTTGCACTAGTTGTGAAAAACGAGCACCAGCTCCTATCAGAGCAAATTTATCAAATTTATTAATTCAGTCTCAGATTATGAAGTCATGAATTACTGTTCTCTTCAGCAAAGTAACAACAAGGTGGCTAATATGAGATTTATTGATTAATATCTGCTAAGAAGGGAATATATACATCGATGATAATTAATTCATCATTTGGATTTAAAGCAATGGAATGAAAAGGTGGTAATTTGGGTGATGGTGGCAGATAATATGCCCTACATCTCTGAATGAGCGCTGATGGGTTAATGTGTGTGCATGCCTGTGTGTGTCTGTTTATCGCAGCCGGGCACACCCCACCAGCCCTGGCAGTCTTACTTTGACCTGATCCTGGTGGATGCCCGGAAGCCTGTGTTCTTTGGAGAAGGAACAGTGCTGCGGCAGGTCGACACTGTGAGTGTGTACTGTGGAAGCCATTGTGGACAATATCATACTCTGCGTTTATTCAATGGCATTTAATTTCTGGTTTAGAATCAACAACATCTATGCTGTGTCAAGATACTATTGTTTAATTTCACATTACTGTAAAGATACTTTAGTGTCATTTCACATTATTTCGTCAGCACTTTACCTGAAAACCCTGCCCTCTCTCTATCTTAAAAAGTCCCTGCTTGTGTGCAAATTTACTTTAAGAACACAGTCATGAATAAAGATGGGAGACAAACTCTGTAAGATACAGTACTTCTGTGTATGAGTGTGTGCTTGAACCTTGTTTTTTTCAGACCACAGGTCAGCTGAAGATTGGCACATACACTGGACCACTCCAGCGTGGTATTGTTTATTCCGGAGGTAAAAGCTTGTTGATTATTTTCTTCTAATTTAATTTGCTTTACAATGTAATGGTCATAGAAACAACCATCAAAGTTTGTCCATATATGTCTGGAAGTGATATTTCTTATTTCTCGTTAATCTAATCACTTCTTGTTTCAGAGTATTGGAAGCAGATTGGATTTATACCTAATATCTGATTTACTAAATTGCATTATGGGGTTTTACGCACAACACAAATGGTTGATCAAAGAATAAAGCTAGACACAAGCTAAAAATGTATTTACATCAGGAATATAACATTTTAATATTCATTTGTAGTTCTTCTGATTTGTGAATATGTGAATATATCTGGATATTATATATGGCATGTTACAATGATAAGAAATGTTTTATGACAGAAAAGTGAACATTCCATTGATAACTTCCATGTGCAACACAGGAAAAACTTTGCCCCAAACACTTCCCTGTTGCTGCTACTGGAAACTTGTTGCTAAACACCCTTTTCTCCAAAGGATTACCTAAGGCATGAGCAACCTTATGTTTACAACAGCAAATGTAAAATAAACCTCGCAGAGGCTGAATCTCAGCTTTAAAGAGGATGGACAATGGGGATAAAAGTGCCCAAAATTGCATGTCTCTACTCACAGGATCTTCAGACATTGTGTGTGACTTGCTGGGTGCCAAAGGAAAGGAAATCATCTACATTGGAGACCACATTTTTGGTGATATTCTCAAATCCAAGAAGCGTCAGGGGTGGAGGACTTTCCTGGTGATACCTGAGCTGGCACAGGAGCTGCAAGTGTGGACTGACAAAAGCTGTGAGAAAACATACACACTAATACGTATATGCACATCATTCATTTTAGCCCAGATTAGTACCAGGCCCACTCTGTTGTATGTATTTTCATATGTTGGCTCTGCCTGGTTTTTAAAACTATCAGGAATACAATCTAATGTACCAATGTAATTGCCAATGTTTGTTTTTCAGCCATATTTGAGGAGCTTCAGTCTCTGGACTGCTTCCTGGCAGAGCTTTACAAGTGAGCTCCTCTTTGTTAAAGCAGCTGTTTGTTGTGTTTTATTTAATTTCCGAGAAAATTCTTAGTGTACCTTTTAGATGGTGAGGAAAGATGTCAGTTTAAGATTTGTAAGACCTTTGCAAAGATTCTAAAAACATGTTTTTACTTTACTTTTACTGTCAATACCAGTGAAGTGTCTGTTTTAAACATTCCTGTTTGGAATGGGCTGTTTGCTTGGCCTATGGCAATTCCCTGGAGCTACTTTAGACTTATTCCTTGGCATTAGTGACACCTCCTCAAACAGGCATTCAATATACGGTCACTTTCTTTTTTGCATGCTGGACATGCAGATGTATATAGTCTATAGTGCAGAGTAAAGTTAGAAAACTTGGTGTTTATCCTAGTCAGTTAGTTAGTTAGTTAGTAAATGGTAAATGGTCTGTATTTATATAGCGCTTTTCAAGACTTGATGACCATTCAAACCGCTTCACAGTACAGTCAATGTTAGTTTATAGTTGGCTATTTCAGAGGTCTGTTAAGCAATCAACAAAATCTTCAAATCCAAGTGCACAACTTTTCAAAATATAAGCTCTGCAATTCAGAGTGATATTAAGCACTGCAGAAACAAAGCAAACAGCGTGATTTTCCTTTGCGGATACAAGAGGAAGAGATTTTATGAATGTGGCTGCCATGATAGAGACTGATTGTCTGTTTATGTAAATGTTATTGATATTGAACGCATTGCATGTCCAAATTTGACACTGCACTTCCCTTGGCTATGTGATGGAAATTCATCTTGAGATTTGAAATAATGAAATTCTCCGACTGGAGTTGCCTTTGAGTCTTTTTAATAGTAAGCACTGCAGAGGTTACACAACAAGCACGGGTGCTCAAAATGGAACTGGCCCCAAGTTCACAAAAGCCAGAACTTATACAAAGAGGCGTTTCATAAAACATAATATGAAAAAAAGACATGAAATCATCATCTGTGTCTATCTGCTGTGTCCGTCCGCTGTAGCAGTTAGAAGAAAACATCACCGAATAAGGGCATACACCCTGTTTGTCAATGTTATAGCAGTGAGACAAATAAGGGTTCCATCCTGTCAGGTAGACAGTATCACAGCAGTCAGACACCTGGTCAGTGGAATTTTCCACTACAGCTACTAAGAATACACATGTCGAGTGTGAAGCTGTTAAGATGAATGGTTCATGAGATATTTGTTCCACATACAGGCAGATAGAAAGACAGACAGACGTTTGTGTAAGTAGTAGGAAGATGGCAAAAGGGATATGATCAGTTGTTGCAGCCCCATACAGAATGCTCATACACCTCAACAAAACATGTTCATCAGCTGTACTAATTCAATGGTCTAACCACGACTTGGTGTCCGAGGCCTCACTAATCTATGTGTAACTCTGTAGGCAGAAGCACTTATCTTGGCAGAACTGTGCCATATGATTGGTATCCACATTCATATACCCAATGATGTATAGACTGGAGGTCAGGAGGTCAGCGTGGGATGGTCAGACCATGTGGATTAGGTCACCTGTGTGTGTAAAGTTTGGGGGAGATGGGCCAGGCTGGGAAAACGTTGTGACTCTATATGTTTAATACTGCAGTTCTTGCTGTGTTGGATACCTACCTCCATGAAATTGTATTGAGGTTAGGAAAGCTCTTTTGTTCTTGCAGAGTTAGCTTGCGAGACTGTGTCATGGTCACTGGTGCTGAATTCTTAGTCCTTAGTCCTTGAGGCAGGCCTACATGGAGGTCAGAAGAGCTTGGATAGAGAGGATGTCTCCCTCGCTGGGAGTGGACAAAGCAGAAGAGTAGAAAAGGGAAAGAGCAGAGGGGCACCTGCCCTTTTTATATGACCTGGTGACATCAAAGCCAGGGGTCAGAATTACCAATGGTGGCTGCAAGATGTGATATCTCTTGATGCTCTCCTTTTGTCCTCAGGACAAAGGAGACATATGGTCAGGCTTTAGGTACACATGTAGGCCTGTCTATTGTTCTACAATAGTACATCCCAAATCCAACAGTACTCATAGGGTGTATGCATATTTATCACAATAAATTGTGATTAAACTGTATTGCAATACACCTAGCCCACCACATGTATCAATGTGTCAAGCTTCTTGTTTCACAGAATAGCTACACGCCCTGTTATCCTTCCTCTGACTTAACCCATGTAAAAGTGAGTTGTGGACTCCCCAGCCCCATGAAAGTTATCAATGAGAGAGTTTAATTTTGCAATTTTGTCTTGCTAAAATGTCTCTAGCACACATAGAATATCAGAGTTCTTCAAAAGTTTGTAAACCACTATGCAGTGAGCTTTGTCCCATGCGCTCTAGCCCATATGCAGGTCACGACAGTTGTATGACAGAACCTGATTCAGAAATGAGTGGAAAGAGAAACTTATGAAGAGAAGGCCACTTCAGCTTTATTAAGAGCGTGAGTACAGTTCAATTTAACTTATTTGTATAGCGCCAAATCATAATATACATCATCTCAAGGCACTTTACATAGTAAGGTCAAGACCTTAAAAATTATAGAGAAAGCCAACAGTTCCTACAATGAGCAAGCACTTGTGACTGTGAGGGGAAAACTTCCCTCATTAACTGGAAGAAACCTCCAGTAGAACGAGACTCAATGTGGGCAGCCATATGCCTCGACTGGTTGGGGTCAGTGGAGAAAAATGAGGAAGAGAGGAAAGGTGGGTAAAAAAGAGGGGAGAGAAGAGAGCCAGAGACCTTAAATGTAGAGGCGGTGTTTGCCTCCTGAACCAGGGTGGGAGCTTGTTCCAATGGAGAGCCTGGTAGCTTAATAATACGGGATAATGTGGTGCTTTGAGGTCTTTAATATAGGATGGGGCTTGATTGTTGATGCCCTTGTATGTGAGGAGCCCTCATAATGCCATCCAAGTTGACTCTGATCAGACAATGTTTCTCTGAAGTGTTTACAAGTGATTGCATAACTGGTTACTAACAGTTTTTTGGGGAAATAAAGGTATGGTATGGGTCTATAATTAGCCAAAACATCTGGGTCAGGAGTTGGCTATCCAACCAGAGGTTTAATTACGGCTACCTTGAAAGCCTGTGGTATGTAGCCAGTTAATAGAGACATATTAATCTGATTTAATTTGGAACTGTCAATTAGTGATTTACTACCTTCTTTTTCAGAGGGGTGACAATGTCAATGGTTGTACGTAATGAGGCTGCTGAACTATTTACAACTAATGTGGGAGTGAAGTTTTGATAACTTTCCTTTATTGTATGTCCATGTCTGTGCAGCATATATCAGAGGAATTATTTCCTTAAATTTGTTTACAGTATTGTCTGATAAACACTGACTATAATAAACCTTTTGTCCAAAATCAGTGTAGTTATAATTGTAATTAAGAAATGGTCAGACAGAAGAGTGTTTTGGGGAAATATCATATTTGCCATTATATATGCCATATATCAAAACAATTGTTTTTATTATTCTACACTTCCTAAGTGGCACTTAAGGAGGTAAAGCGGCTCATCCTCTAACCAGAGGTTCAGTGGTTTAATCCCAGTCCATTCCACATGTCAAGTACCTAATTGCCCCAACTGCTGTGTCAACAGTGTGTGATTGATGTGCTATCGGTGCTACACATATTTGCACTGTATGAATTTGTTTGTGAATGGCTTTCATACTTGACATGAAATTTGTGACTTTGATACAGTAGTATTATAGGTGCTGTAACTGACATTGTTGTAACATATCCTCAGTGAAATATCATTGGGCAATATTGTTATTGAAATGGCACTTAAATGCTGTTAAAATATTAAAGTCATAATCACATAATTATGGTTTAAACAGCATGCTATAGTCATGATGCTTTAATCAAAGCTACTAGCTAGCTAATTATTAGTGCTATTGGTTCATAACTACTATAAGTTCATAACATGGTTTGGCTGTGGAAATATAAACTTCATTAGGCTGACCTTGCCTACATGCATTCCTTCCCAGGTCACACTATAACTGCTGAATTCTGAAGCCGTATTCATTGTGACATAATTATTCTACTACAGCAAGCTAACAATGGAGTGCATATAAATTACGTCACTGGCTGTTCACGCTCAAGCTTGGCTGATACCGTTATGCTAGCATTTCGCGCTCTTAAAGCACTTCCAACTCAGACAAGAACGAACGTCAAAAACACAATTTGGTCTATCTTTAGTATATAATTTCTCCCTTGATTTTAGCTACAATCATCCAAGTTTGTCACTGTCGGTATCTTGAGCATGTGCCAAACACGTCTCAGCTCATTGTCACTTATGTCAATAGAGTCAGACCTTGTCAGACAGCTAGATTTTCAATCTAGCGGATAGTTTTGCAAGCAGGAAGGCAAGAAAGACACCAATATAGGAAAGGGGGGCCTCCACAAGACATGTGCACAGGGGCCTCACAGGACCATGATCCAGCCCTGCTGGTGGTCCTGATAATGAGGAATTACAATAGTCAAGTCTGGAGGTAACAAAGGTGTGGCTTTTTCTTGAGACACAACGTAGGTGAAAAAATTTAATTTAAAGGAAAAGTCAAGGTCAAAGATAACTTTGGTTTAAAAACTAGCTTATTGGTATAACTGGGCATAACTAGTATAAGTACAAGTATTTCCTAATAATGTCTCCGAAAGGAAGTTTATATGAGATTAATATAATTGGGCCAAACACAGAACCCTGTGGAACTCCATGATTAACTTTAGTGTACATAGATGACTCATCGTTAGTTTGTACAAACTTGTACAAACCCTAAAAAAAAGACTTATACCAGCTTAGGAAGGGTCCTTTAAAGCCAGTTAACTGTTTTGGTCTCTGTAGAAGTATGTGATGATCAATACTGTCAAATGCTACACTAAGGTGTAACAAGACAAGGACAGAGACTAACCTCATTTGTGACTTGATGAGCTCTAACCCTCACCTAGACTGTTCACTTGTTTGTTTTGACTGTGTAGATTGCGACTTTCCTGAAACGCTTGTCACAGCGATTCAATTGCAGTTTTATTTGCTACTGGATTAAAATACGATTTTCTGCAACATTTTTAGGTTTTTTGTGCAAGATTTTACACTTAATTCGAAATTCAACCAAGCCGTGGTATATTAATAACAGTAATAATAATAATTATTATTTAATTATAATTTTTGTACACGTGCCACACACAGACTAGTGACACTGAACTTTTTTATGCCTGCGCGAAAGCACACATGCATGTGATGGGTTCCAGTAGGGAGGCTGCAATTAATCACAACAGTGAACATTCATTTTATTGTTACATGTTTTACAAAAAAAAACTCAAAATGCCTTCATACTGCACCTGTGGTGTCATCCAAGTGTCCGTAAGCCCTGACATTCAAATTCGTCTCAAAACAGCGTAATTTACACAATGTTTTTAGGCTTAATGTCTGCTACCGGAAGTAGCGATGCTACCGTGCACCCTGCATGTACCCTTCGCCAAGAGCTTGTGTGCAGTGTGTGCAGTGTGTGCAGTGTGTGCAGTGTGTGCGTGCTGTTATGTCTAATGACTTCAGTTCACACAGTTTGTTCACACAATTGTGGCTGCACATTACTTCAACAGCTCTACTCTACTCTACCACCAGTCTTTTACCATAGACTCTGTCGATACCTGGCCACCACACCAAGCCTGGTTGTCTGTCCACAGTGTAAAGTGCTGTCCATACACGTACATGTGCCACCGCTCACGTGCCCAGACACAGGCCTGCGCTTCCAGCTCCCCCACTGAGTACGTTTGTTCAGCTGAGGTGAGGGACCGAGAGGCAAACGCCAGAGGGCGTTCAGTGCCACGTTGGAGTTGGGACAGCACAGCACCGATCGCGGTATTTGAGGCATCACGGGTCAGGATCGTGGGGCTCTCCAGGTCAAAGTGTGCAAGTACAGGCGGCGAGGTGAGCTGTGCCTTGAGTTGGCGAAAAGCGGCAGAGAAGGTAGGAGTCCACGTCCAAATGGCATCCTTTTTTAGACGCTCTTGCAGCGGGCAGTGATTGTGGAGTATTGGGGAAGGAAGCGCAGGTAGTAAGCTGTCATCCCCAGGAATAATGCTAGCTGGGCTTGGCAAGATGGTTCAGGGAGATGCTGCACGGCCTCCACATTCGAGTGAAGTGGGCTGAGGCCGTCAGCGGTCAGGCGAAACCCAACAAACTCGATGGCGGGCACAGCAAAGATGCACTTTTCCCCCTTCAGTGTGAGGTTGTTGCTGGTGAGGACATCAAGCACCCTAGTGAGGCGCTCGTCATGGATGGCCAGTGTCGCACAATGTACCACTATGTAATCCAGGTAGATGACTACACCTGGAATGCCAGCGAAGATGGTCGCCATGATTTTGTGAAAGCAGCTGAGGGCGGAGCTGAGACCAAAAGGCATGCAGGTGTAGTGAAATACCCCAACGTGGGACACAAAAGCTGTGAGGTTGCGGCTGCTAGGATGCTGTGGCACCTGCAGGTAGCCCTGGCAATGGTCGAGTTTGGAGAATGTGGAGGAGCCTTAGAACTTGGCCGTCAGTTCCTCCACTGTTGGTAGTGGATACTTGTCCGGGATCACAGCCTTGTTCATTGACCTGAGGTCAATGCATGGGCGCAGGCCTCCTGACTTTTATCTCACCGCCACTAAGTTGGAAATCCAAGGGGACGTGTCCACCCGCTCGATAATACATCCCTCCAGCAGCTTTTGTAGTTCAGCAGTTACGTCGTCACGCAGGGCAAGGGGCATGTGGCGCAGGGGCTGAATGACAGGACGCACCTCAGGGTTGAAAAGGGGCTGGTTGTCAAGAGCAGTGAGGCAGCCCAGACAGTTCAACAAGGAAGGCCAGCGCTGCACCCAAGGCAAACTAACAGTCAATATGGCTGACCCGGTGTTGTCTAGGAGGGAGAAACCCAGGTCAGAAAACAAGTCCATGCCCATGCCCATGAGGTTGGCCCCGTGGCGAGACATTTGGAAGGTGAATGATGGGAGAGCCTTGGTCCCCTAGCGCACACAGAAGGTGATTGTGCCTACCATGCCAATTGTAGAGTGTCCATAGCCGCTGGACAGTAGAAACATTTAGGAGTGACCGCGAAGCCCCCGTATCCAGCAATATTGGCAGGAACACCCCATCTAGTTCCAATGTGCACCACTTAAATGCCTGGGAGGTGGAGCTCACTGAGTGAATGGTCGTTGGTGCTGGCTCGAGTGGGGTGTGATGAGGAGCCGCAATTACCACAGGTCTGGTGCACTGCTGCACCCTGGCATCTGGTAAAGTTAACCTCGGGGATGTCCTGAGGAGACCCAAGACTAGGAGAACCCATGGGTGGCCCCACCATCTGCATCAGTAGCATGGGCTGAGAGAGAGAGAGGTTGGAGGTTGCCCGCTGTGATGCTAAACCAGCTGCAGATTCAAGCTGGAATGCTATTTCCACAGCCTTTGTCAGTGTTAAATCATCAGGGGACATCAGGAGTTTCTCCCTGACTTTCAGGTTGTTAGTGTGTTCAGCTAGCAGTTCATCCTCCAGTGCCACAAATTTACAGAGGCTAGCCAAGCCCCTCAGATTGGCTACATAATGGTGGACTAACTCAACCTCCTGTTGACGGAAAAAACGATCCGCCGGAGCATATTGTTCTGTGGGGCAGCGAAATGTCCAGACAGCCGTGTGACTCATTCAGCGTAGGTAGTAGCTGGTCTGAGAGTCCGAAAAATCCGCTGTCCCTCGCTGCCCAGGTTGTGGATTAGCATGGCTCTCTGCCAGTCGTCACTAGCATCCATTAATCCGATGGCCGCTATGAATGTTTCAAAGGATTCATGCCAGTGAGTCCATGCAACCGGCTGCTCACCCGGCAGAGCAAGGAACTGAGAAAGAGTTGGGAACGGAAACTCAATCGTCACTGCCAATGTTATGTCTAATGACTCGCGGGCTGCGACTTCATTTCACACAGTTAACTTTATTGTGGCTGCACATTAGTTCAACAGCTCTCTCACAACAACAAAACCTTTTCCGGCAGCTTGTCGTAAAGCTGTCGTGCTTACTGCAGCAACTACAGCCACGACTGGTGTGGCTCATACACAACACGTGCGAACGTGAAGGCGGTTCCAGAGGAGCTGGCAGCATGTTTTTTAATCTTGCACTCCAGCTAGTAAGGCATCAAGCTCATGTGGAAACTACATTTTAACAGAATTGTGTTCTTAGATCACAGTACACTTTGTTTTGTCCTCAGACATCTGGACAGCAGCAGCAACGAAAGGCCTGACATCAGCTCCCTGCAGAGACAGATTAAGGTACAAATTCCTGTGTTTCACTCAGCTGCTTCCAGACATGCACTGGACTCCGCAGTACTCCATATTTTCTCCGGAGAATCTACTTATATACTTCTTGCTCATAGTGTATTCATCGTAATTATATTATACCATACCTTTAACTTACTCTATACAATATTACTACTACCTCATTCACTTAATTTCTCATTTGTATCTCACTTACTACCACCACTTATACTTACACCTGCACTTTATATACACTTATCATATCTACACTACCTACCTCTATTGCTGCTAGTCTTGTATCTATACTGTTCATATTCCATATCTATTTCTTACTGTACATATCTTATTTATTTACATATTCCACTTTTCATATGCACATACTCTGCACTTTTCCTGCTTTTTTTTGCACTTCTGGTTAGATGCTAAACTGCATTTCGTTGTCTCAGTACTTGTACTCTGTGCAATGACAATAAAGTTGAATCTAAAAAAAAAAAATCCCCTACTGGATTCACCGTGAGCGAGTGGCGGGGAGTGTTTTCTAACTAACGCAAAATTAAAAAACAAGAAAACAAGAAATATCTTGAAAAAGTGGTTTCACACAAATAGAAAACACAGACTAAGATGTCAGGAGAGTTTGTGTTGATGAGAGCCGACGACGGTGTCGGGGTGCTATAAACAAAATCACTTAATATGTCACTTCCTGCCTCTATCTGCTGCACCCGGCTGCTCCACCTCTCGCCTGATTAATGCAGAGGATTTGTTGCTGTTGTGAACACGTCTGTGCAGAAAACCTGCTGTGTTGTACATGTGTGAAAGGCAGACTCTGGGTAAACTCTGTAGCCAATTGTCCGGATATTTCCCAGAGGTCATGTCGGAAAACGAGCTCATACTATAAAATGACAGATGATGAGTACCTGTGTCAGTGTCCCTGGTCACAGCCCAATAAATATTACCGAGCCTCAATGTAGTGATAAGGCATAGTCCTTTGGTGTAGAAGCTGAAGGAGGTACAGGACTGCAGAGCACCATCAAATGTGCATGTTGCTGTCACAACTAAAATAGAGACATTTTTCCAATCTTCTATCAATACTGTGACCACAATTTATTTCAGTACAACTTCATTTATCCAAAGTTGTATGTCCACACACAATATGTAGAACCATTTCTTGAATCACCTCTATACGAAGAAAAATATTTTTCTTGCAGATCAAAAAGATTATGGCTGCCAGGACAAATATCACTATGTGAAATTATTTCATGCATTACTCTTTGTCCTTCCAGAAAGTGACTCATGACATGGACATGTGCTATGGCATGATGGGAAGTCTGTTTCGCAGTGGCTCCCGTCAAACACTGTTTGCCTCCCAAGTGATGCGCTATGCTGACCTGTATGCTGCCTCCTTCATCAACCTGCTCTACTATCCTTTCAGCTATCTGTTCAGGGCTGCACATGTACTGGTGAGAATCACAATAGCTGCTACTCGGCCTCCAATGTGTGTGTCACTCTTCTTTACTTCAGGTATTTTTGATTCACAGCATTAAATTAAAGTTTTTCCCTTCCAGATGCCTCACGAGTCAACGGTGGAGCACACCCACGTCAAAGTCATTGATACAGAGTCTCCACTTGCCACACGAAACCGCCACGACATCGACTTCAAGTGCAAACGGCACCAGCTGACCAGATCAATTAGGGAGGTCCAGCCTCCCCATTTCTTCCCTCAGGTTCCACAGGAGATCACACACTGCCATGACGAGGATGACGATGAGGAGTAAATTAAGAAGTGCAAAGGAGTCTTTGTCTCACTTTAGTTCATCTGCTTTGAATGTTCGAAGTTCATCTTTTTCTATATCTATAGGGCTGAGTCTGACTGTCAGATCCACATGTTAATTTGTTGATCCATTTTTACATGTAGTAGAACACAACAACCAACAAAACCAACGTAACAATCTGGATCTGGTCTACATATAGATTCAAATGGACTTACTACCTTACTGGTAACTGTACTTGATCCAGGTAATTCACAATAATAAAGTGTATAGAGTATTATAAGATCAAGATAGTGAGACAAACTGACAGAGTGAAAGAGAATATCTATACCTTATTTGGGTAGAGCAGCTGTTGGTAACTGGATCCTCCTGGTTCTGCTTGGTTTGTTCAATTTTCTGCTTCATTCAGTTCATCAGGAGAGAGAATCCACTCTTCATTTGTTCATTTGCATTTTCAGTGTAAATAGTTCACTGCCCTGTTTCTTACTCCTGCATCATACCTGTAACCTAAAAATGTGCCTGAGGTTAAGATGCTAACCCAACCTAATTTAAATGAATGAGATTTGTCACACACTGTCACACACGCATATTTGGGACAAAAATACTTTTGTTCTTCCAAAGACTACTCGTCCAATGTAGTGATGTGATGATATGATAAGGTATTTAAGCTCAAGTAGAGTTCAACAGAATAAATAATAAGTTATTACTTCTTTCAAGGAGATTATAGTTTCACCTGTCCATATTTCCACAATGCACTGTTAAACGGTTACGGTCTTATTCACCCCACTTTCAGCTGATACAGTGAGTGTGAATGAGAATGTTTGTTAAAGAATTAATTCTGATCAATTAGTTTTTTCTTATGGTCTGTTATAAATGTTGCACACTATCTGATAAGTTTGAATAAAAACTTGAACCTATTGCTGATCAGGGGCATCATTTATAAAACGTTTCATACTATAAGACAATGGTAAATGGTCTGTATTTATATAGCATTCTTCTAGTCTTGGTGACCACTCTACAGTTTACCCCAAGGGGCCATTCGCCCAAGGAGGCTTCTTCAGCATACAGATGGGGAAGTCTGGGATTGAACCGCCGACTTTCTCGTTAGAGGACGAACACTCTACTCCTCAGCCACAGTCGCAGCTAGAGTATGTGCACACTAAAGCAGAACGTGGCGTGTGCTGTTGGATTTATAAAACTACGCAAGCACACCTGAACGCAATGTTCCCTTTATAAATCACAGTCCACGCGGAAATTTGTCTGGGTTGAGTCAGATCCTGAAATGGAAGTTTGAAGGCAAACACTTTTTTTTTTTTTTTATATGTATATAAGTTTATTATGTGCACTCTGTGTGCCTGACAGCAGTGTCGACTTTACTGCACCAATTTCACACACACACAAACTATATGAATGTTAAAGTCGTATACGTACTTGGTGATACAGGCACTGTTAGAAGATATTGTTTAAAACAATTAATCACTTGGTTCTGCAACTCAGCCAATTTATTGTATCTTTGCGTGATTTGCTTTAAGTTGTTTTATATATTTTACAATTGAAGGGTCTTATGGAACAGTTGACTACTGATTTAATGTTAATGATGAAGTGGATTTATAATCTGGCTCTTGTGAAGCACTTCATTCTGGTGAAATTCGCCTAAAAGGCATACCCAAAGTAAATTGAAAGCTGTTCTTGAACCATTTGGAGTACATGCATGGTTTTGGTCTTTTTTGAAAGGTAACACTCTGAATTTTGTCCCCCAACATTTATTTCCGCCTGAATATTTTTTGGTAAACAGATGCCTGCAGATGACTCTAGCTGGGACTTATGAGCTGGAAAACACAATGGGACCACAGCATGAAGCCTTACCTAGCCCAAGTTCAAATTTGATAACAATACCACATAAAATGAATATTTTACACATGTTTTTCTAAGGGTATGTCTAGGCGTTTTCCAAAAAAGGCCATTTGGAGACTCCAAAGGACCCTTGGTAACCATGGTCACACACATACACAGTGAAAGAAAAGGGGCACTCACACACACACACACACACACACACACTCACACACACACACACACACACCCCAGATCAGAAGTAACACCTAAAGAGACACACACAGTGAAACAGAGGGCCATACACAAAAACAACAAAAAACAAACACTTTTTTGCCTTTTACGCACAGCTGTTCGTCTTTGCAGTGATTTCCTCGCTGTGGCTTTAACTTTATCCCCTGAAGCGTCATATGTGCGTGTTCGAAATTTCATTGGCTATACGAAGTGCCAGTCATCAGAACAATCGGTTGCAATTGGCTCAGTCTTTACACGACAGAAGAGGCGCAGGCACATTTTGTTATTGTTTCGTTTTTGTTGGTGGTCTGACAGAGGCGTTGATTGTACCTGCTGTGGTGATCGTATCTTGAATGATTTGCTTCAATCGAATCACAAGAATCGTAGCTTTCCAAAGATATGTCGCATCAGCGGGCGGGCCTTCAGACTTCAATTGGTTTTAAGGTGTAAGAATGAAATATTTCAACTGTACGGTAAAGAGGAGGAAATGCAGAGGGTAACAAGAAAATAAATTTCATTGATACAATTTCATAAGTTACAGCACACAGCCTAGGCTCTAAGCCTTCCCTCAGTCACTCACAAGGGCGGAAAAAGGTGAATGGGCATTTGCCAATCCAGATCCCCCACCCCAACACCCTGCATCTTTAAGGCACTGCAATCCAATAACAGCGCATTTTATAAGCTCTCATATCTTTCTTTTTTTGTGACCAATTAATCCGTTAAAATCGATAACAGATGCACAATTTCGTGGCACTAGAAATTGTTGGGAGTGACCGATCAATTATAGGCCAATAAACAATTTAACAAAAGCCCAAACTGTTACATTTCAATATGTACATTCTCATATACTCTTTTGTAAAGTAAGTCAACTATCTCAACTGGTATATTGAGGATTTAAATTATGACGGAAAATTATGAGGATGAAAGGGTGTCAATTTCATGGTTATTTAATACATTTGGTCAATGCATTAGTAAATTAAATTATTGTTGTCTATTAACGTTTTTTTTTAATTTAAATAAATTGAGATTTAATTTAATGTACTATGCATTTAGTTAAAAGGGTGTTTGTTTATATTTTCTAGGACAGGCGGGCCTTCATCACTTGTGCGTACGCATGGTCTGAGGAAGTTCTAAATTTGTTTCTACAGTATGAACAAATTTAGATAAGAAATCATCACTGGACCCTCTACAGTTTGCCTACCAGCCTCATCTGGGAGTGGATTGATGCAATTATCTACCTGCTGCAGAGAGCCCACTCTCATCTGGATCAGGCTGGTCACACGGTGAGAATCACATTCTTTGATTTTTCCAGTGCGTTCAACACCATCCAGCCAGTTCTTATGACAGAGAAGCTGCAAACGATGGGGGTGGACACATCCACCGTCTCCTGGATTACTGACTATCTGACAGGCAGACCAAAGTTTGTCCAACTGGGCAGTGTTGGTGGTGGTGGTGGTGAGTACTATAGGAGCTCCGCAGAGGACTTTACTGTCGCCCTTCCTCTTCACACTGTACACCTCTGACTTCCAGTACAACTCAGAGTCATGCCACTTGCAGAAGTTCTCTGATGACTCTGCAGTGGTTGGGTGTATAAGTGATGAGAGGGAGGGTGAGTACAGAGCACTGGTGGACGGTTTTGTGGAGTGAGCTGGTAGAAATCATCTGCATCTGAATGTGGCCAAGTCCATGATGCTGGTGATTGACTTCAGGAGGAAGAGGACGGTTTCACAGCCACTGTGTATCCTGGAAGAGGATGTTGTCACAGTGAAGGATTATAAGTTCCTGGGCGTCCACATCGACAATGGAATGAAGTGGAAAACCAACACTGACGCTGTGTACAAGGAAGGGATGAGCAGACTCTATTTCCTGAGGAAGCTGAGATCTTTCAACATGTGCAGCAAGATGTTGGAAATCTCTATCAGTCTGTTGTAGCCAGTTCACTGTACTTTGCTGTGGTCTACTGGGGGAGCAGCATTGGAGCCAGTGACACCAACTGTGGTGGAGAGGAGGGCTTTGAACAAACTGTTATCAATCATGGACAATCACCCTCTCCACCACCTAGTGGACAGACAGCGTAGCACTTTCTCCAACAGACTGGTTCAGCTGTCTGCAAGGACAGATACAGGAAGTCTTTCCTGCACACAGCAATAACACTGTACAACTCCTCACCTCTGCCAAAAGATAAACTCTCACAACCCTGAGCCGTATAGTTTCTGTTCACACCAAAACTCTCTGCTTACTCCTGTAATAACTGAAGTTATTTTTTTGCACATATTATAAAATAATATTCATATTTTACTGCACATCGTATAATAATATTTATTTATTTGAGTAATGTTCATAACTTTACCTTTCAAACAACTACTGAATTTTCAAACAACTATTGGAATTTTTTTTTCACGCTTGTCTGTTTTGTCGTCTTTGTATTTAGTCTTTTGTTTTTTGCTCTTTGTGCAATGCCCTTGACATGCTGCTGTGACACAATCATTTCCCAAATTGGGATCAATAAAGTACATCTATCCATCTATATATCTATCTATATATCTATTGATGAATCCCAGATTTGTGCATCAAATGTTCGTGCGCACGGCTTAATCACAGATTTGTGCGTATACGCACTGTTTGTGAATGAGGTCCATTATCTTGTTATTTGAGTACGGGAACAATAGAAGACGTTATTATGCTGCTACTGTTGAAAAGCTTGAAAAGGGGATTTGTAAGCTAGCTTCACCTGTAATTATCAGATATATCAGTTGCAGGTTTTTTTTGCCAACAGCAGTTCATACATGTTTTCTTAAAGATGTTGCCTTTTTGTTGAAAAATGTTGGAAAGATGATTTGAGTCAAGCTAGATGTTTGTAATTTTTGCTGGCCTGATATTTTAATCTAGATTTTTCAGTAAATGTTACTTAGAAAATCCCATATTCTGTTTTACCATTTATATCCGTGGTATCGTTGTTGTTCTATTATGTTACTCGATAATGTGCTGAGAATTGCATCAGATAATATGATATATTCTATTAAGACTGAAGCAGTAGATAAAGAGGCTCATGGAGGATCAACTAATTTAAAGCTCTATTTTCCTTTCAGCAGTCTCCTGCCGGGAGAACACAGTTTTCATGAGATTTAAATGAAAGTCTGTGGAGGCAAGGAGAAGCACCATTGTGTGAACTGAGCAAAAACAACTTCAAAGTCAAAACAGATTCCCAGGTTAAGCTAACCTGCATGACAAGTGCTTATGTTAAATTATCAAAAGCACCAGAGAAATGTTCAATTTAAGTGTTTAATGATGACATAAATCTCAGTCCATTCCCCATTCAGTTCAATGTTTCCATGTACCTTTCATGTAACCCTAACCCTACCTGATTTAAGGATGATACAAACCAGATCAGATGTGTTGTCTAAAGTAACTTGGAACAAATATGGTAAAAAGAAACCGCCATGTGTCTTATCTGTGGATTGTTGGAACTCAATAACAGCCCTGGAGCTCTCAGCCAGCTCATCAGCTGCAAACTCTCCATGTCTTGGTGTGGAACACGTGCAGGATTAGGTTACAAGAGTCAGCAGCACAGAATCAGGGATATTGTCAGGGTCAAGCAGCTGTTCAGCCTTCAGACTGCAGATAAGTTTGTCCCTTTGCTCCTTATCATGAGTCTGAGGTGATGCTGCATCCAAATACTGGCTGCACGAGAAGGACTCTTCATTGTAAGGCCATGCGAGACTGTCTTCCTTTTCAACTACTTACAAAATGAAAACTGTAACTGTTAAAACAACAATCTTTTAATGCCTCATTTAAATTTAAATCAAACTACTTTGGCAAGCATGGATATTTGGATCAAAGCATCTTTTGCATCTCTGAACAGGGGATGTGTTGACCTGCGGAGACCCTATTAGGTGATGTCACCACACAGTTCTGAAGCAGTGTGTTGAACACATTTGCAGTTTGGATAGTGATGAACTCCAGCAGTGCAGTTCACCAGGATCTGCTATATCTTTGAACCACAAGAACATTTGATTTGTCCCTACCAAAACTTTGTACAATTAATCATTTTTCACCTCATTCAAAAAGAGAAATTTCCTCTTGTTCAATTGGATTTTCTTAGAACCTAAAAAGAAAAAACGATTTTCCCATGTGTGAATCAAACTCTAGTGTAATGAAAAGAAATATTGAACATGGTCACAATTATAGTAAGAATTTCATATACTTGTTCCACCGAAGCTTTAGATGCAGCAAGAAGACAGTCTTAACCTCCACCACTGGAGTTAAGTGTTAGACTCATACAATTAAAGGAAAGACAAGTCTTATTAAAGATATATAGCTGTTCTTTTTAACAGGTGTGTATTTGATCCTTGCCCATTTTATAGAGTTTGATGCAGTGTGTGTCATTTGGACAAGCAAAGATGATACAGAATAGGTCTGTATCAAAACAATACTTTAATACAACTGTTGAAAATATTTTACAAATGATCAATGGCTGTTGCTTTGCAGAGCAATTCTTACAACACAGTACTGTATCTGATACAGAGCCATACTTATTGGTGAGTCCCACTCCCTGCTGAACCAGTCAGCCCACAGTTTTAAGGTATAAATATGGTAATAAATCCTGTGGATGTTTCAGTCCTGCTCAGACAGTGTTGACTTGGGTTGAGGTTGGCCTGCGTCATTGTCACTTCAGCAGGTGTCTCAGCTGGTCTTGCAGGTTTTTAGAGTGCTCGACACTGGAGGACAGAAATAAGCGTGCACAGAAGAGAGAGTTCATGTCATCAATTTATGTTATGGCTCACGAAGGAGACAATGACGTCAGCTTGAGCCACTAAAGCATAAACAGGGTGGTGTTAAGACTTACTTCTTCTGGATAGCCTCCTGCCTTAACGACAGACAGACATACAATCACACACACACACACACACATTATTCAATATTCAGTTTGAACAAAAGTCAGTAAGCTTCAAGTTTGTGACTGATACTCACTGGTACTGTAAATGTGTGGTAATGATGGACATTTTTCTCAGACTCTGGAAGACAAGAATAAATCACTTTACCTCTTGTTACTTCACTGAGTTGTCACAAGCACTCGTTGAAGACTAACACTGAGAAACTCCTGTGTTCTTTCATCTCTGTTCAGTTGAGTGTAGGTTCGATACTCACATCCTCAGCGTGAAGAATGGCGTCCTCCTGAATCACCATATTTCTTGCTGCTTGACCAAGAAGCTGAAAGACACACCAACAACAATCAGGTGTGTGTAGGACTAAAAATGTACAAGTTAACAGTTATTCAGTATTTTTGTTGTTTCGTCAGACAAACATGTCCAAGACACAAGTTACAGAAAGGCACTCCAACTTCAGAATGGGCTTTGTCTTTGTATTATACAAACGCTGACAGTCAGATGCATTTTAACAGCACAACTAATCGTTATGTTTTTTATCAATGGTGTTTATTTGCATTATTAATTTAGTTCATAGTAGCCTTCAATCACTTTAACAAGTTTACGGACACAAAACCTTTAATGCAGCTTTCAAAATAGAATTCACGCCGCTGGGCTCGGTACTGGGTGTAGTTGCGGTGCTTTTATTTTGTACACACTCGCAGCTCTGGTGGTGTTTCCGGTTGCTCTCTCCATTTAGCTACGTCCTGATGAAGCTTGTGATCAAATCATTGGTTTCACTTTACCTCCTGACTTCGGGATCCTTTCAGCACCTGGCGGGTCAGCGCTATCACATCACCGCTACAGGAGCCCACCTTGTCGGATAATAAACCTTTGACAGACTGCCCGAACCGCGGCTGCGACTCAGCTGACGCCATTTTAAGTTGTTGTTAGCGACGGTGCGCAGGCAGGTCCAAAATACTCGGGTTCAAGAAGCAAATGAAAAAACTAAGCAGTTTCAGTATAGTCTCATATTGTTTTAGTAAAATTGTCTTTTTGAATGTAAAATGATTCATAAATTAAAAACAATCATTGTCTATTGTTATTCATTATCACATGCATGTAAGGTTGAGATCTTACAAAATGATAGAGAAATCCAGCCGTTTCCTCAGAGAGCAAATACTGGCCACTTTTTAACAGGAAAAAACCTCTCACAAAACCAGACTCAATGAGGGCAGCCATCTGCCCCGCCGGCTGGGGTGAGGGGAGACAACTGGGGAAGAGGGGAGAGAAGAAAGAGACCTGGAACAGTTGTGTGAACAACATATTTAAGCTCTGTCCGACTGGTTGAAATAATAAGAGTGATATTTATAGATGTAAATATGTTATTAATGATAGCAGCACCAGTTATTTATAATACTACTACTACTAATAATAATAATAATAATTATTATTATTATTATTATTATTATTATTATTGTTTTTGTTATTGAGTAGTTTCAGTTCTAGATTCAGCAGCAGTCAGTGAATATGAGCAGAATATGAGCGAGAGCGCGGAAAGTATGGGACAGAAAAAACACAAAGTTAGTGACATGTAGTCAAATAAATGGGGGGGGGGGGGGTGCACAGAGAGAGGCAGAGAGAGAAGTGCTAACCATCAGCTTTATCAAAAAGGAATGTTTGAAGTGTGACCTTAGAGATGGTGTCTGCCTCCTGAACTCAGAGTGGGAGATCCTTTACCTCAGTTAAAGTAAAAACACAGTGTAACAAATACTCCACCATAAATTGTACAACTAATCCTTTGAAGGTAAAGGGCGTATACCCAATCTATCAAATGGCTGACATGGAGCTCACCTTCAACCTACTGTGCTGTGAGGAACAGGCAAATCATGGAAGAACACAGGGAGAACATGCAAACCCCACACAGAAAGGCGCCAAGTCATACCCACCAACAGCCCTCTTGCTGTGGGGTGACAGTTAGGCAACTAACCACTCCAATGTGCTTGATATTAGAGACACTTAAAAGTACTCAAGGAAAACTGCCCAGGTAATAGTGTGACATATTCTTGTGTCAAGATTTAAGGAGTTCTTTAATAACAGCTGTTAGTCAGAAGTAGCTAACTTGTCGAAATTGAATAGTCCACTAAAGTTCCTAAAATTGTACTCCAATTACAGCAGTGTGGTTACTTTCCACCACTGTTGAACACACTTTCACAGTTTTATGTGGATAAGTTTTATTCATTGTTTTCTGCAAGGATTGAATAAATCAAGTGTTGTCTTATCTTGTTTAAATTGGCACAGTGTTACATATTCAGAGTCAAGGATTTGGCATTGAAGTAACTGCATAAAAATGTGGCTCAGCCGTCCTGCACAGCTCCTCTGTGATGCTTGGTCGCCGCTGAACCAGACCCCTCTGTCAGGGCCTTTATCTACGCATATGGCTTGGTTTCTGTGTCTGTGTGCATTTTTGGCTCTGGCTTTGTTAGCAGTGCACTTAAAACTCAGATTGTCCATGCATGGCCCCCAGGAGCCCCCCCACCTTCCCACACTACCCCTGATCGGCAGTTTGATGAGCCTGCGAAGCCCACAACCTCCTCATGTGCTTTTCAAAGGACTTCAAGGGAAATATGGACAGACGTACTCTCTAAAGATGGGCTCCCAGAGTGTCATTGTTGTCAACCAGCACAGACACGCTAGAGAAGTCCTGTTGAAGAAGGGAAAGACATTTGCAGGGAGACCCAGAACTGTGGGTATACCTCCTCTTTAACGTCTTCTTCTTGTGCTAGTCAGCAGTTGTCATTTATGTTTTTTCCTTCTCTATCTTTGCCCTGTGTGATGAAGGTGACCACTGATGTTCTGACCAGAGATGGGAAAGATATTGCATTTGGAGACTACAGTGCTACTTGGAGGTTCCACAGGAAAATAGTCCACGGAGCTCTCTGCATGTTTGGAGAGGGCTCTGCATCCATTGAGAAGATCAGTGAGTACACTTCCCTCTACACTCCTTTCAAATTCCTCTCACTCAACATCAAGTTAATTTAAATTAATATTTATTTAATATTATTTTACTGACCTGCATTCATGTAAAAGCTTTAGTTACTGGTTCATTTGAAGATTAGGTTAACATTGGTTATTTTTCATTAAAAAAACAATCAGTTTAGACATATCACAAATATGATGCATTGTTTTACTATAAACTATCCAACAGTAAACAAAGTAATTACACCAGCCCCAACATCAAATAGTGCATGCACAGTCATTTCTCTCTCTCATAATCTACTGATGTTACCCTGAGAGTGTAGAGTCATTCTACATAATGTGTACTTTTACTTTTGACATTTAAAGCACTTTTTGTAGGGGGTTTGAATTACCATGTTGTATTTTTAAATTTACTTAAGTAAATGATCTGAGTATGTATTCCACCATGGTTGACAGCATTGGAAGGTGGCTGCATAAAAAATTACAGAATTTCAATCTCTAATGGGTTTGCTTAAAACAGTAGGAAATATGCTACAGATTTTTTTATCATTTATGTATTCACAAGTTCATAAAACTGTCAAACACCTCTCAATCACACACACACACATGCGCCTACACCCATATTTTCAGTTAGTAGTTTTTGTACAACAACGGTGCTCTGTATATCGAGCAACATTACATCGGGATAAATGTGTTGTAAAAATAAGTGAACATTTCTATACGATTTTTTTTAAACTAAGCATTGTGAACATGTCAGTAAATAAAGACGCTCTGTCCCCTTCACCCACTGCATCCTGCCTCAGTCTGTGCAGAGGCCCAGTCTTTGTGCTCTGTCCTGTCTGAGGCAGCAGCTGCTGGACTAGCTCTGGATCTGTCTCCTGAACTGACTCGTGCTGTCACCAACGTCATCTGTTCGCTCTGCTTCAACTCCTCCTACCACCGTGGAGACCCAGAGTTTGAGGCCATGCTGGACTACAGCCAGGGCATTGTTGACACTGTGGCAAAGGACAGCCTAGTTGACATCTTCCCGTGGTTACAGGTAGTCAACATGAACACTGAGGAAAAACTTTGGCACACAATATTAATATAGGGATATAAATTAGAGTATACATAGGGACATACAGGAGAAAAACAGATACATGATTAAAGGTGCTTTCTAAGTATTTTTAGACATCAGTGTGTTTCACCATCAGTATGCGAGTAAGAACTTCTCTTAATGTGGACTTGTGGGTACACAGTTGTGTCAAATTGTATGTTTTTTACAGCAGTTATACTGATTCAAATTAATGTAGTTATTTGTTCATGTTGAATAAAATGTTCCTTACTGCTTCAACACTGAAGCAACACTAATTTCAAAGATGAAGGATGGAAGAATACCCAGTTTCTTGAGATTTTAGTCATATTTACATTAAAATATCTACAATAATACACACACACTAATCATATACTATATCATAATGTATGTAAAACCTAGTCCATGTCGGTCTCTTTGTCTGTCACAGATGTTTCCCAATGCAGACCTGTGCCTTCTAAAGCAGTGTGTTTCAATCCGAGACAAACTTCTACAGAAGAAATATGATGAACATAAAGTAAAGTATCCCATTTTAAAATGATACCGTATTATCTGTGTTATCACTAACCACATGGAGATGGTTTATGGATGATATACTACAGTAGGCAAAGAGCAATAAATGCACACAATATGCTCTAGAAATTACTACTGGGATGTAATTTGTCAGTGACAGAAGGGAAAGTGGAAGAAGTGTTCAATTAATTCTGTTTACTTGGCAGTACATGCCTCTTCTATCTGAGATAGAAAAAAAATATGTGCAGCACAACTAGCGAACATATAAAACTTACTTTTTAAAAACAACTTAGATACTTGTCTTTGTGTATCAAGTCAGTCACAGGCCAGCCGACTACACAATTCAAAAGATATGAAGAATAAGGTTAGCAATAAGTACATTTTATTATATTAACTTGGGTTTAAATGGGTCTTTGTAGTTTGTGATTTGTAAGGTTATAGAAGTTTTATCAGGATGTTTCTCTATAAATCAACAGCTGTGTAATTGTTATGTGTCATTACCTGGTTCTTTTTTAAGGCAGAAAAATACTGGATAGGAACTTGTAATATTATGTATAGGCCATCAGTAACCCATTCAACCAATCTAACTCAACATACTCTAACATCTATTTGACATGTTTTTGCTCCAAATGATTGTTATTGTGAAAAATACTGTGGATAGTGATATAACTCACCGTAGCAGTATCAAGTCAATGTATCTGTTAAATGAAATACAATTAACAACGAGACAATACATGGTGACCCCTTCAGGCAAATTACAGTGACCATGTGCAGAGAGACCTACTGGACGCTCTGCTAAGAGCCAAACGCAGCGCTGAGAACAACAACACAGCAGAGGTCAGTGCAGAATCTGTGGGCCTCAGTGAAGACCACCTCCTCATGACTGTGGGAGACATCTTTGGAGCCGGAGTGGAAACCACAACCACTGTACTCAAATGGGCTGTCACCTACCTCATCCATCACCCACAAGTAAGGTTTAATCAGCAGCAAGGTGCCATCCACTTATGATGATCTATGTAAATAAACTCATTCAGTCGGAGTTTGGTATATTGTAAATGTTTTTTTGTTTTTGTTTTCAGATTCCTTTTTTTTACTTTACAAATTGGAGAAAACTGTCGAGTGATTTAAGTTGTAGTTCCTCTGAAATCCACTAGATGGCCCTCTAACTCTACTATAGTTAAGGGACGAAGGTTTAATTTCCACAATTGAGGATTTTGATTTTATAGTTGATGTAATATGAAGTAATATCTTTAAGAGATAATAAAGCTAAAAGAGAGGTATTTTATCTGAGTGACAGATACTTCAATCTATCACATTTAGCCATTGTGGTTGCCATCCCCAAATCAGTGGATGGTAATCTAGACTTCAGAAACCTGTGGGTGAACTCACAGATGCTAAAACTCAGCATAGTAACTCACAAGATGTTCAAGCTGATATATTTCATGAAAGTGATCATTAACTTTTGTTAGAGAGACACAGCTACAGGAAAGATTGACATTTGAGTAAATGAAGTGTGAAATTCATGCAGGGCTGCCTGAATCTTCACTACATGTCACAGCACTCCGTCTCCCCTTTTAATAGCCACTATCCATTAAAGGTTGAAAATAACAAAGCATATTTGTTTGTTTTTTAAGTGTAACATTCTATGAACCAAAGCTTTTCAAAACCATGACTTAGGGCTATGGATCCTTCTGACTGTGTTTCTGTGAGTGTAGGTGCAGAGACGTATCCAGGAGGAGCTGGACAGTAAGGTGGGACGGGGGCGGTCACCCCAGCTCAGTGACAGAGGCAGTCTACCCTACCTGGAGGCCACCATAAGGGAGGTGTTACGCATCCGCCCTGTGGCCCCTCTTCTCATCCCCCATGTGGCCCTCAGTGACACCAGGTACACTTAACACTGCCAATGAATAATAAATGATCTGGGTGACAGATGTGTTTCAATAGTGAATCATGGCATCAAGCGATGAGGTGAAGAAAGTAGGATGACTTGGTGGCCACAGCAGTGGTATCACTAATTTAAAAAAAATGCACTTAGTGGTAACATTGGTGTGTCAGGGAACTTGTTGTATGCCTATATGCATTTCAATAATCCTCTTAAAATGGCATGCATTATTAAATTCAGAGACAGCTACAATATTCCCAATCTATGAGATTTAATACAATTATTGTATTCCCAAAAGGAGCTCTAAGGAGAGTGGCTATCAGTGTTAATCATATCACACAAATACCTGTCGGCTAAGTCAACCAGAGTGGTCAGTGCTTGTGTTTGTACTGGGATGGTTTGTTTTTGACAGTCTGTGTAATACTGGACTCAGTTCAGCACAAAGATAAATCAAAGATAAACAAAGATAATCTAAATCAGCTGATGAGTCAGTCATTGTCATGGGACAATAAATCTTTGTGGTCACTTTACACTTGTTTTCTCCTAATCTTCTATCTGCTTATACTCCTCCAGCAGTGCATCCAGCACGCAGCATTACACACTGAAGTATTTATGTTTACAGCAATTGCACTGATTTCTTCACACAGTGGTATCCTAACCTCCACCCTCGTTTGGAAATTGAAATTTGAAGGTGAACACAGTTTATTTATTTTTTGTGTGGTCTCCAGTGTGCTCTGTATTCCTGACAGCACAGTCGAGTTCACTGCAGTGATTTTACACACACACACTCACTTTATGAAAACTTAAGCCGTACATGTTGATACAAAGTAGTAGACGATATTAAAAACTACTAATCTCTTTTTTCTTTATGGAACACTTATGTTGCAGGAGCACAAATAACACTGCTGGTTTAATGTTGAGTTTATGAACAAGTGCACACATTCCCTCATCAAGTTAGTTTTTATAGATCCCAACTTTTGCGTGTGGTGTAGATACAAATAGGGTCTGAAAGGTGTGCAGGCTATAGTCATAAATGAGGCCCCTGATCATAAACCAATTAATACAGCATGAAATGTTATGTTGTAGTGACATGAGGCCGATTCTGGAAGATTTTGCCCATGACCTTGTTCCCATGAACATTTTTTTTCAAAAATGTTGACATTCATTCTGAGAGAACTCTGTTCATATTAGCTTGTCCTCTATCTCTGTGCTGCTCTGTAGCATTGGGGACTTCACTGTGAGGAAAGGAACTCGAGTCATCATCAACCTGTGGTCTCTGCACCATGATGAGAAGGAATGGAAAAACCCTGAGCTCTTTGACCCTGGTGAGAGGAATCTTCTGTGTACTATGCCATATTTTTTTTTACCCTGCAATATGATGAACTTAAGTCAACTGTCATATTTGGAGCCAGTAGCTCTTGCTATTCTGACCTTTGACAGATAATTTAGTCTGTTTGGTGTTTTACGGAAGTCAATAAAGAATCAAATTAATGGTGACACAAACAAAGAAGCAATATCCACTGTTATTGATGTTAAGGACATGCTGTCATCCTTATGACCCTCCTGAGATATTTTTTATTATACTGGGATTATGGTCTAAATGCAGTAAAACATATATGAATCCTGAGAAGATTAAAATTCTGGGTGAAAAGCAGAATATGTTGAGGACCCCTCAAACTTAACTAAAAGTTGAGTTAAGTTTGATAGTGTTTAAGAGAATGACATTTTATCTGTGATGCTCACAACGCTGAAAAACAGCAATAGCCATGTGTCTTTATAAACAAAAAATCGTAATTTCTCAAGACAATCCAAACCTTACCTACTGGAGCCATTGTCTCTGGAAAAACAAGTTGAGGTCTTAGTTCCATTCATCTGGACTGTTGGGGTGAAGGCAGATGTCAAATCCTGGACAAATAAAACCAACTATGAATACCTAGATGCCTTTAATAACTGGCCCTGCAAGATGGCACGGTTGCATGATTCTTAGACAATTAAGTATTTCTTACACATACCCAAAATATGATCACCCAAGAACATCAACACTGCTGTTGGTAGCATCAGTTAAACCCTGCCTATGAGGTATGTTGATTCTAACCCCAGAATTCTCCCTTTGCAGGTCGGTTCTTAAACAATGAAGGCACAAGTCTGATCATTCCGTCGTCCAGCTACCTGCCATTTGGTGCAGGGGTCAGAGTCTGTCTGGGCGAGGCCTTGGCCAAGATGGAGCTCTTCCTCTTCCTGTCTTGGATCCTACAGCACTTCACCCTCTCTGTCCCATCAGGCCACTCTCTGCCCAGTCTGGAAGGCAAGTTTGGTGTGGTCCTCCAGCCAGCCAAGTTCAAGGTGAACGCCACACCTAGAGCAGGGTCGGAGACAAACAAGTGCCAGGCATGTTAAGACATGGCTTCATGTTCTGGACAGCAATTGCTCTCAGTTGCGAAATGAACATCACACAGTACATCAATCATGCAATGGTGAACTTGACATATCAGAACATCTCTTTGTAATGCATGAAATTTATTATGTGTCAACTAACTGTTCCCAAAATTATTTATACATACGGTTCTGTCTGATGCTGCGAGAAACCTGAAATATTGGCTAGACAAGGGCCTACTTATCAACATTTAACAGAACACCACAGTCTTTCAATTCTAGAGTCGAAAACTAAATATATTGATTCTGCAGGTAAGAGTCATATGACCAGTGTCCATTAAGCAGCACTGATTCTAAGCAGCCACATATATACAGTATGATGTACTGACATTATTCACTCCACCTCCACAGCAAGGTATGACATCTGTACCTATTCTTAAAATATATTTCTTTCTGTTTATCCATTAAAATGACATTGTAGATCTACCTTGAGAAATTACGATCATAATAAAAGAGCTGTTGCATGACTGGCGTGGCTGTTTGGAGAAACATATTTTTTCACCATATACTTAATAATATAACTCATATATGCAACTATTAAAAAGAAAACATGTTGTGAATTGTCCAGTTTACCTCTTTGGCAAAAGTTAATATTCACATTTAAGACCCTCTGTTTTCAATATGTCAACAAACATTCAGTCTACAGAATCATTTCCTTTTTATAAAGTTCCACCTCCTGTAACATCTTTTAGAATCAAATCATGTTAGTTATTCTTTTAATGTATTAAATCAGTTATTTATGTATTTTTTGGGGGGGGCAGAAAGCAAGCTCACCACACAATTAAGATGGAGGCTATTTGTACTGGGTCATGTGAAGAACTTATCAGTCTGGGTTGTGTGATTCTCCAGCTTTAGCTGTGTTTCTGTGCCTCTATAGCTCTATCCATTCAAACACCTTGTCTTGACTGACACACAGAGCTCGCCTCATTGTAATTGGTTCGACATTGAAAATAGAAACAAGAAACAATAACAGCCTGAAGTGAGTACTTTTCATTGCTCTGCAGAGCTAATATTATAAAAGCTGATAACTAACTCAGTCCCACATGCGAATATAGAAACTGATACATTGTTATTGTATTCGACAACAAACCAATTACCCCTGCTAAATACAAACAGTATCAAATAATCAATCAATCAATTTTACTATTTAAAAGAGTGACTGTAGGATTTAAACTTACACTGAAAAAGATTTGGAGTGACATTTACTTGACAGAAGCTTGGTAACAATTCTCACGCAGAAATTCTTTGTAATTTTTACTTGGGAAATCCTCAAGTAAAGTTTACTTACTAGTAAGACTTGGTAGATAAAGAATACTTAAGTAGATTTTACTGGCAATTTTAACCAGTAGGTATAAAATATATTCACATTTTGCTAGTAAATTGTACTTAAACTAAATTTGTATCTAATTATCTAATGTATATATATATATATATATATATATATATATAAGAAATCGCCTGTGTGCCAATGATTATGGCGCGCGTGCCAATAGTGGCATGCGTGTTTAAGGTTGCTGACCCCTGGTCTAACCTATTGTGTGAAAGGAGCGCAAACTGTCCTCTGACGTCACTGGCTGAGCAGGAAGAGGGTTTCGAATTTCACTCCCGTTACCCAAGTAAACTTTACTTCATTGTGTCGGGTCGTGCAGTCAATACAGAAGGGTAGTTAATATTTCTGGCGTGAATGATAAAATTACTTATCAAAATGATGATTCATAATTACTAACAAACTTCAAGTAGCAGATTAAATATCACACAGCATTTTGAGGTAAAAGCACTTAAATAATATGTTATTGTAGAATTTAAACAAACAAGCCACATAAACATTACAGGGCCAAAAAAATAACTTTTCTCAGTGTATAAGTAAAATGTCTCCCTATATTTATAATGTTAAAATTGTTAAATTGTAATAATCACATTTCTACCCTATATAGATTTGATATAGGGTAGACCAGGCCCTGGTCATCTCACGCCTAGACTATTGTAACTCCCTCCTGGCAGGTCTACCTGCTAGTGCCATCCGACCTCTGCAGCTCATCCAGAATGCAGCAGCTCGACTGGTCTTTAACCTAAATTCACTCACACTACTCCGCTCCTCCGCTCCCTTCACTGGTTACCAGTGGCTGCCCACAACCGTTTCAAAACATTAGTACTTGCGTACCGTGCTGCGTACGGATCGGGTCCAGTCTACATCCAGGACATGGTCAAACGTTACACCCCAGCCCGTTCACTCCGCTCTGCTTCGGCCAATCGGCTTGTTGCTCCCTCACTGCGAGCTAAACACTCATCAAAATCACGACTGTTTGCTGTCCTGGCTCCTAAAAGGTGGAATGAGCTCCCCAATGACATCAGGACATCAGAAAGTTTACACATCAAACTAAAAACACACCTCTTCCGACTATACCTTGAATAACATTTTTAAAACTAACAATTTAGTAGCACTTAAAATGGCACTTACTTATAGCACTTTGTAGTTTTGCTTTTTTGAAGAAATTGTACTTTCTCTATTCTTGTTGTTCTGGGTTTGTACCCTCATGGTTGAATGCACTTATTGTAAGTCGCTTTGGATAAAAGCGTCAGCTAAATGAAATGTAATGTAATATAGAGGCACTTTTTGTTCTAAATACTCTGTGGCTCACAGGCAATTACAAATATTGTTTCATGGAGATAAAAATGCCACAGTTTGAGCACACTTTGGAAGTAGTAGTAGAAGTCTTTGGAAGAGTTCTTTACTCATTCTGCCTCATGTTATAAATCAGCACATAGTTTAATATGGCTATTTTCTTCTGCTCTTTGCAGATAACATAAACAAATGAATGCTGCACAAAGGATTTTTATTTTGTCCCCAGGTCCTGAAGAGACCAGAGAGGCCCCATCAAACAGCTCCAAGTGGCTCTGTAGTTGTCCTCAATGCTCCTCTCACCAAATCCCTCTTCTTCATTTAGTTCATTGGCGGGTGGCAACCAACGTCAAACCCTTCCTTCAACCTTTGTATTTGTTTCCATATAACTTTTTAAAGCAAGCTTGAGCCTCCCCCTCCGTCTGTATTGACTTCAATAACCATCAGAATAGGACCAAGACAGAAGAGCTGGTAACACGGAAATCATCTTCAGTTTGTGTGTGTGTGAAAACATTTCTTGTTTTTATCTCGACCTTGAGTGCCTTTAAAGGTACCTATAAATAAAATGTTATATTATTATTATTATTACAGCTCTTTGAGACACTTTTACTCTGTCTGGTTCTATCAGCTCCACTGCAGCAACAATGCTCATTCACAAGTTCTCCTTGTAAATAAGATTTCAGCTTTTTAGCTATTATCCCACTCACCCCTACAAGTTGCCAGTGTAAAAAGTTGCTTGTTGGGCACCAATCTTTAATAAAGAGCATTCACTTTATACAAGGGCATTTGTGTTTGTTCTTCATCCAGTTTAGCTGAATGTTTCCAGCTGTAAAGATCCACAGCTTGACTCAGGCTTGTCTTCAATTGTTTGTCCATTTGTCTTGATATTACCTGCATACAGCTAAAATGGACCGCCTTGAATGACATGTTAGTGGACTGTTTTGTTATGTATAAAATTAAGTATTTATGTTCTATTGCAGAAACAATTACTTTCCTAATAGTTTTGTACCATCTTACTATGAATTTACTTGATTTTGGTCCAGTCCGTCAGTGACAATCTGTTATCTGGTGACTTCAAGTAGGCTACAGTTTATCAAGGAGGCTCTAAGCTAGTGACAGGCTTTGGGCAACAGCGGTTTAAATAATGTAACTAGCATGTTGGTGCTAAAGAGCCTACTGTAGAGTTAGTCATTTTCTAGGGTTAGTTTTGGATTTTTTCTATCACAAAATAATATACTCACATGTCATATATACATGTACACACAGTTTGTGGTCGCTGTGATCACTGTAAGGCTCTTCTCTATAGTAGACATGTAGCATCCACTAAGAACATTTGATAATATCCAACAGAGCTTTTTCCATTTCCCATGCCTCTTAAAACTAATATGAAGCTTGGGTTTAAGTTCGCCAACTAATGTAGGGATCTTCCAAAGTCTTTTTTTTGTATGTGTCCACAGGCAGTGTTTCCTTGTTGAGGAAACCTAGATAATAAACCAACAAGTGAATCACCAGAACAAAGATGCCCACTTTATTTGGTTAACACAGACTGTTGGAACCTCTTACCTTTAATTGACCTTGAAATGCATGTCAGCGATGTAGCAAATTGTTACTGCTACAAGTATGTGAGTATTGTTTTGAAAGTAAATTTCAACCACTCCTTTACAGATTTCATGTTATTCTCTGTTTGTATTTTATATGGTTGAGAAAATCTTTGCAATCCTTGTGCAAAACACCCACTATTACACTTAGCTCTTGTCCTTCAGTTTTCCTCTGCATATGTGATGGCTGAGCAGTCCAGGTGCCTTTAAACGTCAGTAGAACCAGTTTCACAAGATATAAAATGCAAGTTCACAAAAACAGATTGCTGACATTTCTCCGGGAAAAATATTTAACTGGGGAGTTGAGAAAGACACTGGTAAATAGTACACAAACAGAACAAAATAAGAATGCAAGAGTTCTTCTATAGAGGTAAGAGTGCTGTGAACAAGCATTAGGTAACAAACATTTAGAAAAGATTGCTTTTATAGCATGAATGTAAAAAAATGAATGGAAGAAATAATAGTGTTTTGAGACCTACTCGATTATTCAATTTTATGCAGTTTATGGAAGAGGAATACTAACGAGTAGTGTACAGTGAATGTTTTCACTGTGTACTGTATGTGCTAAAAGTATGAGTTTCTTTATCTGAACCGTATGATGGTTTTAATTTTGAAGAGAAAAGGTCAGATTTTAAGTCAATAAATAAATAAAACCTAATCAGATCCCGTAATTATGACTTTTTTCACCAGAATTCTTCAATATTTAAATGTGTGTTCAGGCTGAACATGAAGTTGTTGTTTTTTTGTTTTTTAGCAAAGATGTGATAATTCACAGATTTGTCCTGGTGGCTGAAATTCAAGTGAAAAAAATGCATCCATGTGAATAAAAACTTTAACAGATGATATTTTCTGGCTTATCCCCACATTATCTTTGATAATATTATTCTTATTTTATTATCCATGCACTTACAGAGATGAGAAACTGAGGGAAGTATGTGTGTACATTTTCATCTTTTTGGGGTGAAAAAAAACAGTTTGCATCAATAATGAAAAGAGTATCAGCTTCATGTTCAGTCTGAAGACAAGTCAGTTATACCGTAATCCTTGCATTTATATAGAATAATAGAGATAATGCTGCAATCATGTTATATTAGTTTAGTTTCAGATGTGGCATTCACGTCAACACTGAAGGTAACATTACAACTTAGAAATTGTTTTAACTATTTTTGAAGTTTGGATCTTTCGCACGTGATATGTTTGTCCCATTAATTAACCATGCAGATAGACCCCTGTTGTCAGCCAAGTTCAAAGAAATGAAATCCAATTTTAAAGAACAGGAATCTATGTTGTCACACAAACTCATTCATCAGTTGAATGCTCACAACATTGGAATCTTCCCCACCTTCAACATAGAAGGACGTGAATGTGGGAAAACAGGGATTCTTCACATAGCCTCCATTGCAGAACTTGTCCTGTTTTTAGTGTTGGTGCATGTCAGCTCTGTTGATGCATAGTGAGCATTCCCAGTAATTTCTAACTATTTTGATCACAAAAACATTATTGGAAAAAAAAAATGGCACATGCTGCCAATTTAAATTCAAGAAATATTTGAAAATGTTATCATACATAAAAACAATGGTACATTTTCTATCATCCAAACTAACCCCTGATGCTTTTTTAAATTTAAAAGATCGTTGTCAACTTTTTTTAAACAAAACAATTCTGCAGTTACATTTTATAGTAAAAACATCAAACAAGGGTCAATATTATACAAAAATATTATTTAAAAACTGAATGAATTAAAGTGCAAATGATGAATGCATCCTTCTGTGGAAACATTACCCAAATTTCGCCTTTCCATTTTGTCCACAACCTGGCTCTATAAGAAAAGAGCCACATCAACATGTGTGTCAGCTTCAATGTAGCTCAGCATGCTCTGTGGGTCTGGAGAAGGAATGACATCTGTTGGTTAAACTTCAGGAAACATCTCTGTTCAACTCGTCCTTTTCTATCTAATTATGTGTGTGTGTGCGCGTGCGTGCATTAACAGCAATTCAGATTTGTAAATTTACTGCAGAGTCCCACAAAGTTTATAGACATATCTGACACACGTCTTACATTAGTCTGCAAATATTTTCAAAAAATATATCTTCCTACACTCATCTATCTTGGCAGCTGCGTCATAAAAATATTCCTTTCAGCAAGAGTTGAAGAAGCAGGTAACATTGAAATGGAAGTTAGACCTCAATCCATCTTTTCAGATTTTTTCCAGATAATATCTACAGATCAGTCTGTTAGAAAAAAAATGTGTGACATGAATGGGCTGCTTATATCTGTTATTGAAAGCTTTAACCTACTATGATGATGGTATTTTCATTCTGAGCTGTTAGGAATATGACAAGTTATATTTCCTTCATCAGTGCAGCGTAATGTGTTCAAGCTACACATGCAGTCTGTCAATTCGCCCGTTGTCCTCAGTGAAGCTGGGATGGGCAGTAATGGATAAACTAAGGCTCAGCTTCCAGGATTTGTATCAGATGACCTGTGAAACTTCATTTAGGTTTTGCTGTGTCAGAATTGTGAATAAAATAAATATCAATTTATAATGGAAAAACTTTCAAACAAGCTCAACATTACATTTCATTTAGCTGACGCTTTTATCCAAAGCGACTTACAATAAGTGCATTCAACCATGAGGGTACAAATCCAGAACAAAAAAACTGCTAAATTCAACACTCCCATATTTTGCTCTTGGGGTTACTTTACTTTTCTTGGTTCTAGTTAGAGGACCCTTACATTTCTTAAAGCTCTTGATGCCAACTGCTGCAGTTCACTGTCAAAGAGACTTAAGTGTGTTGTAATGAATGTTGTAATGAATTCAGTTTTTAATCACAGTAATAAATGATTATAGAAAACCTGATTAGTCTGACAGTGCTGGTCCGTTTGGAAAAGCTTTTCTTTTTCTCTCTTTTGTATAAATACTTTAACAACCACTTCTCCATTTATGGGTTAGGGTTAGGGGGGTTAACTTTTTTTCCAGTTGCTGAGGTTTAAGGGCAGAGAAGGGCACATTGTTAAGCCCTATAAGACAAATTATAATTTGTGAATATGGGCCATACAAATAAAATTAGATTTTAATTTTATCTTTCCAAGTTTGCTAACCTGCCTTTAGCAAATAACATCAAGACTGACCAATCACATGAATGTGACAAGTGAACTCTCTACACTGATATAAGGCATTTTTTACTTCTTTTTTCTACATATATGCATAAGCTTCCAGTTAAAGCAGAGATGACTACACTACACTCAGCACTACAAGACTAAAAGATTTAATATAGTCAAAAACAGACGTGGACGTGGATGCATTTCTCTTACTACTTTGAACTACATTTAGTGTCTGCATACACAGTTCGACATTTATTGGGAGGAACTAGCTAGAACTAATGTTTAATCCTCCAATGTGTTGTTGGAAGATGGAGTTTGTGGTGTTGTCAAATGATATTGTGTAAAACGGAGAGGTGTTTATCCACAGTTCAATCAACACCTCTCTAAAAACAGTTTCTTAACAAATTGAACATTTAAATCTTCATTAAGAAGGAGTTATTACTGTTCTTCTGATTTAGACTGGACTTAAGTTTAGCTGGTGTTCCTAATAAATTGCCAGCTGAGTGAATATGTACGTTGGCACAGACTGTACATGCAGACCCTCTTTGACTTTCTATCAGGCAGATGTAGGAAGTATAAACTGGGCTTGAGTCTGCCCTAACTGGCAATATTACGTAATTTAATTGATTTTCAGATCATTATTTTTTATTCAGTAGTGAAATATTATTTTGAAGGGAGAGGGAGCAAGCAAGAGAAACAACAGAGACAGAGGCCTTCAGTAACACAACAGTGTGGTACAGCAGTACATGCAAAGCTGGCAAGCACAAACAGGGAAATTCCCTTCGTTTGTCTGTTCTACCAGATACTTTGAGGCAAGAGTATGGGAGGAGAAGACAGTATGATTTTGAAATTATGAAATGTTCTTTTTCTGTCTTAAAGAAAATTTGCATGTCCAAACTTTATCACTGCAGACTTCTCAGTAGAAGAAACTGGAGCCTGCGCTCCTGCTCAATGTTTCTCAGACTGAACATAAACAAAGTCACTCAGAGTGAGTAGCAGCAGTCAGTCTGGACTTTGGAGCAAGATACTAGTGGTCAGGGACCTGAATCACTCCTGAGAGTTTCAGGTAGTTTAAAACTAATTTCCATGAAGGTAGCCTACCATGCGGTGGAGATCCAGATGATAGTTGACAAGAGAACAGAGGCTCGGAGAGGATGGACTGATTCCAAGCAGGTCGCCATTTTTATAGCCAGTGGATGATGGGTTTTGTTTAGGTCCAAACAAGTAAACATAACTTATGTTGATAGTCACTGAATCCATTGCAAACCCAACAGTTATTTTTTTCTTCAATGATCAGATCCAAATGAAGCCAAACTGCCTAAGTTCTCTAACAAAGCAAACTAGAATAAAGAATAGAGCCAGTCTTTGAGTAAAAAGAACATAATCTCATGCTGGCTGGACTTCTATGTTGTGTGGATCCCTGCAGACAGTGTGTGAACTTGGCTGGGTCACGTTGGGTCGATGATACCTTGAAAGCCAGGGAGGAACAGCAGCCGTGAGGTGGGATCAGGTACAGAGCTGTTATGGTGGAGTTTGTGATAACAGTGACGGGATAGTGGTGGTGTGACATGTCAGTTTTCAGCCAGTGACAGTGCCAGAGCTGCCCGCAGTGCTGCCTCTTCATCAATGCTGTAGTCCTGATGAAAGGCAAAAAGAAAATCTGCAAGTCAATGCAAACCATATGATGCAACCTTCATCTAATACACTCGTATATATAATCCATTATTTAAGGAGGCTGCTCACCGTCAGTTTGTGTGAATAATTGTGTAAACAATCTAATATGCTTTATTATAGTCAGTGAAGCCCAGGTGATCCAAATCTTACATTTACATTAATCAAAGATAAATGCCCTGATTCTCTGATTCCCTAATTCAAAGTCCCAATAGTTTCTTTGAAAAAGTGAAACTTATCTGTCTTTTAAGTGAAATGTTAAACTTCACATATCAACTTGTGTTGGAATATTGCCAACAACTTGTTATTCATGAGAGGTGGTACCCCACTGTTCTTTTGTCAGTTTACAGACTTCAAGCCCTGAAGGGGCAGAACTAACTCATAATGTTCATAAAACAAAATCAGCTTAAGCAAACTTAACCAAACTTGGTACAGGAGTTAAAATTCAAGTTCACTACAACATCTTGAGATATTCTGCAACGAGGGGCTTTTATATATATTTTTTTAACGGTAATTCCTTAGTCAATGCATAAAAGTAGGTAATGGTTGCTTGATGTGGTAATTATATTTACAACAAATCTAAAGTTATAGACCTCACATTCCATATTTCAAAAATGGAAATAAATCCCCTGTCTCTCATTATGTATTTTTAAATATGATAAATCAGTTACCTGCCATAACAAGACAAGTCTTCATTCAAATGCTACCAAAATTAACACAGATTTGGATATTTGATCACATGTTTCAAATAATGTTCAGATGTGTCAAACAATGACGGTGGTGACATTTAAATGTATTTTGTATTGTATGCCTAGCATTTTCTATTTCACCAATTTTTGATCAAACTATTTGACAATACAAAAGAAGCCAGCAGAATGATGTCTTTTTTTTTTTTTACATTTTATCAATAACATTTTGAATGTTTGAGAATTGACAAATACAAATGAAATTCAATAAAAAACAACATATTTTGCACATGTCATGTCATTGCCTCAAGACTTTGGAAGATGTGAAACTGTGGCTCCCCCAGTGATGCCCTCAGTGCAAGGAAAGACAGATGTTCGATACCAGACTGGAAATGCCTACACAATTACTCTGTGAGTATGCAAGTACCGATCTGTTCACACATCTTTAAAGTATATTTATTTCACACAGATAGAACTGCACTTTTCTTTTTGCAGAAATCTTCCAGCTCCAAAAAAGCAGTTGTGCTGTACTACCACTGGCAATAACTGGTTTTTGAGCAGTGAAAACGAAGTGATTTCCAGTAGCATAGCATTAGCCAGCGCTAATAATGTCAGCAATTTGGCAATATTTCATGCTGGAAAGGCTCACAAGTAGAGAGGCTATGTAAAGGAAGTAATAAGTGTGAATTCCTATATTTATTTATTTGTGTTCTTTTTTGGTTATGACATTTTAACAGCCCATTTTAATAGATGTCAGTCTTTCAACCTTTCAAAGCTTTGTTCTGCTTCAGAATTTAACATGATATATGTCATTGATTATCATTTCATTTATAGATAGATAAATAGATAGATGATATATCATATATCATAGATCCTGATATTAACATGAGAATTTGCTTTGACTCTATATCAAAACATCAATATCTATGTTTTGTGTAAATAATTGTGTATCTTCTTCACTCATCTAACATCCTCATTTCTTGTTCTGCATGAGATGCCACACAGGGAGGCAAGGAAAGGCCAAGGAGCGAGAGGGGGAGACAAGTAGAAGAGGAAAAGTTGATTATCTTAGTTACATTAACCGTGTACATAGTAGTAAAATAAAAGTTTGAGTAAAGATCTTCTATCGTGATGCTCCTACATGGAACCTGATGCTTTATCAGGTTTTCAAATTACTGTATATGGGAGCATATAATTAGCCACTTTATGGCTGTATATTATTGGCATCATGATCATTTTAAAAGATTGAGTGTTGATTTTATAAAATGCATAAATAATTACTGAAAGGTTACCTGAAGAGTTCTCCCCCATTTCTCTCCGCTCAACCCAACCAATCAAGACAGACATGCCTCAATTGGCCCCGCTACTCACCAACCCACCCTGAGTCTAGTTCTGTAGGAAGCTCCTTCAAGTTGAAAGGGAGTTTTCGGAAGGTCAGTGGTTTGATCCCCTGCTCCTTTAGTCTACGTTTTGAAGTGTCGAGACAATGCACCCAAAATTGACAAAAGTGTAAAAATGACATGTTTGAGGGATAGAGAAGCACTAGCCTATATATTGAAGCACCAGAAGAGAGTGTGTGTGTGTGTGTGTGTGTGTGTGTGTGTGTGTGTGTGTGTGTGTGTGTGTGTGTGTGTGTGTGTGTGTGTGTGTGTGTGTGTGTGTGAGAGAGAGAGAGAGAGAGAGAGACAGGGACTTGTCAGTGGTGACAACTAAAAGTAGACATGGAGAGATACAGCTCGAGATGCGATACTAAGAAAAATCACAACAGCCAGGGACTTACAACAAAGGTGTCATAGGAGAACTTGTGTCTGTGGAGGAGATGCTGGAGGAAGTTGGAGCTCTTATAGCTGGGGTCTCCCCACGGCATGGCTGAACACACCGGACACACCTGTAGATAGAAACACTGAGCTTAGCTCATTTAATGTCAAGTTACTGCCTCATATCCTCACGTGCAAGTGTATTAGACAGTGTACTAAACATCACACATGTCCATTTGTTTGTTGGATTTTTGTTTGTTTGTTTGAAAGCAAGATTACACAAAACCAACTGAATGAATTTCCAGTAAACTTGATGGAAGGATGTGGTATGGGTAATGAAAGAACTTTTGATGCAGATCCAGTTGAGGGGGCGGATTGTGTACATTATGAGATGGGCGTTTTTTCAACATTTCCCCAGGGAATACTGCTTGGATCTTGATGAAATACATGGGCACAGATAGGGAAATAATATACGAGTTTGTGAAATTTGGTCCAGCTTGATTGAATTTGAGGAGACTGTGGCCTTGGGTGAGGTATATGCTCCACTGAATGTCATTATAGTTTGGTTCTGTTCGTCAAGGATCCAAATCTGGGTGTTTAAAGTAGAAGTAGCATCTGTCTTTCTTTCAGTCATAGTGTACACTCATACATGGTCACAGACCTGAGGAAACTGAACTGCAGTCCATGGCAGAACGAGAGGGTTTAAGTGAGAAGATGAGGGTCAACACGCTAATCAATGATAACGCTTAACTACACTGCAATAGTCCTTTTCAACAAGTCAGCCACTGATTTCGGGATTAAATACACCACCTTTAACTGTAAGTATGCAAGTGTGTGAGCACTTGTGTAAGGCGTGTTTCCGTCGGGTTGATCTATCTAATACTGAACTCGGTTCAACACATAGATCCAAGATCACAGCTCTGGGGAATCTAAATTGGGTAATGAGTGGGTCATTATTATGGGCCAGAAAATCTCCATGGTCCCTGAACACTCGTTCCCTCCTAATCCTTCCATTCGGATAGGCCTCTATTCGTGCCAGTGCATCCATCATGCAGCATTACGCACAGTGTCATCGAAGTATTTATTTTTACAGCAATCAGATTGATTGATTCACACCGTGTGAAATTGATCTTGACAATCAGTGGCTTCAGCCAAGGACACTTCAGACGAGGACCCACCTAAATTACTCCAGATATACTAAATGAGTGAGAAGTCTCTTACCACTTTATTAGGGTCATTACGGTGGTTGTCCATACAGTGCTTCACCAGTTCCTGCTGATCCAGGTTTCTGGCCCCACAGAATGGACACACAAATGTTGATCGATTTGGAATATTGCTACATAAGGGAAGAGAGAATTATCACACCCCTAGAGACTCATACTGTACACTTTGAACACATGTATATGTGAAAATATGAAATGTTTTATCATCTATAATGGGTTTATATCATTGTTCTACACAGGGTAGTAACAGCCTGTGTGCACTGCATGTGGTATGTACTGTAGGTTTCTCACAATAACATGAGCCTTTCTGTCCAGATAAGATAAAAGATAAAGGAGGATGTAATAGCACTCCTTATGGCTGGGACTCAAAGAAGGTGTAGTTTCAAATGTGAACATGTCTTGTTTTGCAGTGTACCTTGGTATAGGCTGGGAGGTGGGTACCACAGGGACAAACTTGGGACAATTGGCTATCTGCTCCTGTACTTTGGAACAGGAAGCAATATGGGACCTCATCTTTACCAGAGCCACCTGAGAAAAGTTATGACTGTATTTCAATAACAATTATTGAAAAATAACAGTTAGTAGTTTTTAGCAAGATCTTTCATTCCAGCACTCAGAATTGTACTAGTGTTCATAAAAAAGCGTATAAAAAGATTCCTATCTCTCAGCAAACATAAACAACAAAACAAAGAAGTCACCTAAGCTGCTTTCAGACATGCACTGAACTCGACAGATCCTCCGTATTTTCGAGGTGCATGTGAAGGCATTATTATGGAGTAGCCGGAAGTCGATCTGAGGGGGGGGATGACAGTTCTAACAGGCAACAGATGCAAAACTGAATAAAACTAAAAGAAAACAAACATCTCCCGGTGAAAAAGCGGTGACACATACGTAGAAGACAACGACGAAGACATTAAGAGAGTTTGTGGTGATAAGAGTTGACAACTGTGTTGGGGTGCTGTAAATATCACATGATCTCCACAGCAGATAAAAGGGATGTTTTGAGGTGGAGTTTGAGTCCAGAGGTTCAGGGGTAAACAGTGTTGCAGACAAATTCAATACAAATGAAGTTGAAGCTTGTGCAGTGTGTGCTCGCGAACATGATCGTAGTTCCGGGCTAGGAGGATAACAGTGGATATTTAGGCTAAAAACATACAGACACTTGGATGACACCACAGGAGCAGTATGGAGGCATTTTATGTTTTTTTTCCTGTTGGTTTTTCACACTTGAAGAAATGGTCTCCATTTACTTAAATTGTATTGGATTTGGATGCAAAACTGTTTACCCCTGAGACACCTAAAGTGTTTAATCGACACTTCACCCACCCCTCCATCTGCATAGTGGTGAGTAGATAATGAGGGAATTTTCCTTTTTGGGTGAACTATCCCTTTAATACGTTACTACCTGCCTCTGTCTGCTGCACCGGCTGCTCCCCATCTCGCCTGAATAATGGAGGATTTGTTGCTGTTGTGAACGCGTCTGTGCAGAGACCCTTCCTCTGTGTTGTGCATGTGTAAAAGGCAATGTCCGGATGAAGCGAGTACCTAATTCTCCTGAACATTATGTACAGTACCATTTTTTTTTACTGTATATAATGGAAAATAAAATGTTTCTTCTTGTACCTTCTAATATTTTGGAGCAAAGTCAGTGACAACATGATGATTTACTTATAGGTAAGTAATTAATCGTCTACCTTCTTGTTACAACCCCTGCAGGGTGCTTTGTATGAGGCCAGCTGCTTCTCCACACTGGAGGAGCGCTCCACTTTCTTGGGATCAAAGGGCACACGACACAGAGGGCAGAGGGGTGAGGTCACCTGAAGACATGGCTGCAGACACTCCCCACAAAACCTGGAAGGGCAGACAACAGACAGCAGGGGAGGAAATGTTAAGTCATTACTCCACAAATGCAGCTTGTTGGATGGTTGGACATCTGAGACCCCCTTCAAAAGTTCCATTCCATCAAAAGTTACCAGTAGCCTAAAGATGTATTTCGCTATCTCATCCACAATAAAAAAAAAAGTTCAAGAGCGAAAAACACAGGAGCAAAACAAACAACAATAACAAACTTTGGAGATGCTGTTACTGACAAATGTTTAGGTCTTTATGTTGAATAATTAACAATTAATCAGTTGTGAAATATTAAATGGTGTTTCTTGCTGTTAATTAATGGTTGAATAGTTTTATAATCTGGGCACTAAATGGTGATAGGTTATTTTATGGCTATCATTTACAAAGAAGAGACAACACACACAGAAAATGATCTATTCTATGGGTCGATTAAACACACACACACACACACACACACACACACACACACACACACACACACAATAGAGGTGAGACTGTCAATAGCCTGTACAGTTGTGTGTAAACCAAATGTATGGGCTGGCATCAAGAAAGCATTTGACACACAAGTTTCATTATGGTTTCATCTCAGCGCATATGCAGCAGAAGAGAAGAAATAGCTGCATTTTCCCTTTAACCAGAAATAGAACTAAGGCTTCCTGAGATCTGGTTTCCTTTTCCTTGTCTTCAATTCCAGAATGAGAAAGATAAGAAATACACCTCTCTGACACATTAGAGATTAAGCAACAGGGCTCAGTTGATAATGTCACTACTCTGCCATTTACAATCGATAGTTACATATTTCACAAGTCACCACTAACTTGATTGTAAATGGTCAAAGATGACCTCGGTTTTTGGTATTGTAGCCTGATGTCTGCCATAGGAACATGAAGAGTTTTGATCTGTGTGCTGACTGTCAGCTTGTTTTTTGGACACTTTTGCAGAACTGTGCCCTTGGGTTGACTGGGGAGACTTGTGGAGGGCCACACAGACAGACCACCTCCTCAACACATGATGTCATGATCCGTGAGGACCTTCTCACTATTGGTATAAACACCAGGAGTAAGGATGGAGCCCAGGTCTCTGTGTATGTGGGTGGCATCTTTACCCCAGCACTCCACCAAATCTGTGTCTGACTAAATGTTTGTCTCATACCCAGTAAATGACAAACTGTTTGGACAACTGAGTATTTTGAATTATCAGTAATAGAAATAATTAAATACTTCACTCGCTCTCTCATTTTCATTAGCACGCTGCACCACTCCCACTGACTGCTACAGAGCGCTGGCCACCGGTTTATTACATTTTTATTCATATTGAACGTATTGCATGCCCAAACCAAACCATATTTGACACTGCATTTCCCTACGCCCCAAAGAATACATATACCAAGCCGATAAGTTGAATGGTTTGCAAAATATGCGTTCCACATACAGACAGACAAATAGAAAGACATTTGTGGAATTAGTAGGTAGATAAATATGAAGTTTACATTGATTAAGTAAGACTCACTGTCACCATGTATGTTTTTGTATTTTATTATTAACTATTGTTTTCTGAACAATCCAAGCATCATGAAGGACTTACATTACTTTTTTTCACCTTTACACTGCCACATATTTTTTGATACAGAATACTTTCATGAGTTTCCCCTTTAAAATTCTATATCAGTTCATAAAAGCTGCAGTAACTGGTACTTGTTGAGAGCTCTAGCTGAAAGATAATGTAAAGAAATCCACAGGTAAATCTGACTTCAGACATTTAAAGGTCAAGATTATAACTGGCATCAACACAACATTACTGATTTAAATTCCACGTAAAAATCTACTGTACACTGTTAGACACCGTTTCTAAATTACATCAGATACATCTACAGTACTGTTAATATGATTTAATTCAATTATTATATTATGATTTAATTATTAAACTTACATGTTAGATGTCACTGAACATCTGAATACAGGAGTCTACTGCTGCTTCAGAAAACTTACTACGTGCTTATAACCAGAGAATATACGTGAGTGAAGTACAGTCACAGCTGTATGACAGCAGTGCTACAGGTTCTATAGCAATAACAAACAGCGTGGCTCTTACACACAGCACATCGTAGATCTTGATGAAAGGAAACCCCTGCTGCATGTCTGCACACAGTAACACATACAAACAAGTAGCTACTTTACGTGTGAGCACAGCTGGCGATGCTGACGGGTTTATGGTAGACCTCGAGGCAGATGGGACATGAGAACTGGCTCTCGATGCCCTCAGCCGGGGATGCCGGTGAGCAGGAGCCGCTGGTGGGCGGCTGCTGCTGCTGCTGCTGGCGGAGCTGGGTGCTCGCTGAGACAAAGCTCCGAAACATCGCCATCATGGAGCCGGAGAGGACCCGCAGCTGTCGATAACAGCTCGTTTCCCGAGAGAAGAAGCTGTCCAACTGTTCAAACTGCAGGTAGCTGGTGCATTATTCGCAAACCATTTTCAATATATGTCGAATAAACATGATGGCTACTCAGTGTACTCACTATTAAACCATTTTCACTACAACAAAGCGTTAGGATACCCTCCCCTGGAAGACATGCCGGAGAAGTAAACATTGGGCGCAGGCTTGTTGACGAGTGTCAGCTTGGTGCTACGACGGTGACCTGAATAAAAGCATCGATTTATAAACTCATGCAGAGCATGTGAGGCCACATCCACTTGGTTGTCAGATTAGCGCGTATGAAAACGCCAGTGAACACTTACAAATAGCACGAGAGGCTACAACAAAATCCCCCTACGCGCTTAGCTTTATGGGGATTGTAGTCCAAATATTCCTCAGGACTCTACCTTGAACTACAAAACTTCAATTCCAGAGTCCACTTCTCAGGTATCAGGTGAAGAGGAAAGAAAGGATGCAACAACTACGCAAAACAGGACCAGTAGAGAACACTGTTAAAGTCTTGATAACAAATTAAAGCCCAATACTCAAATGCTAGATGGATCAGCTGTGCAATACATGTAGAACATTTCAAGAGAGCTTTTGGTGACAAGGGCCAATGTCGAAGTCGATATGCTTTAAATAAAAAACATGATCTCCGCAGTGAAGTTATTTTGTTACGTCTTGCCTCTGCCTGCTGCTCCACCCCTCACCACACAGTTGGTAGATTTCTGTGTTGTTGTGAATGCGTCTGAGCAGAGGATCTCCTGCTGCATTGTGTATGTGTGAAAGGCAAACTCCAGAGAAAGTCTTGACCCAATTCTCGACCCAATTCTCCATACATCCACCGGAGGTAATTACTTTTATTTAAATAAAAATAATAAACATAATATGAAAATGATCTCACAGTGATTTTGACCCAGTTCGACCACTGCAGTAGTTTATCTGAGGATGTAGAAGAAGCCATGTTCAAATTGGTCTGTGTGTGAGTGTAAGCACACTGCCCCGCCCCCCACTGACTGCTGCAGAGCGCTGGTCACCTGTTTATTCAATTCTTATTAATATTGATGGTACTGCGTGTCCAAATCGCACCAAACTCACCATTGCACTTTCTCTGGCAATTCACAATGGACATGCACAATGTGAAACCGAAATTAGATTAATGTTTGCGAGAGTTTGTGGCATTATGTTGATACTTCAATGGAATGGCAAATGCTCAAGAGTTAAATACATACATTAAAAACAAAACCACATGCATGTATACGAGAAAAGTGGCTTAAACTAGCTCTAAATTTTACTTTTGAAGGATATTCCTGTTTTCTTATAAAACTAAATGGTGGCAGGTGTGAAATATTTATCAAACAAGGACTGAAGTACAGACAACTAACAACAGTACACGAGTTAGAACTAATAGTTATCGAAGTACGGACCAAAGAAGGAAAATAATTAATTTCTATAACCCACGTAATTAATTAGAGAAAAATAAATTAGAATGAACATTTTAAAATTGGACAGCGAGATGTACACAGCACAAATTGGGGAACCTAGCTGGAAGAAGTTGGAAGGTGTTTAAAGGTAGCACTGTGGGTAGTGATTACTATCCAGTGTTAATCAATATAAAGTGAAATGGAACAAGAGGAAAGAGAAGGCAGAGGGAAATTTGGTAGCAAGTTTAAAGTAAAAAGTGAGGGGAAATTAAAAAATATAAATTTGAATCAGCCAGTCTGATGACTTGGACACTGGAATCAGTAAAAATAGTAGCAGCAAAAGACTCAAACCTAATGAGAAGTGGTAGTAAAAAGGAAATGTTGGTACTGTGGTGAAAAAAAGTGTACAGAGTGGAAATAAGCCTTTCAAAGTTTTGACTAAAACATCAAAACTTTACTTTCGTAAATAAGTTACTTGAGTTAACTTCCGCTGCGATCTGACTGGCAAATATATGGCGACTTTAAGTGGAACTGTGGCAAATCTGGTAATTTCTTTACAAAAAAAAACCCAACAATAAAAAAAAAAGATGTCGGCACAGGGGTACTGTGGTCAACGACAGGGGTGCAAGACCTAAAACCTGCAGCAAAACTAGACTGTGTCTTCTCTGTACTAGCACTGTCCAGGTTGTTAACAAAAGAGGAAAACTATCCTACAACTTGTTTCCTTTTGCTGAGTTATCATAAGAGGCATTGTGTATCATTCCTGCTACTGATTAGAAAGTGAAAGGTCCATGTTTATTGATATTTACAGAATTTTTTAGTGGTTATACTCTGGTCTTAGTGTTCTTAGGCAGACACAAGAGGCACTTGTTTATTCTGTTGTGTTGGTTCTTTGTTGTCCCTAGAAGTTCAGATGCACTAGTCCAATACTATTTGAACCTCAGCATCTGGGGTTCAAATTTGTAAAATTTATACAGTATATGTATATTTTTGTTATAATTTTTCAGTCAGTTGAAATAAATCCTGAAGAGAACAATTTTGGGTTGTTTTGTGTCTGTATAGGCCTACTATAAAAAGCACTTTGCATTTTTTATTTTGGTACTTGTACTTTTACTTTTGATACTTAAGTACATTTCAACACCAGATACTTTTGATACTTAAGTACATTTAATATGAGCTACTTTAAGACTTTGACTCAAGTCATTTTCTTACGGGTGACTTTAACTTTTACCGGAGTCACTTTCAGGTAAGATATCTGTACTTTTACTCAAGTATGGCTTTCAAGTACTTTATACACCACTGCTGATATCTGACGGACTCGGATACTGACTCAATGGACTCAGAGAAGTGAATCCATGACAGACTTGGCAGCAGTGGTAAAGTGGCCAAATGTGATATTCTGTGGGTTTTTTAGCTTAGTTTGCCAATCTGGTGGGTCCGGTGGTCCTGGTTTTGTATTTGATTTCTATTTTTAGACTCTCCAGACATGATAGGAGACAGGGTAAAACGTGGGTACCCGGTTACGACGGCCCATTCTGGGTTGGACTGGTGTATCTTCCCATCTTTTGTTTCATGCCTTTGATTGATGTCTATGATATAAAATAGTTTCGGATTAGGTGAATCATGTATACTTAATACGCAAATTTAAACTTTAACCAACTACATTGATTTGATAATATGTTTTGTGTAGTCGCCTATCATAAATTAGTTTAAAGTTTAAGTAAACAATAAAATATGTTGGTGAGATTTTGTTGAAAGTATTGAAAGTATTGTGGAGTGATTTGTTGACAGATAGTTTTGGGGTCTAAGGATCCCAAAAGGGGGGAATTATGTGTGTACCTGGACATCTAAATGATAAGTGCTTTTTGACAAGATATATAACTGTTAGCTTAACCTAACTTGTGTTGATCAAACTTGGCTGTAGTCACAAAACAAACACATACAAGGATGCACACACCAACGTCAACTGGCAGCAATATTCCTCCCAAATGCATCCTCCTTGTGTCCGGTTGACATTGTTCCCACCTCTCTTTTTAAAGATGTGTTTAGCTCCTTTGGACCCGTTTTACTCTCCATCATAAATTACTCTAAGATCTGGCTATATGCCTAATTATTTTAAACATGCAATAATCCAACCAAAAAAACCAAGCCTCGACCCCGTGCTTCGCAGTAACTACAGACCTATTTCCAAACATTTATTTCCAAGTTTAGAAAAAGTGGTTATAAGCAACTCGTACAGGTCTTGGACAGCAACAAAATCTTCAATATATTCCAGTGTGGTTTTTGTTTGAGACATAGCATTGAAACTGCCAAGGGTTACAAATGATTTTTTGATGCATTCCGATGCTGGGGAATGTCCACTTCTGTTGCTGCTTGATCTTAGTGCATCTTAGACACTAGACCACTCTATCCCCCCTTACTAGGCTTCAGCAATGGGCTGGTGTAATAATTTTGTGTCCTCATCAGCTAGGCTGACGTGCGGTGTACCTCAGAGCTCAATCCTTGGCCCTTTATTTCCCCCCTGCACATGCTCCCCCTCTGTCACTTAATCAGTCAATTCAAGTATATTCTTATCATTGTTATGCAGATGATACACAGCTGTACTTTTCCTTCAAACCCAACGAACTCTGTAAGCTCTCCACCATTCTAGATTCCCCGATAGCTTTCAAAGACTGATGTCTCACAATTTCGTCCAACTTAACCAGGATAAAATAGAAGTCCTCATCATAGGCCCTGAGTGTGTGTCTGACAAAAGTAAACAATGTTTCGGCCCTTTAGCTGGAAATGTTCAGCCTGCCTCTAAAAACATAGGTGTTTCATTTGACCAACATATTAAGTTTAAGGGTCACATAAAGAAAGTGGTTCAGTCCAGTTTCTTCCAATTAAAAAACACTGCTAAAATAAAAAGTGTCTTATTCTTCCGAGATCTGGAGAAAATCATTAATTTAGTTTCTTCTTGTCTTGATTATTGTTATTTGTTATTCACAAATTTAAAAATCGCTCTTCGGTGTCTCAGCTGCAACCATTGGCCAATCTTCATTGGTTACCCATACAATGTAATATTGATTTTAAATTCTTCAGTGCTTTATAAATAAAATGTACTTACTTAAAATTATGGATTAACAGGGTGTGACAATGCTCCTTGCCACGGGGCTCTCCCACACACAGCCAGAGACACACGGGTTGCTTTTAAGCATCTTTTATTAAAGCACCAAACATAAACTGAAATCAAACATAAGCTCAGTCCGGGCGTCTGTCCGGGCGTCTGTCCGGGCGTCTCTGTCTCCTCGCGTCTCTGAGTCTCTGAGTTCCGCGGTCCTCCATGAGGCAGCGCAGACGCTGCCTTTTAAGCACGAGGACCAATCAGCTAACAGCTCTCACCTGCGCTGATTGATCCTCTATGAGCAGGTGAGGGTGCTCTCCCAGCCCCCTCACCTCCACACAGGGTTTTAAATGATATGATGATTTCAGCAAGCGTAGGTAAAGATTTTAGTAATAATTACTTGGTAGAAAATGGAACCCCTTAACGTAGCATATTAAGTCCAATATTGTTCTCAATATATATTTCCATAACTTATTTAATAAATGAATTATGATATATGAAATGTAGATCAGACTACTGGCATGTCATTATTAGCAGGTGATGAGGTGATGTGGAAAAGAGAAGTATATAACAAAGAAGTTGGAGCAGGCAAATGACAAAAGTGGGGCATGGACACTTGAATGGGTTTTAAATTTTGAGGTGAAATGACAAAGGTCGTATTTTTTTACAAAAAACAAAGTAGATATTGAAATCAATACAAAACTACATGCAGAGAACTTATTTATATTTCTTGGGTATTTGGTTCAACAAGAAGCTTACATGGAAAATACACATTGTAAGAATGACAGGGAAATGTAAAAAGATATTGAATATTATGAGACATGAATATTATCAGATGTTTAAGGGGCAGAGTGGGAACCAAATAGGTTTGCTCTGAAAACTATTTACATTGTTCTGATCAGGTCAGTTCTTGATTGTGTATGTATGAATTGACATCAAAAAACATCATGCTAAATGGATTTTTTTATATAATGCTTTTCTAATCTTATCAACCACTCAAAGCACTTTCGAGTACAACTCACATTCACCCATTCACACATACATTCATAGAGCACTTTTCATGCAGTTAAACTTCGTCATGCAAACTGGAGGAGCTGGGGTTCGCACCTTCTGGTCAGTGCTCTACCTCCTGAGCAAATGTCATGCATTGTGGACTAGGCATAGTCCTTTACATTTAGCATTAGCCCGAATGCTAGTTGGAATTAAGAGGGTAAAAAACAAACTTCATTTAACTTTCAGTGAAGTTTTCAGTTTTTACTGGAAATGAGCTGGCAGATAAATACACATAAGGAGCAACTAAGATAAGAGATGTAAATATGATAATATTGCAAAACATTGCAAGACTGAGGTTAAAAGTATAATCAAGTCAGAAATGAAAAAAGAAATGGCAGGAAGAGTGGGACAGAGAAAAGAAGGGCCAATATTATTATAGTAGCCTATTTAAAGAAACATAGGGAACGAGAGAACAAGACTTGACCATAGTGGTCTGAATAGTACATAAAAAGTTATGAACAACCATGCTGAACATGCTACAAACAGAGGACAGCAATTCAAGTCACTAGAAACAGTGGAGCATTTAGTTGTAGGGTACAGGGCAATTATCAGATTTTTAGTAAACGACGGAATGTCTGGTATATACTCCAATCCAGAAGGTGGGGGTAATACACCTAAAAGCTATTGGCCAACCGCCGTCAAACAAGAAGACGAAGAAGAAGAAGAAGAAGACGAAGAAGAAAAAGAAAAAGAAGAAGAAGAAGATAAAGTTCTTCATTTACGTCATCAACAAGTGCCGCGTTGCAGGCACGTGACGTTGGCGCTTGACAACCAAAAGTGAATTTAGTGTAATGACCACCACCTTTTTACAACAACAATTTTCGTGTACGAGCAGCAGATCACGTGCTTCACAATGTGCCAGGTGGATGAAGACTATCATGATGGGCTGGACCGCGCGGAGGTGCCCAGGTAGGGAACTACATTGGGGGACCACTGATCCGCTGTGCTCGTCATGTGTCCCGTTCACTTGTGTTGGTAGTAGCAAGTGGTCTGTATTTATACGGGACTGGTCTCGTGTCTCGTCTGGATAACCACTCAAAGCGCTTTGCAGCACAGTTTGACCATTCTCACTTACATTCATACAGTCCTCACTGACGCTGCTCCAGTATAACTGGTGAGCGCTGTTTATGCCGCGCTCCGTTACACCTTCGAGCTCGTAAGGACGTCACCCCCGAATTACCAGAGTTGATAGCATTCCAGTTACACAGGAACAATGTATACGTTATCCAGCCAGCCATTGTTAGCTAAACCAGTTCATGATAACACATTATGGGCCACTTTACTTTCACTGTTTCCATTCTCAGATGACTCAACCCTACTGATCATCGGGAACATCCACCTTTATTTAATATAGAAGCAATGAGTGGAGGATACATGAAAGCTCCCCGCATCCAACAAAAAACATGTTCGCTTACTTTAGTCACAAGAACTCTGGACCAATGATAAAGCTGTCATGTGTAATCACATGTATGCACAAGACTCAATAACAATCTGGAAATAATAGAGGCTCAATACATGTGTGCTATAAATCTGGCTGTGGCTAAATGTCACGTCCTATCTTGGTTTAAACAAAACATAAAAAAGACAATAAGATAATGACTAAAAAGAAAGACCTACAGCATTAAAAGTAAAAGCAATCTAAACCATGAGATGAAATGCTCATTGTAGATGCTTCCCATTACTGCTGTTGTGTAGCTACTGGGGCATCCTTGTCAGTTACACCTACATTTTCATGTTTGTTTATAAATGTCAGCAAAAACATGTCATAACATATGAATTCATGATTAAGATGTCTGTTCTTCTTCCATTTATTCAGTGTTTTCAAGAAATGTGTTAAATGCAAAGAGGCGAGTGCAGCTGTGGTCATCCGAGCAGGAGATACCTTCTGCAGGTAAGGCATCCAGCACTCTGCACTGTTCACCTGCTGTGTAAAGTAACAACTAACAATTGTTAGTTCATGTGACACAAACTCAGGATGCAGTTTTGGAGGCTGTGAGTAAACTGACTGCAAACGGCCAAAAGCACTGTGTCAATCTGTGTAGATTAGTAAAGTGCTATTTTAAGTATCTGTGGGTTAAGGAAACATAACGTCCATAGGTGCTCAATTCGATTTAGGTCAAGGGAACATGAGGGCCAATCAATGGCATCAATTCCTTCGTCATCCAGGAACTGCCTACACACTCTGGCCACATGAGGCCGGGCATTGTCCTGCACCAGGAGGAACCCAGGGCCCACTGCACCAGCGAAGGTCTGACAATCTCTCTGAGGATTTCATCCTGGTACCTAACAGCAGTCAAGGTACCGTTGGCTTGACATGGAGGTTTGTGTAACCCTCCAAGGATATGCCTCCCCAGACCATCACTGACCCACCGCCAAACCGGTCATGCTGGATGATTTTACAGGCAGCATGACGTTCACCACGACGCTTTCATGCCTGTCACATGTGACAGGCATCATCTGTAAAATGCACACCAGTAGCCTGCTGGAGGTCATTTTGTAGGGCTCTGGCAGTGCTCCTCCTGTTCCTCCTCGCACAAAGGAGCAGATACCGGTCCTGCTGCTGGGTTGATGCCCTTCTGCAGCCCGGTCCAGCTCTCCTTGTGTAACTGCCGGTCTCCTGGTATCTCCTCCATGCTCTTGAGACTGTGCTGGGAGACACAGCAAACCTTCTTGCAACCACATGTATGGATGTGCCTTCCTGCAGGAGCTGGACTACCTGTGCAACCTGATCGGGCTGCAGATACCGCCTCATGCTACCAGTCAAGGACACTAGCAGAACACAAACCTAGAGAAGAATCAGTCAAGAAGCTATAGTGCTCAGTCTATTTCTTGCCTGTTTTGTTAAAATACTTTAATTTATTCTTGTTCCTCCCTACTGACATGTAAAGCGTCCTTGGGTCTCTTGAAAGGTGCTATATAAATTCAAGTTATTATCATTATTATTAAGGATAAGGAGAGAGCAGCTGTCTGTAGCCACAACATGCAGAGCCATTCCCTCTTTGGGGGTTGTCTTGCTTTTGCCTCTCCATTGCTCCTGTTGGTGAAACTGATTCATTATGACTTGTGCTTCCTATGTGGACAGATTGATATCCCTGAGGTTTAACTGACTTGGTGTTAAACTGTAACGATTAAGTGTTCCCTTCATTTGAGTAGTGTATGAGTTTGAATTCTTGATCACCAGTTGCTCTGCTGCAGGAAAATACACCGTACAGGTTTTTGTGTCTTTTGGGGACATAGCATCCTCTTTTCTACAATCAATTATTCAGGGCTGCATGCACATGCCCAACACAAGACTTGCCTGGCTAAAATTAGCCTTGATTAGACCTGGCTGAATTGTGTTAGTTGAACGGCTTAAACCTGAAGTTGAAGCTGATTCAAGCGGGACCTTTTCAGTTAAGCCAGGGTTAATTTAGCTACTTTGATAGAATACCCTCCATGTCTGAACTCTGGGCCCTAATTGTAACAGAGGGCAGATTATGAATAACAGGCTGTCTCAAATACAATTTTGTTTTGCTGCAGTAGACTGAATTGAAGAGAATTTACAGTTCTTTAGTCGTTACTAGTCAATGGTTTGAATTCACCCAATATCTTACATTGTAAAACATTTTTAGACATGTCCTGCGGAGGATCTCCAGAGAATTTGGTCCGGACTTTCTCTGCAGTTTGCCTTTCACAACGCAGGTGCACTGCTCAGACATGTTCACAACAGCAACAAATCCTCCTCAGAATTCAGATGAGGGGTGGTGCAGCAGGCAGAGGCACGACATAACTTATTTATTTTGCTGCGGAGATCATTTGAATTTGTTTATCGACACGGGCTCTTATCACCACAAACTTTGTTGACATCTTCGACGGTGTCTTCTATATTTTTGGGTCTGTCACATGCCGGAAACTTCTTCAACACCCCACTTGCTCAAAGTGAATCCAGCAGGGGATGCCCTGCTGTCTTCTCACATCCATTTCTGCTAACTTTCTGCAGACTTTCTACTAGGGGGCCAGGCAAAGAAAGTCTAGAAACTGCCGAGGCTCTCAAACAGACATTTGCGTTGACACATCTCCTCCTCCGGAGGAAATGAGGAGGATGTCCGGAGTTCAGGTCTGCAAGCAGTTCTAGTAATACCAGTGTTCACGCAACAAAAATGTAGTGACAGGGTGTGTGGGAGGACTGGTTTGAACTCGGGTATTGCTAGAATTTCCCAGCTGTGTTGTTGGAGCTGGGGCATTGCTGAAAGAGATTATTTTACAACCTTAACATGGCTTTTGAAGATGTTACTGTGTTTACCTGACTCAAATCATTTCTCTGTTTGTGTTAGGGGCTGTTTCAAAGAATACTTCATTCACAAGTTCAGGGCCATGCTGGGAAAAAATAGGATAATTTTCCCTGGAGACAAGGTAAGCAAAAAAGAGACTCCACTGATCTACGCTTGGAAATTTACATTTACATTGCTTTGTATGGTAAGGCATGCAGGTGCTGACAGGGACTTCATGGTCCATTCAAGTGCACCCCTGTAAACTCAGAAATCTGTACTTTAATGGCCACAAAGGTTGCTATACTACTTTCCCTTTCTTGTGAAGTCTCTGTCCAGAAGAGTGCAGTATAGGAATAGCTAAGATACTGCTCAAGATACTGAGCAGAACCCTCAAACTTCCACACCTGTGATACAGGACAGAAGCTTTAACTCGGGATATGTATTCACCTCCCCCATGGGCTGGGAGTGAGAGAGAGTTTTTAGGTGCATATCTGTAAAACAAAGAAAGGGAACTGTTGAAGTAACAGTTCAATCTAAATTTTTAATTCCTAATTCACCTTTACAATAATTTAGTACACGTTACCAGTCAGGTAGATAAAGTATTAAAGGGGACATAGCATGCCCATTTTACCACAAGTTGATATGGTTCCTTGGGGTCTTAATGAAATGTCTGTAACATACTTTGGTCAAAATACCACAAGGATCATTTCAAACAGCACCCTTTTTACCCTGTCTAAAACAGCCCTCCACAGAGTGACCTGTTTTGAGTGCCTGTTCCTTTAAATGCTAATGAGCCAGCTCCCCCCTCCCCCCTCTCCCCCCATGATTTTAAACGATATAAATTACATATTTTATATGATATAAATTATCAAATATGCATCCCATACTTTGTATTCCCCTTCTGTTGTCCTGGAGTTTTAATTTTCCCAATCACATAATTAAATGTCCCCCTCTGCCCATCCACTACAAGCACACAAGCAGACAGACAGAGAGAGAAAGAGAGGGGTGGGGGGGGGCTATGAAGACCATCATTTACCCCCGAACCCCGACATTCAACGGGTACAACAACAAGCGGAGAAAGCAGAATCGCGGGCTGACCTTATATATACAGTCTATGGGGCTGACCAGCGGAGAAATGCTCGTCCCGTGTGAACAGCCAGGCGGCTGCGTGCTGGAGAACGGCGCTGCGCTGCCTCGCAGCGGCGCTTCCGCATCCGGTGTTAACCCGGCGTAACTACTGTAACCCGGCGTACAGTAGAGCTGAACACTGCGGAAGTCTTCCACACTGCTGGCTGTGTGGCACTGACACAAATTCCAGCTCACGCACGGGAGAGCGAGCGGTCGCGCCCGAGCAGCTGCTGCAGCCTCCCAGTCCCAACGATCCAGACAAATGCCACATGTGAGTGAATCGCGGGCTGACCAGCGGAGAAATGCTCGTCCTGTGTGAACAGCCAGGCGGCTGCGCGCTCGGGAACGGCGCTACGCTGCCTCGCAGCCTCGCTGCCTCCGGTGTAAACCCGGCGTGAGGTGGGGGGTGGGCCAAGACCATGTAGGGAGACTTCCAGTACCTTGTTACGACACAAAACCCAGGAAGCTCAATCGAGTCGCTCAAGCATGACGTTTCTGACTTAGAGGAACCATAACAAAACGCGCAAGTGTTTTTTTCCCAGAGTTTTTGGGTTGGTAGACATGCCAGATACCCACATTAACCTGTAGAAGCACTAACAAAGTGGAATTTGCATGATATGTCCCCTTTAAACTAAAATGTACAATATATTTAGATCAGTCTATATGATTATTTGAATGCAAAGTTTTTATTTGCTGCTGGACCCCTCTTGCTGGCTTTTCTATATCGTTGTGTGTTTGTGCTTTATTTGTAGACTTTAATACTTAATCCTCAACTCTGTTCTCTGCTGACACAACATGACAAAGTTCACTGCCTGCAATTAAACTTCTGAATTTGTTACACACAATTATTTTCATAGACTAAGGCAACAACTGTGGGACAGCTCCATAACTGTGTGTCCTCTGCTTGTAGGTGCTGTTGGCTGTATCTGGAGGTTCTTCGTCCTGTTCAATGCTCAGTCAAGTCCTAGAGGTTAATCTATTTTCTCTCTGTCCATCTTTTTGTGTGAACTTGACAGTGCACAGGTGTTACTATAAAATAAATGATTTTTAATAGTTGTGGTAGATTTTCCTTTTTGAAAAGAACTTTGAAACCCCAGTAATTCACATGTCTATAGATGTCGATGCTGGATACTGGCCTGCAGACATCTCTGCAACTAAACAAAACATATGCAAATGGTGAAAATATCTTAATTATTTGACCCATGCATGGCATTTAAAATGAGTTGCAATTTCTCACAACCAAATGCTCACAGCACAACTAAATAATCAAAACACAAGGTGATTCTAAGGGACACTAAAAAGTGATGAACGTGGCTGGGACATGCTTTTTTCTGCCATAGCTTCTGACTCAATTGTTGAAGTTGGCTAATACATACAGGTTAACGGGTTCACAAAAAAATCCATACATCCATTAAACACTATTCTGCTTATTTTCTTGAGGGTTGCAGGGGGAGCTAGAGCCAATCCCAGCTGACTTTGTGCGAGGTACACCCTAGACAGGTCTGTATGTCACTGGGCCAACATACAGACTTTAACAATCATTCACACCTAAATTCACTGAAGACTCCAATTAACCTAACTCCAATCAGCATGTCTTGGGACTGTGGGATGAAGTAATACCCAGAGAAAACCCACACAGACACAGGAGAACATGCACAGAAAGATCCCTGCTGTGAGGTGCCATTGCAAACCACTTTTAAAATTTATCCATTTAATATTTCTCATCTAGTCCATTTGATTCTGTTGTTTTTAATAACTTGATCCATTTCCTCTCCACTGCTTGTTGCTAAGCTGTGATCCAGTTTTGATTGCTTTCTAGACCTAAACTTTGAATATTGTGTGGGCCTGAAGTTTAAAATGTAATTATAAAACACTTGTCCTTTATTTATTATATATTTGTGTTGCTTAAATCTTAGATTCATTCCTTTTTTTGTCTACCCTTTGTCTTTATTTCAATATTAATTCAACTGAAACTTAATTTTTCCTTCTAGGGACTGAGTCAAAATGCTCACAAGAAGTTGAGATTCTTACCTGGCATTGTCTACATTGATGGTAAATGAAATTAGGAGCATCATTCTCTAACTGTTATTATTTTTATGACTTGTCATTTCTGAAGTGTGTGTGTGTGTGTGTGTGTGTGTGTGTGTGTGTGTGTGTGTGTGTGTGTGTGTGTGTGTGTGTGTGTGTGTGTGTGTGTGTGTGTGTGTGTGTGTGTGTGTGTGTGTGTGTGTGTGTGTGTGTGTGTGGTGTTATTCCTAGAGGGTGGTGTTGTAGGTCAGTCTGTTGATGAGAGACTGAGGACGGTGGCTGAGCTGCAAGCTGTGTTCAGAGCTACTGGTTTCCCCTTTTATGTGGTGCCCCTGGAACAGGTACGTGAAGGCACAGGAAGGTTTGACTTCTCACAGTCTGTTACACCCCTCAGGATGACAGTCATTAAATTCATGATGAATCTAAAGCCCCTTCTCACATGCAATTTGTGACCTAACTGCATTAAAGTCACAAGGACAATCTGAGGTTGAACCTTTTAACACAATACTTATGCTGTAAACATTAACAAAAAGATGAAAAAATGCTATACAAATTCACTGTTGAATGTGTCCTCCTACGTCCACTTAGGTTCTAGACCTTCCCAGTTCAGTCGTTGTGATGGCCCCATCATTATCAGAACAACCAGCCAGTGCCTACAAAGAAGCTGTGGATCAGTTCCTTAAAAGTAACAGTGGCAGCTGTTTGAATCCAAAAGACCAGGACCCAACATCACTGCGAGTGGTTCCAGAGGCCCACACACAGTTACTGCAGCAGCTGATTGTATCAGCTAAGACACTGACGGCCAGACATGACCTGCTGAACACATTAAGGTCAGACAGTTATGAGCTCCTACAGGACTTGACTCCAGACATTCTAGATGGGGCTTCTGTGTTTAGTTTCAGGTTAAACCAAAGATGTTCATCTGGGATAATGCACCAGTCTTGGCTATTTTTTTTGTCATGTTTGTAAAAACAACTGAAGAAAATTAAACACAGACTCTTGTTTATTTTGTACTGACTTTACCCAATTATCCAAGTCGCTTATTCTTTTTCCCCATGGGAACATTATTAACCACTTTACTGAAATAAAAACACAGTCAAAACTAAGTTCTCTGACACAAAAGAGGCCAAGAGAAGTAGTATTGGCAGAAAAAATATGGTGCATATTTTGCATTTATCCTTACTAGTAAAAATGATGTAGTAGAAACACAAAATGAAAGCTCAGTCAGTGCTTTTTAATAGCTCTTTGTCAAACCACTCTAACCCCACAATGTTCTTTTCAAAGGCAGCATTTGCTGGTGCACACAGCTCGTACTGAGGGCTACAGAAAAGTGATGCTCGGAGACAACTGCACCAGACTGGCAATTAAACATCCTCACCAGTATATCACTAGGCAGAGGAGCACAGCTGGCTCAGGACACCGGTGTGTATGTGTTTAGGTGACAGATTGTGAGAAAATGAAAATTTTATTGACTGTTAATCACAGTCACTTCTAGTAATGATGTGTTAAACAGATGTGGTGTGTGTGTGTGTGTGTGTGTGTGTGTGTGTGTGTGTGTGTGTGTGTGTGTGTGGTGTGTGGTGTGTGTGTGTGTGTGTGTGTGTGTGTGTGTGTGTGTGTGTGTGTGTGTGTGTGTGTGTGTGTGTGTGGTTTTAACAGGGTTTCTCAGACTCCAGGTATGGTGACATAATATTAGTGAGGCCAATGAGGGACTACTTCAGCCAAAGAAATCGCTTTACTACAACCATTTGTTCAACGTGGGCCTCTGTTTTCATACCAAGCCTGGACACTAAGGTAAGATCAGCCAAGGGCAGGTGATATTACCCTAACAGTAATGTCAGTGCTCTGTACACTGACTATAGGCAAGGTCATTTCTTAAATGGTGGAATGTCAGTGGCATTGTAGAGCCATAAGCCTACTAACAATTCATACCATCTCTCTGACACCATTTTTATATGACCACTTCCATCTGCTCTCAGGGAACCACTTTCATTTGGATGACTGGTATTATTCCTTATTAAAAAATCATGCACATCAACAGACTGTAGTCTATAATGTCAATGGAGGGCTGACACTTAAAAACTTTTAATTCAAGTTTAAAAGACAATTGAAAAGATATATAATTCATTCCAATATCTGGTCTTATTTCTGGTAGTGATTCTGCCATTAAGACAGGGTTTGGTGTTATTCAGACATAGCAACACATTTACCAGCAAGAACTGTGTATGTGCAATACAACAGTATGAAAGACATTCACCGCCTATGCTGAGCCATCCAGTGATACATTCTTATATCGTTCAATCATTTAACTTTTAGTTTGAATGTAAATGTAGTATTTGGTCCAAACTGGGATCCTCTATGAATGATGAATTAGTTTTTATTTAGGTGATTTCGGGTTGGACTTGGCCGATGTGATCTGCCAGCCACTGCAGGGAAGGAGTACAAAAATACAGATGTTAAGTCGGACACTTTTTACCTTCCGTACCATCAGTTAGCTGAGACACAATGGCCGATCTCGCAGCTTTGTTGTTTGTTGCAGATAAAACAGATGCTTTGTAAATCCCTGTGTTTTTGCAAGAAGAGAACAATTGACAAGAAATTGAGTTTCTTCAGCAAAATTAAAACTTAAGTGACCATGTGTAAATGCACAGATTAATACACTGACCAACTAATTGTCTTCCTCAAACTCTGTTCGTATCTACCAGAGGCCTGGGAGTTTCAGGGTTCTGTGCAGTATCTACTAGCTTTTCTGGACAGAGGCTTCAGATGTTCTACTGGGATCTGCTTGAACCACTCTCCCAGTAGTTGGGGGTCACAACCCCTAATACTCCAATTACCACAGGGATCACATTGCATTTCACCTTCCATATCTGTTCTAGCTGTTCTTTCATCTTTTGGTACTTCTCCATCTTCTCGGGCTCCTTTTTCCCAATGTAACTGTTCGCAGGGATTGCCACACTCTATCATCCTGCCCCTCTTCTGGTCTTTGTCCACCATCACTATGGTTCGCCAGTAATCTGGCATCTGAAAGTCCCACAGGATTTTAGCTGGTATTTCCCATCGGGACTTGGGCACCTCTAATCCATACTTGGCACAGATGTTCCTGTACTGCTTTATGTCCTCTGGAGGGAACCTTGCTCACAACCCAGCACCGTACAGCCCGATTGGCATTCGCCAGACCACACCTGAATTGGCAGGTCCAACACTGGCTTACAATTCTCTTCACCAGTTAAGAGCAGGTTCAGATCTGAGACGCATGTGACAGGTGTGAAGAGTCCAGCCCTGAATGGGTTGGTGAGTTTAGTTTCCATTGACCGTCATTTTGTTCTGATATGGGAAATATCAGTGAACTGACACTTCTAGGTCTTTGCACTGGTGTTTATGTGGTGTTAAGTCTTGTCCTGAAGACACTTACTTGCTCTGTCATTGTTGTGTTTAAGATAACTAGGCTACTACCCAGTCTTTAGGTTGCCTGCAATCTGGTGCAAGGTTTTCTTGAAGGCCTTCTCTACCTCGTTATTAGTAAGGTGATGAGGAGTGCACTCAGTGTTTGGATCTTTACCTAAAGGATTCAAATTTTGTTTCTTCAGACAAGACAATAATTTTCTTCAGGATCCCTGATCCTTCTAAATACTGTATGGGGAACAGCAGGCTGTCATATGACAGTGGCTGAAAGTGGCTTCCATCTAAACTTGTTACTACAAAGTCCTTTTTGGTGGCGGCTATTGAGATGGTCTTCCTTTTTATCAGACTCTCCCACCTCTGCAGAGGACCGCTGAAGCCCTGTTAGTTTGATTCTTGGTCACCTCCCTGACCAAGGCCCTTCTTGCCCCACAGCTTTCAGCCTCTGTCAGCCTTGCTACATGTGAAGTCCAGTCAAGTTCGACACACAACTCAAGGATATTAAAAGCACAGAAAAAGCCCCTAACCACAATTTGAAGCAAATGCCCACAGCAAAGGTTCTGACTATAAAGGAACAAATCACTGTGATTCCATAAATTCGCGAACATATGTATATCCCCTAACTGTTGTGTTCTCTGTGCATCTGTGTGTGTGTCTTATAGACAACAGAAAAAGCCAGTATACAGCGACTGACGGAGAGCTTTGTCACTAAACTACAGGTAGACTTCCCCTCTACTGTCAGCACCATCTATAGGTCAGTGGGAAACTCTAAACATCATGTATTCTGCAGAAATTACTCAGTGTAAGTGGTTGGACATAATCATAATCACTAGATATTGGATTCTTGGTATTTTGGAAACAGTATACAGTATGAACCACTGCTTATTATTTTATTATTAGGATGCAGTTAATGTACAAATTTCTATACATACAAATCAGCTTTGGAAGCATGAGGTCATTACAAACTGGCTGTTTGTCTCGTAGGACCAGTGAGAAGCTGCAGACGGCATGTAAGAGCTCCTCCACAGCCGACCGCTCTGACAGGTGTCTGCTCTGTGTGTGCGCTCTGGATACTTCTGTTGGTGAGTTTGTTCTGAAACATCTCATCATCTGCTGTAAGGACAATAACAGCAAGCATGCAGTGACTACTGTATGTACATGTATATGGCTTTAGAAGAAGGAGTTAAGTTAATTTCATTGCTCTTCCAGTAAACATTGTTGGTAACTGCACATGGTGAGTTCATGAAATGCTTTTTTAGCTTTTAAAATTGTGTAGCTTCTTCCTGAATCTCTATGGCTTGTCTGTTTCCATAAAAATAATGTGTAATAAGTAGGGCTGTCAAACGATTACAATTTTTAATCAGATTAATCACAGGATAGCTGTGATTAATTACGATTAATCACCATTTCTAAATGCCCTAAAAATCCCAATTTTCTCTGTATATTTTTGTGGCAACAGAAAGATAAATGACAAATATATAAAAAAAAATTATTTATTGATGACAAGTCCAAATGATAGTTATTAAGATTGAAAAAAATAAATAAAATCAAACTAAAACATATCACACCATAATTAATATTTGGCTGTGTCTTTGCTATGCCTCTGAGCAAACATAGGATGATGTTATTTAGAACTTTTTTAGTCCTAAACAATTGGGGCATCTTAGCCTTTGCTCTTTTCTTTTTTTTTGTGAATATAGGATGGTTGAATAAAACTTTTTTCTTTTCTTTTTTAAATCAAACAAACAACCAAACCTTTACACAATTAAATGTGAATGTGAAATCTGAATGTGAGCCCATCTGTAGAAGCAGTGTTGAGCCAGTTCACACTTAAAAAGAACGAGTTCCAAGTTCACTTCATGCAGATGAAAATGAACCAGTTCACATTCATAGTTCATTTTTGATTGGGATGATTAAGGTGACAAACGTACTATCATGTGTTTGGTTATGAATCAATGGTGTCTGATCAAGTGTGCGTTTTGCTCCGCTCATTCCTGACTGTGAGCGTCACGTCTCGTGTTGTACTGAGCACAGCATGTTGACGAGTCATTTTCATGATGTTTAAATGCAGCCTCATAAAGTCTGGAGTGAATCAAACAAACACTAAGTTACTTCATGTGCTGATCAGGTCCTGATAACTAGTGATGAGTGTTTATTAGTTCAAGTGAGAGCAGAGTGGAGGAGGACACAGAAACTCCAGCTCGGTACAAACCAACTGCAGCTTCTGCTCTGATCATGACGCAGCTGATCACTGAGCAGCTGTGACCAGAGAAACTCTGTGTTTCACTGTTCTTCTACAAAGTCACTGACCGGCTGCTTCACGTGAACGAGCTCTGATCTCACTGCGTGTGTCGCTCTGAGCGAGTGAGTCGGGGCGGGTATCGGTACATGGAGCGGGTCATTCTGCAGATGCGTTAATGCGTTAAAAAAATTAACACGTTAATCCCACAAATTCATCATGCCGCTTTAATTTTGAACATCCTAGTAATAAGCCTACCATCAAATTTAGTAAACATTGCTGTCCCATTTTTAAGGTTAGCAGAGATGATGATGCTATTTTGAACTTGTTCTGCGCCTTCCCTCCCTTGAAGTCTATTTTCAGATCTTTATTTTTCCCACTGTGAAGCTGCAGGTTCTGATGATTGTACAGGCACATTTAAACATTGACAACTGCAGTTAAACTTTCAGAGGGTTATTCCTGTGTGAACAGGTTTACCCCCCTTATGTAGATCGTCTCTAAGCTACATGCAATCAATTAACATTCACAGTCATGTATAGTAAACATAACTTAATAATTTCCCCATTTATTCACCTATAATAAGTTTATGTCAGACATCTACAGAGTAATCACTCAACCACACAGAAATACTTCCCAAAAGGCCATTTGTTATTGTTCACTAAACAGGATGCAATATGTGCAGACTGTATATAAAACATCTGTGAGCCTGCAAAAGACAAACGGAGTGGGTGTACACAGACGTGTTGATCACTAGTGTGCAGAGAAAGGACTGTCACAGATTCTCTTAACAAGCTATTTTTAAACCGGGTAGTGGCACCCTCAGCAGTGAAGACTTGTTTGGCATTCATTTGTTTGTCCTCTCCCTTCTTTTCTCCCCTTTGTTTCCCTCATTTCTTTCAGAGAATGCTTCATCCTTTCAGGCCACACTGACCTCAGAGCAGCTCTCCCAGACTAAATATCCTGCCAGGAATAAGAGCGATCGACTTCACCCTGGTACAGTATACATTTCTGCTTTTGTCTTCCGTGGTACAGTCATTTTCAAAATTCTTAATAAATCCTTCAAACAGAATACTGACAAAGTTTAGATATATGAGCAGACGTCATCGGTAGGGTAGAGAATACAGTGTCATTTTCATTTGAATTAGAACCCTCTCCAGCTGAAGTTATATGATGTACTGCAGCAGTTTTCTGTGTTTCAGCCTTCTGAGTCATGCAGAGGGCAAATGCAGGGTATGAAGGCAGTACAGTAAAAGTCCACAGCTGAATTTCGACCCACAGTTGTCAGTCGTTAAAAATTGGTTTCCTGTGTTTCCATTAAAGCTGCAGTGGAGCTCGAGTCAAGTGTTCCCTCTGGACCGTGCTGTTCCTCTGGAGGAGGAGAGGATTGTGGGGGAGCAGAGAGTGGTGAAGGCTGCTGTTCTGCCAAGTAAGTCTTTAGGGATTTATGTATCTTAGTTGGGCAGTGATTGTCATCAAGCAAATTACAAACATGGTTCTAATCAGGACCTTTACAGGAAGTCTTTTAAAATCTTTGCTGCTGTGCACCTGGTCGCTTCTTAAAGCCCTGCCCTGACTAATACTTTAGGAATCGAATACACAACTGATGAGACCAGGATTAACAACAATGCTAACACATTTGTAAATTAGCCCCTTGCTTAGTTCAGGCTCATGAGAATGTCATGAGTTTTGTAAAGTCATGCTCCTAATTGGTTCCCATCCAGTCATTTAATTTCTGGGGTGCAACAGCAAACAATGTGTTGTAGCAACAGCAAGCGGACTTCCATTGTTTCAGTGACCAGATAAATCCTACTATCTACTTTAAGTCAGACCATTAAACTCATCAAGTCATCTTCTTCTTTACACTCTACCTCTATGACCATCACTTGTTGTATTTTTGTTCTGATCTTTCATTACAGGGAACCAGAGAAAACCAATCTGAAGACCCTGTTGTGTTACAGCTGTCACCTGACCATCAAAGATATGGTGAGTTAAAACATCTGGACATACTGAATGGGTGTTATCATTTCCACTTGTAATCCAACAATTGTTCTTTTCGTTTTCGTTCATGAGTGTAACATTTTTTTATTGGAAAAACTAGTTTTGTCTTGTACTGCATGTTGTCTCTTTATTACTGTTTTTGAAGTTTTTGCTGATGAAGCCTTTCATGTTATTAGTGGTAGCCTCTTCTGCATGACAAAAATGCTAATTATTTTGGCCCTGAAGTATAAATGCTCCAGATACCACAAAAAACTCATAGGTGAACTCTATTATCAACTCTAAAACACATGTATTGAACTTTATAAAACTTTTAGTTCAGTGATAAGCTGATGACATTGCTACTGATAAGCGAGGACAGGCCAGGATAATTAGATATTATGGTTAAGATATAGAGAGATGTATGGTTGATGTTTATGATATTTTATATTTAAGTCATGCAGGTCATTGACAGCCAGGGCATAACAGCACCCTTACCCTCCAGTGCATGAATGTGTATAAGGGAGAGGGAGCAGTCCTAGTCACCTCAGGCTAGTATTGCAGTCAATGTTTCTGTAAGATATTTATAATAGTGTGAAAGCTGTTTGCCACTTTTGGGCCAGCCAACCTGCTCCCCTCCAAGATGTGCGAGTCTATTCACGGACCCTGCAGGCTTTGGGTCAACATGCACATCTCTACTCAACAATATCAAATTCAGGCATTTCCCAGCTGACTCCTCCTGCTATTGCTTTTCCTTTAACAGTCATCAGTGGAGCATCTCCCTCAGTACATCCTGTTAGAGGCGCAAAGGAGGAAAAGGAGGTGAGGAGAATATTTTGGTTTATTTTCAATTTTGTTTTATAAGATTACTCTTCATCCTTGACTCCACTTGTCGTTTACTGAAGCCAAAAATAACTTTCTTTAGGCAACTTGCTTTTTGCTTTGGGAAATACAATTTGTCTGAAACCCACATTCTCACAATTACTGCTCTTGTGATCATTGAGAAATTCTGTACATTTATTGAATGATAAAGATTTTGAGTGCTGTTAAGTCTGTGAAGGTTGATAATCATCCAGGTCAAGAAACGTTTTATATATCTACAACCAAATCCAGATGCCCTTGGATACATTTTTCTTGGATAATTTAACTAAACTAAAAGCTGAATTTCAGTGAAAAGTTCAGGAATCTAACCCTTCTGTCATGCTTGGAACTAAGTTGCTATGCTATTATGTGCAGGTCTAAGATGAGGGAGGAGATCAGCGAGTTCCTGCTGGATGACGGTGAGGGAGGCCATTAGCAGGAGGAGGTTCTGATGCTGAATGTTCACATCCAGCAGTGCACTCTGACAAATTTACATCTTTTCAACCTTCAGGCAGTCAATGTCTTTAAAATATAAATATTACAATTTTCAACTTTTGGTTTGACATTTTAAATGCATAAAAAATTAAAGTACCAGTTTTTTCCCCATGATGTTAAGTCTTATTTGTCCATTCATACATATATTTGTTTTATTAACTTGTGTATGTGAGTGAGTGAGTGAAGGCTTTAAACAGAATACCATTACTAGTAGTTACTATTAAAGCTAAACTGTGGGACAAAAATATACTCCAGTCCATTGCTTAGTGTTGTAAGGCTTCTTTTGTCCGTCCTTCCACATAAAAACTTAAGGCAGACTTGACCCATTGGTTCTGTCCATCCATGGTGGTGATATTCCTCAGAGACTCCAATAAGGATAGGTTATGCAGCTTCTTCAATGGTAGCTCTAGTTATTGTAATATCATCTGCCTCATTGATCTGTATGGCATCATGTACAGATTATACTGTAAGTGGAAGCACACGTGATGATTTTGCCTTGGGCAGAAAGTGAGGAGCTGGTTGACAAAACAACTGGTTGTTGAGTTTCCCTTGCAAATGCAGAACTGCTACTTTGAGAGAGAGAGTGTGGTGATATATGAGTGAAGAGATATTGGTAAATCATTCATTGATTAAACATTTAGCAGGAGGAGCTATGCATCATCTAAAACAGTTGGGTTATATTATCATCTTGAATCTATATATCCCCCTTTGTTACCTTACTGGACCTGGCCATGAGACACAGAAAATGCTCCATGATGTATAAAGTAGTTGCTTTATTTGTAGTGTGTTTTCTTCAGGAACCAGCAAAACTTGAATCCTGAGAAAATATATCTTACTTCCCTTATTTTGGAGCAAGTAAATAAAAAATTTAAATAGTTTGATCTCAGATTTGAAGTCAAATTAAATATTGTCAAACACAGAAGAGAGGAAGGGAAAAGGAAGGTGCACAGAGTTATCCAAGCTGGAGCTGCGCATCATTGGAAACAGCACAGCAGGTGAACCCTTAGCTTAGCATCTGTGGCTACTTGATCTGAGCCTCACGGGACCCATTGGGACAGGACAAGCTGGAAAAGGTTCAGAGAAAATGTTTTGGATAATATTCGGGTTCAGGTCCCGCTCTGTGTGCTAACAGGGAGCACCACAGTCCTGGGTGCGGTGTGCATATATTGTATTACTACAGAAGAACAAATCCCCCATAAGAAAATATTGGTGAATGTCAGAATCTTTGTAAAAATGGCATAAGTGGGTTTTAAGAAGAAATTGAATCTTAAGAATGGTTGGTGAATAAGGATCAATGCCCCTGTCCATTTCCTCATTATCCCAGGTTACAAAAAAAGGTTGTTGATGTGATGACTTATTCTTCCTGTTATTGTAATTCTTATTGTTTCTGCACTTTTTTTGCCATGCTATGCACAAGTGCTTCAAAAATAAAGGTCCTTGGTACTAGTATGGAAGTGCTGCACAGACAACTTAAAATTATAAAGGGTTGTCATTGTCATATAATTAAATGTTTTACTGAAAGTTTTCGGATTTTTTAAGTAAATATTGTGCTTTTACATGACCACTCAAAGCGTTATACAGTACAGTTTTGCCATTCACACACACATTTATACAATGCATCTGTGTGCTGCACTTTCTCCATCATACACAGATACACTGTTATACTGCCGGCACAGCCATCTGGTATCTTCAGTATGTTGCCCAAGGACACTTTGGCTTATTGGGATTGAACCTCCAACTTGATGGTTAGTGGACAACCCGCTCTATCCCTTGAGCCACACCTGCAAGAATGCACCATGAGGTGCCCTGGTATCTGAGCTTACTTTAAGAGTACCTGAATTGGCTTCAAGAAGTTCAGTCTCCTCCTCTCAGTGGAAGGCCATCCTGTGGCTCAGCCTGATTGCACTAATGAAGTGTCTTCTCAAAACCTTTCTGTACTGCACAGCAAATACATCAGTCTATGCTTGGTGCAGTAAAACATCAAATGATTTATACTGTTTGTGTGTGTTAAGCTTCGGTTTTTACTGCTATACAATAGGTTGTTTATTGGGATGGACGAGATGACCGCTCACTAAAACTGAAGCCAATCGCCCCTGGTGGCTGGTTGCAATATAGGTTGTAAATCCCACCCCATCTATGTAAGTGGATGGGACATAAACCAAATGAAAAGTACATGTGAAAAAGATTTTTCTCAAAGATAGTTTTTGTCATTTTAGGTAGTTCTTATTACATTAATGTTTCTCGTGCTATTGAATTTAATTGAAAACAGACTGGTGCACAGTTGGTCGATCGAGTGTAGCAGCATCACCTCGATACAGTTGCTCCAGCCCTGATCGATCCTTAGCAGACTGACTCAAGATGATTGAGATGCTACCATTCCTATCTGGAAAATGTTACTTCATATCTGTATAGTAGAATGAAGTGAAAACGCATTGTCCATCTTTAAGCGCCTATGTGATAAACAGTGACAGTTGGCGTTGATTTGTAATTTGTTATGATTAAGCACAACATTTAGCTTCTGGTCAATGTACAGTACCAGGAGCCGGTTCTGACATTTACTGCCAGAAAAACATCGGCTGTCTCATTGAAAGAATAAATGTATATATTTTTTATAGATATATGAATTTACTCACTCATTTACGCACACAGTAGTTTTCCTTTATTACATTACATTATCACCGCACAATTTTTTATTTCCCTCAATGGCCTTTGTGTCTTGGCATGTGGCATTTGTACCCCAATAATTTTGTTACGCAAAAGGCCAAATGGACCCTAAATTAGGAAATTAGGAAAGAAGTGGTGTCAGGTCTGTCACATCAATAAATCAGCATATAAATTGTCACAAAAGCATACATACAAATAATTCTGGCTGTTCTGAAGTGTATTATAGGCCACTAAGTAAAGAAACTTGTTGGTGTGCTCATTGTAGAAATTATGAAATTCCCAGTTGAAAGTGTACATGTCCCTTATTTTCTTCACACTATAGGCGATGTAGATTTACACAAATAGATACATTTTCTAAATTAATGTCTGGTACGGAAACTAAATTTCTTATGTCCTGCCATCTTTTATTAATTTCATCGGTTCTTGTTTTACCCACAGCATTTACTTTCTCGCAGATACTCTCCCATATCGCGTTTCTTTGAGTTATATTAATATTTCTTTGCAAGCTCAACAATATATTTCTTTGCCTCTTCCACTAACACTTCCAATTCCATGGCATTATATTTCGCTTTGCGCTTGCGGTAACTCTGCTCTCCGTAACGCTCCATGGCGGAAACCTGTAACGCACGCAAAACACTCATTTAAATACTGCTGCCTCTACCATGTTTGCACCTGTTATCATTTGCGCAATCATTTTTAGTAGTTCACCCACAAAACGCCCACCAACCAAACGTGCAATCTGTTTTAATGCACATGAAATTTAGCACTCTTTATCTGGGATCTTAGTAGATCAGGCCCTCATTGTGTGACATGGAGTTGACCATAAACTTGATTATGATTCTGATTTCAATGAGGAAAATTACCTCTGCACTGACTTGCTAGCTGGCAGCACTAAAATTCAACAGCTATTTTGCTGGCCGTGTCGTCCGTTTGACAAGGATTCGTGCTCACTGAACAATCCTTGGGCCACTACAGGATTCATCGATCTTGCCAATCTTACACGGGCTGCATGGCAAATCAAAAAGTCATATAGATTGTGCTGTGAAAATTAAGCTTTTTGGACACATGAGGATTGACAAGGCTCTGAACTTGGCAGTATTAGTGTGAAGATGCACAATAATTATTATTATAATTTCTTCCCCCCTATTCGCGGATGACCCCACCCTCATCTGACTCATCTCTGGCAGGCACGAGTCTGCTTACAGGTGGGAGATTGACCACCTGGTGACCTGGTGCAGTGACAACAACTTGGAGCTCAATGCTCTCAAAACAGTGGAGATGACTGTGGACTTCAGGAAGAGCCAAGTCCTGCCCGCCCCCATCACCCTTTGTTACTCTCCAGTGGACACCGTGGAGTCATTCCGCTTCCTGGGCACTTTCATCACCCAGGACCTGAAGTGGGAGCTGAACATCTGCAATTTTTGATAGTGTGCATAGTGGTTGCATGATGGTTTTGTATGTGTTGGGGGATAAAGGGGTTGTCCTCTAACCAGAACTTCGGCTGTTTGATGCCACTTGTCACGATTCCACATGCCGAAGTGTCCTTGGGCAAGATACTGAACCCCCCTTCTCATAGAGGAAGTACTGAACAAAGATGCACTGTATGAATGTGTGTGTGAATGTGTGAATGGCCAAAACTGTACTGTAAAGTGTTTTGAGTGGTCATCAAGACTAGAACAGCGCTATATAAATACAGCCCATTTACCATTTAGACCATATGGTTAAACCTAATGTATACAACCAAAGAGGATTAACTATCTTGCTAACCTCCCAAGTTTGCTATCTAAAATGGGATAAAGTCCTTTGTTTATTTGAATAAGCCAGCAGAATATTTTAACATTTACAGTTCCCTTTTAATCGTTTCACTAAAGAGGACCTTATTTAGTCAGAGATCACTCAACTCTGTAGTCATCATTTTCTAAAAGCGCTTTGAATTAAATGGTTTGTTGTATGTTTGTTCCTTAGCTGGGTTACGCAAATATAACAGGATGGATTACCACAAAACTTGGCGGAAGGATGTGTCAGGGAAGAACCCAATACATTTTAGTGCTGATCTGTATCAGGGGCTGGATCCCAGCAATTCTTTTCACTTTGTTTGCAGCATTTATTTCTTGAAGTTAATTCAATCTATGGCGGTCTCGGGGGTGCACACAGATAGAGGTCACTCTCACACAGCAAGACGTTCTTGTGTGACAGAGAGAACCATGCCACTTGCGGGTAACTGTACAACTGTAACTGTCCACATGTATGGCAACAACAAAAGCTATACTGTGTATGCAGCAACAGAGCAAAAGTTTGAGACTGGGCATTAGTCTTGTCGGAGGCATGCACTCTCACTACTGTTTTTAGTTTCATCTCTGTTTGTTAGCAGGATTATGCGAACTACACAAAAGATAAACGTAACGTGAGATTCTCCACCCCTATCTGAAAGTACATAAATTAAGATCACCAAGAATGAACACATTATGATTAATTAGTAGTGTATTTAATTCAGCCAATTTATTGAGGGCGTCTGTAGACACCAATGACTGTTATTGAATTCTGAGGTTATAGATACATTTATATACATTTGAAGGGAAATACATTTAAAATTAAGTCAGTTAAAGCACAAAGAGAGATGTTACATATTAACATCAGAGTAATTATACGTAATATTTATATATTTATTATTGTTATTATTATTTATATTATATTTATATTCATAATATATATATATATATACTGTATATATAAGTAATACTGTTCAATTGAAATTCAGATCATTCAAATCACTTCAAACAGTTTGTGCATTGATGTTTCAGTAAAGGTCAAATGACAAAAACAACAGTCCTATGATCCTTAGATGTCACATTTAGAACTCTTTATTGGCTTTGATATCAAAGCCAATGTAGTCACATATAAAGGAGCAACCTTTCTCAGCAGAATCAGACTCTACCACCATTAGTAGACGACAATGGATCACCTGCGTTCATCCAACATGGAGACGATCAACTGCTCTGGAGACACAGTAAGTTCTGTTCTAAGCAGGAGAGACTTCAGGTTAAACAGTTTTTAGTTTTAACACCTTCAAAACACGACTGTCTTTTCTTACTTTACTCTAGTTTTACATACTTTAAAAGCAGACGTGTGTAAATGACTAAAGTCCATTCAGCTCTGTCCCTTTGAATATATCTGAAGTTAGGATGGGACTGTGTATTTACCTGGTATATGTATATTTGTATCTTTCAGTCACCTGGACTAATACGCTCTGATGAAAAAACTCAGTCCCTCCTGCCTGCTGAGAAAGCTGCAGTGTGGGTTAGACTGGACTGTGAGGAGAAGCTGAGGAGCATCTCTTTTAAACGAGGTCCTCCTCTTCCTCAACCGTCCCCTCATCCTGACTCCCCCCCCCCCCCCCCCCCCTCCCCTCCTTACCCTCCCCTCCCTCCTCACACCTGTATTACATACATATTTTTGGAAAATACAAAATAAAAAATAATCTTATCCCAGTTTGCTCTTTTATTCCAGATGCTGGTTAGTGTACATCAATCTCAATGATGAAAACTGAACATGTATATGTAAAAAATGACATATAATAACAAATATAATACTGTGTCACGCACAGACACACTGAGTGGTTGAACTGATCTCGGATCAGATAAACGCTTCGGCAGCTCGTTGCACCTTTTATCTGATCGTATGTGTAAAAAAAACCCTGCAGCTGTTTTTCCTTTGTTGCTTTAATGAGACAAAAGTTCTCACCTTCTTCTTCTAACTTTGCTTTTATGCGTCACCGTATAAATGGAATCACACCAACCTTAAACAGAGTAAAACTCAGAGTGCACGGTGACAAAGTTTCTTTAATTGACTCACAATCATGCTGAGTAGAAACGAAGGGGTTTTTGTGCTGGAACATTTCAGTTTCAAACCTTGAACTTTTCTGGAAAGAAAGTGCATTGAGCAAATACAACCCTCCTCTCTGATCACGTCATTAGTTTATATCATTTTATCTTTTACTAGTTTCTTCTCGTCCTCCTCTCTCTCTTTTAGGAGATCATGTTATTGTCAGTTTCTCCGACTCCTGCGTTTCTAGCTCCCGAGCTTTGGCGGTTTTCTTGCTGCCATGATACAAACGTGTGCAACATCTTCTATTTTGTTCAGCCCTGCTTCTCCCTCTGGGCTTTGGAATGACATCTTTTACATACCTCTGCTCTCCTCTCCTCCTCTTCATTTCTTTATCATCCTCTTGTTCCTCTTCTTCTTCTCCTGCTTTCTCCACAACTCCTCTCGTTTATTCCTGGAAATCACCTCCACTGAAAGAGGAGAATATAAATTAAAAGATGTATTAAGACTTCTTAAGGTGTTTATAATATTAAATTCCTCCAAACCTCTACTTGTTTCTCCTCCTCTGCTCTTCACTCCTTTTATTGTCCACTTTTTCATCCTCCTCTTCTCCTGCTGACTCAGCAACTTTTCATGTCTCATTTCCTTCATTCTTTTCCTCTCTTCTCTTCTCATTCTTCTTCCCTCACATCCCTGACACTTCACATATAACCAGAAGGACCCTGATCTAAAGATTCTGCAGATTCACATGTTTATAGAGATTCACACTTAGTAACTACAACGACAACAAGCTGGTTATGATTATCGTGATAAAATAACACTAGCCAAAAGTTGTATCATCTTCACGGCTCTAACAGAAACACACCACACATCAGATTTAACTGGGGTTGTAAGAAGAACTAGAAAATTCCTCCTGCCGAGAAATTTCAAATGGGTGCCTTGCTTGCTGCTGGCGCAACAGAGACTCTTTGTTTTTTTGGGGGGAAGAGAGAGAGAGAGACACAGACTGGCTGCTTTAAGAGAGAGAGAGAAAATGTACCAGTTTGAGAGAGAGAGAGAGAGAGAGAGCGAGAGAGAGAGCGAGAGAGAGAGATACTGGCTGGCTGGTTTAAGAGAGAGGACAGACTGGCTGGTTTAAGAGAGAGAGACAGACTTGATCAGTAGGTGGCGCTATCACTATCACTGCATACACACTAATATATCTGTTCAGGTCAGGAATCTGACGAAGTGTGTGCAATTTGGGACCGATTGCTCAAACTTCATTTTCACACTGACCACTAGGTGGCGCTATCACTATTAGTGTGTATGCAGTGATAGTGATAGCCTTGACTTGATCAGGCCTTGACTCTGATCATGTGACAATTTTGGGGTCGATTGCTCACACTTCATTTTCACACTGACCAGTAGGTGGCGCTATAACGATGAGTCAATATTGAAGTTGAGTGCAACTGGACATGTAAGAAAAAAAATATATTTTTGGCTTCAGTTGGTTTTGAACTCACGACCAGTGGATCACTGAGTCAGCATCTCAACCACTGAGTCAATCACATTGTTGTTCAAATCATCAGACAAAGAAAATAACAACACTGAAGTTCCACCCTCACGACCTCTGAGTCACTGTCCCTCTGCTCTACCCACCACACTACACATAGTACTGATCAACACCTCTGCAGTAGTTAATATAAAGACCCCACTGTCCCCCTTTCCCCCTCTGCCCCCCCCCCCTCTGCGTGTGTATTTCACTAACGACTGCACCTGTGACAGAGAGTGAGGGACAGATTGGACCTCGGGAGAACGTCATGAACTAAATGCTCTAATTCTAAATCTATAACTCCTATCTGAGATGAAAACACAGTGAGAATCACAAGACTTTGATGAGCAAATAGATATCTTCGCCCTGCAATGCATTACCTAGGGGTGCCTACCACTAGGCACCCATACTAATACAGCAGACAGTAAATAATAGAGAAATCACAGTTATAATAGTTGAGTAGTGTCAAATCTGGATCCTGTTGCTTGGAATCAGAGATACCTTTGAATGGATTGTAGTCCTCTTCAGACACTATCTTTTCTATAGCTAAATAATGTTCCATTAAATCTGTCTCTAAAACTTATGGTGTTTTAAGATATAATAATGATGAAGTGACATATTTTATATTTGCATCGCAATCAATAATTTTTATTTAAAAAACATTTCAAATGTGTTTCTTTTTGCTTAATTTGAAAGTATAGGCTAGGGTATACACTCTAGGCGAGAGAGAGAGAGAGAGAGAGAGAGAGAGAGAGAGAGAGAGAGAGAGAGAGAGAGACACGCAATGGGGGCAGGGAGAGAAAAAGACGCTGGATAATGGGATTGAGGGAACGAGTGAGGAGAAGAGAGACGGAGTGAGAGACATAGTTGGGGTACACCTGACCTTAAGAAGGGAGGGGAGCTCCTCTGTACACACACACACACACACACACACACACACACACACACACACACACACACACACACACACACACACACACACACACACAGAGAGAAGCAGTGCCAGCAGGCAGAGGCAGTGAGCGAGCTAACAGAGAGACTGTCGACCAGCAGCCATGACAGACACTGGTGAGTAGCTTCATATTTAACATCCTTCTGCTCTGTGTGTGTGTTTTATTTTTGCATGATGCTATACAATACGAGCTGTGGTTGTGTAATATCAGGCATCACACCATGGAATGTGAATGTTTCAATGTGTGTATGAGATAGATAGATAGATAGATAGATAGATAGATAGATAGATAGATAGATAGATAGACATTGGAAAATGTGTAAATAGCTTAATCTTTTAGGGTATAAGGCATGGAATTGCACCATGCTTAAGTGTCATGCTCTGTCCAGACAAACCCTGCAACACCAAGCTGTGTGTCTCAGTGGCCAGTAAGCATGCACTATTTAGCATGAGAGTGGAGGGACAGCAACTCAGTAGCCAGTGGTCGTCATGCATTACACGCTGAAGACACACCCAGCCTCATCAGAAGCCACTGCTGCTGCTGAGTAACTGCTGATGTGAGGAATGCATCTTGCTTGAAGCATCATACATTTTACACACACAGACACACACACACACACACACATAATTTGACCCTCAAAACCATAGAAAGACAAGCAGACACACACACACAAGACATGGGTGTTAGATCCTGACCTCACAGGCTGTGTATTAGCCTGATAGCCCTTTCCACTCAGGCTATTTTCATTCGACTTACAGGGGATTAGCTGGGGTGATTACAACCTGCAGGTCTCACCTCACTGTGCGTTTGTTTGTATGTATGCATTGTTTTGTAAATCTGTTTGTTTAAGCAGTTCTTTTAGCTTGGTCCTGAGTTTTATTCTTTGCTAGTATTGGAAGAAAGTTGAATATGCATTAGGTAATGTTAAAGTTACTGAGATTGATGATACTGGGATTTAACCTTACCAGGAAACCAGAATGTCAACCCTGAACAATTCTACAAAACCCCAGATTGCATTTACCAGCAAAATTATGCTCATTTTCTTTTTTCTGCCAATGGCAAAAAGGGTATTGTCAAAACAACGTGCATTTTATGTAAAATAAAGTAGGCTTGGTTGCTCTCGATATTCGCCAGGTTTTTCCCACTAATACATGACAAATGCAAAACTGAAAAACACAAAAAGAATACAAATACAGTATTTAAGGATGAAAAAGAGGAGCCACACACGTTGAAGACACTGACAAAAATGTTAACTTGGAAAGACGATAGGATTCAAGAGACAATGGACATCAATGGCTTTGCTGTGGAATGCGTGTGAAGCATTTCCTGGGATTGAACATCAAGCAACATGGCATCACTGGCCAAGAGAGCCATTATGCACCTCTACTTCCCCTAGAAGCTGAGGAGAGCAAGAGCACCGTCAACCATCACGTGCACCCTTTACCAAGGCACCACCCAGCCATTCTGAAGGGTGTTGGAAAAGGCAGGGATGAAGGCAGGATGTATGCAGAGGTAGTAGCAGGGAGTAGCAGGCGACCACTGACTGGAGACCAGCAGCTGAAGTCAATGTGGACTGGAAATCAGTCTGGAGATCGGGAGCAGATGTTTAAGTGTTTGCAAAAAGAAACTTAAACTAAACAAATTAAACAGATTAAAGAAAAGTTCCCACCATGTTGCTGAGGTTCAGTGTGTGGCTGTTGGTGCCGCCATCACACACAGAGCAGGCTTAGTGTTGGTTGACACATGGGATATGACTTCTGCAAGGACCCCAAACACAGGAGCCGAGTGGACATTGGCTTGAGAACCCTCATGCAGGGTTGCACTAACGTTGACTGGGACCCTTGATGTAGGAACAGAGTGGTCGTCTTCCAGGACCCCCAATGAGAAGGAACTTTGGTGGGGATGACCTACTCAGGGTCTGGCAGGGTGTCATTCGCTGGGCTGAGCAGCTGGGGCTTAGTATGCCTGGGAAACTGAGGCTCTGGATAGCTTGGCAGCAGTAGTTCGGATAGATTGGTAGCTGAGGCTTGGGCTGCCTTCTAGCTACCTTAACTGCTGGGAACCTGGTAATTTGGTTCAGGCTAGAAGTGGGAAAAGAGGCTTATCGCCAGTGGGAATGTGAGTCTCAGTGGTCTTTGGTAGCTTGGAAGATCGACGTCTATATGACTTATGCTTCCATCTGAAGGCTCCAACCCTTTTATTTGGGAGCAAAGTGACTACCCCAAAAAGAGGACATTTAGCATTTTGATCGTGTGAGTAAGATTATTGGACAATGTGACCGAGTGTAGAGATAGACAAGTCAGAGTGAAAACAGGGTCTGAAGATGAACTGGCAATAAATACTGCCAGTATCGGGAACCACCTCAGCAGCCAGAGTTTGAGAAACTGAGCATTAGTTTATGCAGAGCACAAGGTGCAGTTGCTAAATCACCTGTTTGATTCTTCTATGACATTCACTGGCTGATTCACAGCTCTGTGTGTGACTAGCCATGCCCCATCATACACAGATGTGTCGCACGGCCAATTACAACATTATGCTTTTAGATATTACTTGCAGAAACTCTGGCCATTTACTCTACCTAGTGTACATACATCTATTGTGATTTACTTTTTGGTATTTATAATTTTTCCAAGATTTAGAGTTTATATGTATGTATTTGAGGGGATAAGGAAGTCCTTTGAAGCTGACATGTTGCTAACCTTTACTGTCAATATTTTGTGGTGTTGTATGTTTGTGTTTGTTTCAGATTCTCTAAGTGAAGCACTACAGGCTATCAGTGTGAGTACAGAGCTAATTGAAGAGGAGCTCAAGCCTCATTTGGACACAGTACTATCTTCTTTGCTGGAAAAGAGTAAGTCATGCCACACGCACACAGCACACACTTACTTAAAGGGATAGTTCATCCAGAAATGAAAATTCACTCATTATCTACTCACCACTATGTCGATGGCAGTAGTGTATAAAGTACTTGAAAGCCATACTTGAGTAAAAGTACAGATATCTTACCTGAAAGTGACTCCGGTAAAAGTTAAAGTCACCCGTAAGAAAATGACTTGAGTCAAAGTCTTAAAGTAGCTCATATTAAATGTATCAAAAGTATCTGGTGTTGAAATGTACTTAAGTATCAAAAGTAAAAGTACAAGTACAAAATAAAAAATGCAAAGTGCTTTTTATAGTAGGCCTATACAGACACAAAACAACCCAAAATTGTTCTCTTCAGGATTTATTTCAACTGACTGAAAAATTATAACAAAAATATACATATACTGTATAATTTTACAAATTTTGAACCCCAGATGCTGAGGTTCAAATAGTATTGGACTAGTGCATCTGAACTTCTAGGGACAACAAAGAACCAACACAACAGAATAAACAAGTGCCTCTTGTGTCTGCCTAAGAACACTAAGAGACCAGAGTATAACCACTAAAAAATTCTGTAAATATCAATAAACATGGACCTTTCACTTTCTAATCAGTAGCAGGAATGATACACAATGCCTCTTATGATAACTCAGCAAAAGGAAACAAGTTGTAGGCACACAAAATAGGATAGTTTTCCTCTTTTGTTAACAACCTGGACAGTGCTAGTACAGAGAAGAAAAAATCACTGGACACAGTGATTTGCTGGAGGCCAAATTTCAGACAGAATAATAAAGACAGAACTGAAACTAGCTCCTGCATGAGCACCTGGATAATTCTAAAGGGAATAAATGGATGGGGAATGTGCTCGCCTTGATTAAGTCCCTGCCCTTTGTACACACATCGCTACTACCCATTGGATGGTTTAGTGAGGTCCTCGGATCGGCCCTGCCAGAGTTGGTCACGGCCCTGGCGGAGTCCCGAGAAGAAGACGATCAAACTTGACTATCTAGAGGAAGTTAAACTCGTAACAAAGTTTCTGAAGGTGAACCTGCAGAGGGATTGGTCGACCAAGGCAGCCCGACCAACCTCCAGACGCTTAGGGTCTCGCGCTGCCCCCCCCTGATGGCAAACACGCCGCCGGGCCTGCGCATCTCCCGAGGCAGGGGGCACGCGAGTGAGCGAGAGAGAGGTGAGCCGTAAATTTGGAATTTGCGTTCAAATGCAAACAGAAATGTGCGTTCAAATGTATTGAGTAAAGTAAAAAGTCGTCAGGAAAATAAACACTCAAGTAAATTACAGATATAAATACAGTAACAAAGTATTTCGTTACTTCCCACCTCTGGCCGATGGAGGGTTGGGTAAAGTGTTTGAGTCCACACAACACTTTAGGAGTCCCAGGGTTAAACAGTGTTAGAGCAGAATCCAATACAAGTAACTGGTGACCAAAGCTTCAGATGTAATAAAACAGAAAAAACATAACATGCCTCCATATTGCTCGTGTGGTGTCAACCAAGTGTCCGCAAGCCCCGACATTCAGACATTCAGACATTGCCTAAGCACTCGTGCCACAGAAAGTGAACTGCACCTGTTGCTCAATATTGGTCAGAGGCATCTCTTCCACCCCCCCCCCCCTCACCTGTTTTATTTGCCAAGGTTTTATTATGAGCAATTTTTTCTTTTGTTCTTCTTTTTATGTCCTGCTATCTTCTCTTATTTCATCGGTTGTTCTTTTTGTTTTAACCACAGCATTTACTTTCTCGCAGATACTCTCCCATATCGGGTTTCTTTGAGTTATATTAATATTCCTTTGATGTAGTGTTTGTTTGCCTCTTCCACTAACACCTCCAATTCCATGGCATTAAATTTCGCTTTGCGCTTGCGGTAACTCTGCTCTCCGTAATGCTCCATGGCGGAAACCAGTAATGCACGCAAAAAAATATTTTTTTGTAGATCACCGCAAAAAGCCCACAATCCCTAAAACATGTCACCTGTTGCCAGTACATAGTGCCATGCTTATTCCAGAATATTGGTGTGCAGATTCTTTCAGTCTGGGACCCCTTCAAACATGAGTTTTGGGACAGATCAGACAATGTATTTTTGAGTAACAATTGCCTCCTGTGCCATCGAGAAGCATCAATATTTTCCCACCACCAGGGCAGTGGCATTTTATCAAAAGAAAGTCTTCATGAAAAGCATCATCAATATCTTCTGGCTCTTCTGACCGACTTAACCAAATAGGAGGAGTATGTTCAAATACATTCATCATGTCATTTCCTAATTCCAGTAGGTGGCCTTATAATTATGACTGAAGATTGGCATATAAATGCCATAACCCTTGTGTTGTCCCTGCTTCCCCCGGCTGTTGGCCCCCTCACATAGCCCACCCCATATTAGGACGCACACGTAGGGCAATAGACAAGTGAGCAGCCCTTGCAGATGTATTTGTTACACCCGCGGCACACGGTGTGAGTTTTACAGTCCTTTTTCCTGAGGCATATCTGACACCTCTTCCTCTTACACGCCCCGAGCGGGGCTGCTGCTAGGGCTATGGAGGAGGCCCGACGCTCGGGTCGAGCATCGTAGTCAAGAGCTCTCTGTGCGGCGGCGGCTTTTACAGCCTTCACAACCGCGGTGGACGCTTCCGTGCGGGGGATGCGCTCCCTTCGTGCGATGAACGGAGTCACGAGAGCCTTTCCCAGCTGCTATAGGAACACCCTCCGCTTATTCAGCTTGCCCGGCATCCAGTCTGGGTTGATCTCTCTCCATATCACAAAGGCGTTGTAGGAAGAGACGTCGAGAATGTTGTGAAAGACGACCAGGGGCCAGCGCGCAGTCATCCTCCTGCAGCTGTACATTCCGATCACCTTGTCTAGGTTGTCCACGCCACCTTTGTTGCGGTTTTAGTCCAGGACGATGACTGGTTCCCCGTCCTCGCGGTCGCTGATGTCGGCCTCGGCGTGCCGTGTGCTCAGGAGCACCACGTTCCTGTTTGTCTTTGGGATGTAGGACACAAGAGTGGCGGTGGGCGTGAATGCGAACTTGGATGAGAACACCTCTTCCCTTGACCGCGAGCAGCCCGGTCGGGAGCTAAGGCTTGTTCTTCCAAACCGTGCTGACCACGGTGAGCTTCCTCTCCAGGAGCTGCCACGCGAGTTCGTAGGAGGTGAAGTAATTGTCGCACGTGACGTTACGACCGTGCATTCCCTCCGTTACATCGAGCACTACCCGCAACCCCTGGTTCTGTTCTGGGCGTCCGCCGCTCGGCTTTCCGGTGTACACTTGCATCTTCAAAGCGTAGCTTGATTTCGCATCGCAGGCCACCCACGACTTGATCCCGTATTTTGCCGGCTTGCTGGGCATGTACTGACAGAATGGACACCGGCCTAGGGAGAAAAACAGGAGGAGAAGAGATGAGAGGAGATGAGATGAGGACGAGGACTAGCAGCCGCTATCTACATAATAACATAACATAACATAACATAACATAACATAACATAACATAACATAACATAACATAACATAACACAACCTCAGTCCTGTCTCAGCCGTCCTCAGCGCCTGAACGTCTGGATCAGAAATTTGATCTGCTGCCATGCCCTCATCGTCCACACCAAATTGGACGGCTCCAGCAACCGCTCGGGAGAGGCAGTCAGCCACCGGGTTGTGCTTGCCTGCCACATGTTGTATATCTGTGGTGAACTCCGATATGAAGGAAAGCTGGCGCTGCTGGCGAGCAGACCACGGCTCTGCCACTTTAACCATGGCGAAAGTCAACGGCTTGTGGTCCACGTACGCTGTGAAACTTCGGCCCTCTAACAGGAAACGAAAGTGTCGGATGGCGAGATAGAGGCCTAGCAGCTCCCTATCGAAGGTACTGTAAATCCGCTCATTGGGGCGCAGCTGTCTGCTGAAAAAGGCGAGCGGCTGCCAGGCCCCATTGACCCACTGCTCATGCACCGCTCCAACTGCATAGTCAGAAGCATCACTAGTGATGGATATCGGAACATTGGGTGCGGGGTGTGCCAGCATCGTCACATTAGCCAAAGCTGCCTTGGCATCATCAAATGCTTTATTCCTATCCTCAGTCCAAATCACTGCGTGCCTGGCCGCTTTACCCTTCAGGGCCTCATAAAGGGGTCGCATTAGCTGTGCTACCTGCGGAAGAAAGCGGTGGTAAAAGTTCACCATGCCCAAAAACTCCGGGAGTTTAAGCGATACTGCGTGCGTCGCCATGTCCGTCTCTGGATACGTCCAGAGAATGTCAAGGTCACCAATGTAGGAGTCGATGGGATGAAGTAGTCCGGAGATCTCTCGTTTTTATGCACCTCTCGGCGTGCGTTTTATTTCATAAACATTTCCACAATACAGAGCACTTCCGGGTGTCACCCAACATCTGCTTTTAACCACTCCCAGTGCCCTTGTTACCTTGGTAACCCCACAGCGTGCAAACCACATAGTGCAATCAATTAGTGTAAACCAATGTCACAGCCTTTGGTGAATTCTGTCCTATCACGTGTCCACTACAACATAATAATATTTTTTTTTTAAAACGAAAAAAAAGACTAACCTCTGAATGGAACCAGTTGCTCGTCCATGGTCACTTCGGGCCCTGGGTTGTAGAGGTGCGGTAGCCGCGACACCCACGCGTCCCAGACCTCTCGCACGGCCGCCAATTTGTCCGTGGCTCGTCTCGTGCGTCTCGTCTGGAGTACGTGTCGAAGAGTTTTAGGGGCATCGTGGCACGGAATATCGCCCGGCCGCTCTCGGCGTCCCACAGGCTGGCGGCGGCCTTGCCCCGGGACCTGTACACGCCCGCTAAGATCAGCAGCCCTACGTAGGCGCGCAGGTCGGTCTCGTCCATCCCTTTCCATTCGTCGCCGTATTTTCGACGACCCTCCCGATTCGTCATCTCCAGGATGATGTTCTCTACCATCGGCGTGATGAACAGGCGGAACGTCGAGGCTAGGTCACCGGTGCGGGACGTCGCGTGGATCGTGGGGCCCCGGGGGACCCCGCTTTGAGCCACAGCAGAGGAGGAGGAAGAGAAGGAGGAGGAGGAGGCCGTACGCCCTCGAGGACCATGTTATTTCCCCGTTTCTTGACAGGAAGGTCTCTCTTTCCATGAGTCCGGTGGTGGTGGTGGTGTCGCCGTGGTCTTGTCCTTCTTCTTCTTCTTCGTCCAAGGATGACGAATCTGCAGAAGCATCACCCACTGGGTCGTAGTCTTCGTCGCCGTCGCCGTCTTCGTAGTCGCCATCGTCGCCGTCCTCTCTGTCTTCTTCTCGGTCTGCTTTTCTGTCTGCTTCTCGGTCTGCTTCTCCATCTCCTTGTCCGTCCGCTTCTCGGTCTGGCTCTTTCGCGTCCTCTTCGGGTTCAGAGGATGGTTGCTGGGAGAATAGCTGTTGGAAAACCTGTTCTCTGGTGAAACGCTCCTGACGCGACATCGTACCATGGTCCGGGAGAGTGGCACACGGAGAATTCTATGTGGGTCTAATATACCCCCCCAGGAGAATCGAGAATGACAAACCATTGGTCTCAATTACCCCAGGAGAATTGGATAATGACAATCCTTGGGTCACCCTAACCCTAACCCTAACCCTGAAAGGCCAGGGCTTGCGTATGATCACACGCACGCACTCACGCACGCACGCACGCACACACACACACACACACAGACACACACACACTCTGGGTCAATCCGACCCAGGAACAACACGAGGGTTAAGGAAGAGATCAAATGTGAAGTTTGGGCATTGCTGCAAAATTAGACCTAGAGAATATAATTAGACTGCAAATGTTTACCTGTAGTGGTATTGCAGCAACAAATCTCCTGTGGCCCAAAAAGGATTTTCATCATAGGCCCTCATTGTAAAACAAATACCTGTAAAATTGTTGAAAGGAAACCCTAAAATCTAAACATAGCCTATCATGACTTTTTGTATTGTATATTTTCAAGCCATGCAGTTTTAATCTTCTCTAAAATTTTTCCAAAGCCAAGAAAAATATTTTTACTTCTAACTGACATCATAGCTGTGTTGGAGCACTCTATGTGTACTCATCGTGTGTCTCATGTATAAAGCACTTTGCGAGGTAAAAGCTATAGCTCTATCATATGCAAAAATTGAATAAATGACGGCAATTTTTTTTTTTTCACTTATCAAGATATATTGATTTTGTGATATTGCGTCACATTGCTAGCTTTGTCTGACGCTGGCAGGAGAGACCTTAGGTTTCTGTGGCTCCAACTTTGTCCCAGATAACAGTGACCAATAGTTTAGCTATGGTGCACTTTACATCACTACTTCTACCAGGCCTTGAGGGAAGAACTGTCAGGACATTCTCATTATCGTTTGCGGCAGCAGTAATATAAGATAATGGGTGTGGAGCTGGTTGCGGTGATAAAGAGAGACCAGCGGTACCTCCACCAGAAGGTTGCTGATCATTTTGTTTTCCATTGCCCACAGGCGCCGGTGGTGCTGCCGAGCTGGTGATGTTCCAACAAACAGTGTGATAAACACATATAGTAGGGATTTAGCTGGATACATGGTGAGTCATTCTCACCAAAAATTTGACAGCCCTGGGACCCTATGTATAAAACAGTGCCTAGGATACATACTAAAAGTGTACATGCACACAAAAGCAGAAAATGGCATGTCCAGAAAATAAACTGATTTATAAAAACATGCAATGTTCCCTTTATACATCAAAGTACAACTGGTACGTGCATACGTGGATCTACCTCATATCCCACCCCTACACAACCACATTTAACCATAATTGGTCAATACAAAGAATCTCACGAATGTGGAAAGACCCTGCTGATGAATGGGTTTCTATGGTGAATCATGAGATCAAGCGAGCAGACCAACTCTTTTGTCACCAAAATCAAGCTGCTTGTGAGTGAGGTGGAGGTGAAGAAATACATATTATTTGGTGACCACAGCAGTGGTATCAGTAATTAAAGAAAATGTTCAGTGGTAATGTGCTGCTGCTGCAGTTAATGCAGTCAGGGCAACAATTTAATTATTTCATGATCTCATCCAAAATGGCACGCATTGCAATATTTCCGGCCTACAGTGTTTGACAGAAGTATATTATTCCCAAAAGATGCTTTAGGCAGATGGTAAACATAATGTTAATCATATCAAACACATACCTGGCAACACAGCCGGTTACCAAAAACGCTGGAGTCAAGGGTACCTGTGTATGTACTGGGATGGTGCGGTTCTCTAGGTTCGACCTCTCTAATTCTACTTAACACAGTTTGGCATATACATCCAAGAGAACTGCTCTAGGTAATCTAAATCAGCTGATTAGTCAGCCATCATCATGGGTCAGGAAACCTTCATGGTCTGCTGGAGCCAGGCTCCCAGTTCAGGGGTCACAGCCCCTACCTAACCTTCCTAGTACCATAGGATTTGAACTTCACCCTCCATATCTGTTCCAGTCTCTCTTTCAGCCCTCGTGGTTGTCAATCTTCTTGAGGTCCTTCTTCCTGATGTTACTGTCAACTGGGATTGCCACATCTATCACTACTGCCCTCTTCTGCTCCTTGTCAGTTATCACTATATCTGGTTAGTTAGCCAGCAGTCGTCAGTCTGGAACTTGAAGTTTTGCAGGATCTTATGCTCCATTCCATTACATCTCGGAGTTCGGCAGTCAGAATGACATCACACCCGAATAATCCGAGTTGATAGCATTCCAGTTGCACAGGAACAGTGTTTATGTTAGCCAGCCAGCCATTGTTAGCAAAACCGGTTCATAATAATGCATTGAGTGGCATTTCACACATACTAACGCCCAGCGGTTGAATGCGACAATAATTCAGGCCGTGATTTGACTCCTTTCCAGGCCACCTTTCATGCAAAGCACCAGAACTCTTATTTTGTAGGCTAACCCTATTTGTTGATGTAACGATTACCAGACTAGTAAGTAGGTGGCGCAGTAACTTACTGCCCTCTGACATCTTTTCAGTGAAGTCGTCTTTGTCAAGTCTTATGAGAATCTCCTCTGTTGCCACAACAAAAATAGGCTGAAGGTAAATCTGACTAGTATGGCAGTACTATGAAAGCCATTTGGCCCGCTCAGTAGATCAGACATCATTGCCTCTCTGCCTTTTAATCTAAACACTGTCTTGTTTTAGAACATAGGACAAGATGGAAAATATCCCTTGTATGTTCTACTGCACAAATTAATGCCTACAAAACTTTTTTGCACTCCATGTAGATCATAAACCCTGAAAAAAACATCTCGCAACAATATAGTGCTTTTAGTCCAGAAAAAACACAGCTCCACTGTTTAGGAGTATGTGTTTTCAGGTTAGTCTTGCCTGGTTCAATTGACGTATCACAGCAATGGACCAAATGTGCCAATGAGGCAACTATGTATTTAGGGCTATGGGCACATTAAGGTCTAACCAGAGCTTCATATAAACCCTCTGATAGGGAAATGCATGTCATATGCACCTTATTAAATTAAATGTTTTATTTGTACAGAGCCAAATCATAATTTGCATTATCTCATGGCACTTTACATAGACCTAAAAAATGATAGAGAAACCCAACAGTTCCAACAATGAGCAAGCATTTGGCCGACTGTGGAGATAAAAAAACTCCCTCATTAACTGGAAGAAACCTCTAGCAGAACCAGATTCAATGCGAGCAGCCATCTGCCTCGACCGGTTGGGGTGAGCAGGGAAAAATGGGGAAGAGAGCAGAGAGAGATAGAGGGGAGGGGGAGGATAGGGGAGAGAGAGACCAGGAACAGCATCAGGTTTCAGCTCTGATTTAATTTTCTGATTTCTGATTTCTGATTTTTTCAAAATTATAACACACTGACAGAAAACAAGACCACAAAAAAACATGACAAAAAGTGTTAAAATGCTTCGCTATCAATAGAAAATTGGATAAGGCCAAATGTGCAAATATAACCCGTTCAAGGGGAGAAGTGCTCAGTGCATGATGGGAATTCCCCCAGCAATCTAGACCTATAGCAGCATTAATAAGGGATGGTTCAGGACTCACCTGATCCAGCCCTAACTATAGGCTTTATCAAAAAGGAATGTTTTAAGTCTAACCTTAAATGTAGAGATGGTGTCTGCCTCCCGATCCGTGAGTGGGAGCTAGTTCCAGTACTGTCACAGTACGACAATAATTGAATGTATAATAAAAGTTTTAAATTAATCGTTATTGCCAGGTTTACTGTTGATGGTTAAGGTACAGTGGTTGTGTTTGGCGTGGCGTGCTGCATAGAGGATGGTAGCATTTCTGTTGATGAAGCCCACCCGGTTGGCTCACTGAAGGATCAGCCGGTTACTGCTAGAGAACGGGAAGCTGGTCTTCAGTCAGGGCAGATACCCCGATAAACAGACCGGCAGAGCAAACAATTTACCAGGCAGGTAATGTTGTGGAAAATCTGCTGGTAAATGGTCAACTCATAAGTGACGAAAGTGTTCAGGAGCCTTTGATGTCTTATGCTGAAATATTTATTGAAGCTTGGCAAGGAGAAAATCTGAATCCATCAATACAACAACTGTGCATGATGTCCTCTCATATTCTGAAGTCTGCTTTCCTGCAGTCACACTTTAAACCCCCTACAGATCATTTAATCTATGGGTCTGCTAGTTCCTAAACAATCAAATGTATTTTCTAGTTCTGGAGACAGTATCGCCTGCTTACGCAGTCTCATATCTGTGGTGTCTATGGAGTGAAGCCTTTGACCTTCGCCAAGCTCTCGCACTTCCCCAAACACGACAGATAGCTGCACTACGCCCCAGAGAGAGGAGAGGAGAACGTGTCTCCGAAAATTCAATAACAGGTAACAGGCAGACAGGATTTCAGGCAGGGCAGACAGGCAGGCAAACTAACTGGCAGACAGGTAGTAACCTGAGGCAGGCAAAAAGGCAGAGTGTAAGCAAGGTGGCAAAGTGCTGAGACAGAGTTCATCAGAGCCAATACTGGGTCAATACTAAGGCGTAGTCCAACTATATAATCTAGCGATGAGGGGAAAAAAGACCAGGGATCTTATACTGCATCAGGTGATTAGTCGAAATCAGCTGCAGGCGTGCCAGGAACCTGCAGAGGGAAACCATGCCCATGCCAAACCTGCCATACACACTCATACATACCAAACATGCCAAACCATGGTGGCAGTAGTCTATTATATGCTGATGAATATCCTGAAACAGTTTTTTTCTTAAAAAATTGATTTGTGTGTCCACAGAGAAAGATTCTGCTGTTGCGATTGTGAATAGTGGGATTCTACCCACATTGGCTCAGGCTTTACAAAGTAAAAGCAGCCTGTGCTGCCAGGTGGCTCTGGTGGTGGCAGAGATGGCCCGTGAAGGTACAGTAGGATACTGCTACACTTATCAGTTGTAATATTTTATTCACAGATCATGTTATTCATAAATGTATCTACTAATTCCAGAAACCTCTTACCTCTGTCTGTCTGTATGTGGAATGCATATCTCGAGAACTGTTCATCTGAGCGGTGTCACACTTGTCATGTGTATTATTTTGGTGCAGTGTCTAATTTGGTGCAATTTTGACTCGCCAATAAGTTCAATATCAATAAAATTAGAAAATCCAGGCAAACTACACCATGCAGTCATGGGCGGGCATCATATCTTAACAGGAAGTCTGTGGACCAATTGAACATGTCTTCTTTTATGTCCTCGGACAATCTCCAACTGGCAGCCTGAGGGCCAAAACTGCCTCTTCAGCATTAATATCTGTCCTGCCAGATCATTTTGATAGCTAAATCATTTGTGTTGCAGGTTCTGATCTCCATCATGGCAACTACATTCACAGAATCACTTTGTCTTTACCAACACGAAGAATATTTTTGATTACATTTCCACAGACTGATATTGTGAAGTTCTGTAGTACCATGGCACATTACAGTTGCATGTGGTAAAAGAGTTAATTTACTATCAAAGAAATAGAAGAGGAAATTGAAGAGGTAAAATCTTGTCTTTTTGTGTGTTGTAGCTGCAGTCAGGGAGTCGTGCATTGAGGCAGGCCTGGTGAAGGTACTGCTTCCTCATCTGAACAGCAACAACCAGGAGATGCTGCTGAACACTGGCAGAGCCATTGGACGCATCTGCTTTGACAACTGTGAGTTGGCAAATTGCTGATGATGAGAAGTGTGCTGATGAGGCAGAGTCTGTTCTATTGATGCTCACAGAGAAGTCAGTCTTCAGGTGTAAATAGGTGAAATGTTAATGGTTTATGTTTTTCAAATACAAAATCATTTTTATTACAACTCAATTAAATGTGTTAATTTGTATTCAATTACCATTGATGACAATTACTGTAAACAAGCAAAGCAATGAAACAAAAGCATGAACAATAATTCAAAGCTGATTTTTCTCTCACTTTGATCACTTCCATTGTCCCTCTCTATCCTCCCACCAGCATACCAACAGGACATGTTAGTCCAGAGTGGCGTAATACCCAGACTGGTGTCCATAATGAAGGAGTATTCAGACAACGACCCACTGGTTAACGTTTGCCTGCTGGCCCTTTGTAACCTGGCTGACATGGGTGATTATTTGGCAGTTGTATTTATTATAGTCATTGATTATTAATTAGATCTAATTTGAGCCACATTCACAGCTACCGCAATGCCCTTGAACATCTTGGTCATCTGTCTTATGTTTAAGTGTTCTACATTTGCTCTCACAAGTTTCCTTCATGGCTCATTAAGCACAGACTCTAAATTGCTCACACGTACAAAGATACAGTAAGTACTGGCACATACTGTCTATCACTCACTATTGTAGCAGCCCCACCATGCCTGTCTTTGTGTACAGTGCCAAGAGAAATCAGTGGGGAGACAAATGGACAAATTCATTCTTCAATACTTCCCAAACTCAATTCATAATGGAAAATGTCTATGAGCTCAAGTTACAGCATACACTGCAACAATGTTTTATTTTTGTTTTTTCAAAAGTGTCAAAATTATGTTATGTGTTAAACTAACAGTAGATGTCAGATGGTAGTCAGGATCATTAGTTACCTCCAATATTGTCTATAGTTACAGACCCTTGTGTTGCAGACTCCGCGAGGGAGGCCCTGTCAGAGCTGGACGTGGCAGATGTACTAACATTTCAGTTGAAACGGGCACCTGATGCCGAACGCCGACATGTCATCCTGGAAATACTGGGTGCACTGGGCGAGAGTGGTAAGAGTGTTTAAGGGAGGAGGCAAGGAAAGGGGGGACTTACTGATGAAAATCTAGTTTCATCAAGCATGACTTGATATTTCATGACGGACCAATTTGGGAACCCATCAATCCATCCATTCATTATATATACTTATCCTGCAAGGGTTGCGGTGGGGGTTGTGGGAGCCAACCCCAGCTGACATTGAGCAAGAGGCAGGGCACACCCAGGACAGGTCACCAGTGTATTGCTGGGCCAACATAATGAAAAAACAATAATTCACTGTCATTCCTATGATCAGTATAGAGTCTCCAATCAACCTCATCCCATTCTGCATGTTTTTGGACTGTAAGGGGAAGCCAGAGTACTCAGAGAAAACCCACGCAGACACAGGGAGCACATGGAAATTCCAGACAGAAACGCACCTGACTGACCTGGATTTGCTAACCACGTGCTAACCACGGCACAAATGTGCTGCCCCAATTGGGAAAATGTAATAATAACGTACCATCATGTTCTACAAACAGTCTGAGAGAAGTAAAAACATTTGTTTTCTGATTTTCTTGTTCTTCTTTTTTTCAGTTTGTCGTATATTTATTTGAAGACAACATTTATTGACAGGAGTAAAACTTACCTGGTTGTAATATACCAACAGATACACTTAAGCTGCAGTTTGCAGAGTCAGGAGTACCAGAGGCTCTATCAGAGATGATTCAGTGCCTGCAAGGAGGTTCTGACCCCCATGACCTCTGCAGCATCAAGATCGCCTCCAACCTCATAGTGTCTCTGCTTTTAGGAGGTGAGTGATGTACACAGCAGAAAAAGAATGAAAGAGACAGCCAAAGAAATTGTCCTGCACCCGACCCCACCTAAATCTGCAGAATGAGCTATGGCATGTGTGATATAGGGAATCTAAAAATTCTGCACATGTAATTTACTGTAAATAACACTGGCTATCCTGTCTTGTCCTTTATAACTGCATCTCTATAATCTGTCTGAATGCACATTCAATTTAGAGTTTAGACTAAGACTACAGTCTTATTCTTTTTGTCTTGTGTGTGTGTGTGGATTAGATGAGTCTATGCAGAAGTGCTTTGGTGAGGGATCAGGTCTGGTATATCAGGATGTTCTGTCCTGGCTCCAGAGCTCCAACACTCAGCTGCAGCTGTCTGGGGCCTTGGCCATCGCCAACTTCGCCAGGAACGGTAAGATATTTCTCAGCAAGGTGTCGCCTCTACAGTCTATGTGTGTGGCGGGACCCAGTAAAAATGGCCCCTAAATACAGTCAGAAGCAAAACTGTATAAAGGTTGAGGAGGGGATGGGAGGGAGGGAAAGTGAGAGGAGGGTAGGGTTTGAGGGATGGATGTGAGGGAGGGCGGGAGCGGTAGATGGTTGGGGGAGACAGTAGAGGGGGTTACTGGATTGTGTCAAAGTTGATGCTGATGGACCCCTTTGGTGTCCCCTCCAGGAATTGCTCTGAGAATTTTTTCTGTTTAACATGAACACACATGCCTTGGACTGACAACTAAAGCAAAGAACTGATTGTCTTTTTGCCTGTTGTGTTTCTGTCAGACAGTAACTGTGTGAAGATGCTGGACCTTGGGGTGGTTCCTCACATCCTGACCTTGTTGGAGCAACATGTTGACGAGGGAGATGTGTCTGTTCAGCATGCTGGACTGAGTGCGCTCAGGAACCTGGCTATTCCTGGTACGGATTAAAGTAAAACAGTAGAGATTTGGTTCCAGGAACTAAATTATACTATCTACTACTACTACTACTACTACTAACGTACTTACTTAAACACTGTGACCTATCTTTTAAAGGACAAAGTCAATATGAACACAACATACACATGCTGTCATCTTCAAAATCACTTCAACTTGCTTGAGGCTACACCTGAGTCCCCCTGGTACTAGGTGCAGCACAGTATCTTCTTACCTACTTATAATATAAGAGCATGTTAAGCGTAAAGCAACATAGATATGTTGCACATGCACATGCACATAACAAACATTTTCAAATACACCAAACCCAATTACTAATAACTGCATGATTACATAGGAGATAGTCACTCTAAGATTGTGAAATTGGGTAGGCATTTACTCTGACCCAGTAAAGTGTATGCTGATGCTTTCACCTCTGAAGAAATCTCATTACTCTTACCCTTTTTATAGATCAATCAATTACTCAATCACATTTTATTTGCATAGCCCACATTCACAAATCACAATTTGTCTCATAGGGCTTAACAAAGTGCGTCATCCTCTGTCCTTAACCCTCAACAAGATCAAGGAAAAACTACCAAAAAAACCCTTTTAACAGGGAAAAGAACGTAGAAACCTCAGAGAGAGCCACATGTGAGGGATCCCTCTCCCAGGACGGACAGAAGTGCAATAGATGTCAAGTGTAACTGAGAACATCAACAAAATTACAATATTTACAACATTTATTAGAAGAAACAGTTTTTAACATGATGGAAATGTGTGTTAATGTTGTGAATGTATAGGTCACCAACAATGAAAATTCACTCATTATCTACTCACCACTATGCCGATGGAGTGGTGAGTCCACAAAACACCTTATAAATAAATTAGTAAATGACGCCATTTCGAGTCAAATTTGAATGTAGGGCTTACAGACACTTGGATGACACCACAGGAGCAGTATGGAGACATTTTATGGGTTTTTTTTACGTTTGAAGAATTGATCCCCAGTTACTTCAATTGTATTGGATTTGGAATGCAACGCTATTTACCTGAATTTAAATTTTTTGGTGAACTATCCCTTCAAGTATTTATACATAAAAAAATGTTTGATAGAAATGAAGGGAGCAGCAATGAAAATTTTAATGGAGGAGTTATTGCCAGTAATGGTAGAATATGTGAGTAGGCTTGCACTTGCACACATAGACATGAAAGGGGGCTTGAGCCCCTGCCCTTTTTCTTCCTTTAGAGAAAGTGCACTTTTTCTGATAATTTTTTATAAATGAATTTTATACTTCTGTTTGTGTACAGCTTCCCTGTCAAACAAATATATTGATTGAATAAATGATCAAAATATCAGGTCGGGAGATCAGAATAGTCTCTACCCTCCGTCCCTCCACGTCTCCTGCACAGTGGTGAGCACTAGAGCTTTGGACATTTCTTGATAATTTCTTAGATGCATTGCGACGTCGACGACTCTGCATCAATGCAGAGACAGAACATAATCGATTCATGTTGTTTTTAGCTATGTCCCATTAGCGTGTTTTAACTTCTTTGTTGCAAAAGAAGCGTTGTCCCGTTTATCCAGGAACATAAATATGAATTCAGCAGGTTTTTTATAAAGATCAGGTCTAAGTTTGATGATTAGAAAACGTCAGAGGAGCAGAGTCTCTTGTGACCAGCTGAGTAATGCTCCTCAGTGCAGTGGAGCTGCTAAGGGGGGCCAGGCGGGGCCAGGCGGGGCCAGGCGGGGCCAGGTGGGGCCAGCTTGATACAGTATCAAGGCTGTAATCAGAGTTTGTCTTTTTAAGCTTGAGGTGCAGCACACAAGTCTAAACTGAATAAATGTCAAATCCGTGTGGAGAGCACTGACCACTCTCATAGACTTACTGTTGTAGTCTGATTTTTGAATTGAAAACCATATTTAGTAAATTACAACAAACTTGTAATAACAGTAACAGTCTATAATACTTTTTAAAGCACTTTCTAAATAATAAGGGAGTTTCTATTTGTCCGACTGATTTTATTAACTGATATTAACAGCAGCCATGTGCAGTAATATAGGAAATTGTGGATGTGATATATTGAAATGCATCGAGATGCATTGTTGTACATTCGAATCGTTGACTGCTGAATCATAATCGAATCGTGAGGCTAGTGAAGGTGCACAAGTGAGCACACAGTCATCACATTCATGTCAGACAGGCAGCACCTCCCAACTCCCAGCTCCTGTTCAAGTTGTGGTTTTTTTTCTTTGCTTGTGTGATAATCAAAGGACTAAGTTACCAGTACCTCCAGTTTACAGCTAATTAGCCTGAAGACAAAAGCAAATATCGTTAACTTGTGTCTTGCTAGCAAAGAGACAGAGGGAAGTAAAACAAACACCATCTTAATGTATATTTTTGGAAGTTTTCTTTCCATTAGAGTTAAAGAAGAGATGGAAGCAAAATAGACCAAATTCTCAAAATTGACGATTACACGACAAAACATAATTTTGATTGTAGGCTCCTTATCTAATAACTATTGTGATGGAAATTTGACCTGGTGAGACTTCTGAAATAAAGAGGCTAGAGAATCACAGTCTTTTAAGTAGGGATGCAACGATATGGAAATTCTTGGCCGATACCGATACCGATATTTAAAACAACAATCTAGCCGATACCGATACCGATATTTGTTTATTACTTGAATAATATGAAAAACAGAAAAAGTGACAAGTGTAACTTTAGATGCCATGGATGGACATAGACACCTATTCAGCCAAACATTTAACAGTATCACCAGGCCTACTCAAGACATCATCTCAACTGTAAACAGATGCTTGCAATGCAGCCTTACAAAACACTAGCATAAACCCTTAGGGAATGCCATATAAATTCAAGTCAAGATGCAGTGCTACCCTAGCGGGCTGACTCCGCGCCGGTCAGCCCGCGATTCTCCGCTTGTTGTTGTATGTAACCCGTTCAATGTCGGGTGTCGGGGGTAAATGACGTATTCTCCAAGCAAGCCTTTAGCGCACCCCCCCCCCCCCCCCCCCCCCCCTCTCTCTTTTTATCTATATGACTGCTTGTGTGGCTGTAGTGGATGGGCAGAGGGGGACATTTAATTATGTGATTGGGAAAATTGGGAAAATTAAAACTCCAGGACAACAGAAGGGGAATACAAAGTATGGGATGCATATTTGATCATTTATATCATATAAAATATGTCATTTATATCGTTTAAAATCATTTTTCAGTCTGTTTCCTGGCGCGATACGCTCGCTCGCACGCCGAAACCATCGGTGAAGGGCGCTGGCGCAGCGCGGCGCATCGCAGCCCATGTGAACCGCACAAAGGTTTAACAGGGGGGGGGGGATGGGAGGCGCCTGGCTTTCCTTGGCGCTGCGCGGCGCGGCGCTTCAGCGCCCGGTTTAAACCCGGCGTCAGTGTACCATAATCTGGATGCCAGATTGGCAGGCTGCAGAAAACATACCAATGAACATCGGCCAATGTTATCAGTGAAAGTCAAGTTTATTACCGATACGCCGATGGCAGTAAACGAGGCGAATATCGGCCGCTACCGATATACGGCCGATACATCGGTGCACCACTACTTTTAAGTATACTTTATTCCTTGCAAGGAAGGTCAGACAGTCATACAGTGTGCGATGAGCATTCTGCAGAGTGAATGACAAAGTTACCGTTGCAGGCGTATGCTTTTTATGCAGATGCAATAGAACTGTGTGTGTGTGTGTGTGTGTGTGTGTGTGTGTGTGTGTGTGTGTGTGTGTGTGTGTGTCAATGTGTTGTGAGAAATCTGTGTGTGAGACCTACTGTATGTGAACTGAGTGAATAGTAACATCCCAGGAGATAAGACACAAACACATGCTGAAGGCCTCCTAGCCAAGACCCAGACACAGGTCTTCGAGCTCTTGGTGGTGGGAGACAAACCTCGTCAGATTTGTGGCTCTAATGTCATCTTAACAGTTTCACAAGCAGAAATAGTATGCATAAGCAGAGATAATATTTAGTGTGGTATAATGGTAAAATTTTCCATTACACTATTCATTCTACTACTCTTGAGTATTTAACAATTGTGTGAGGGTATTAAGGGTAATATTATTAACGCATTTTTTTTTTATAAACAATTATGAGAAGTGCCCTTTTTCTCACTTGAGGCTCTGCCCCCCAACATGTCTGTGCACGTCCCTGTGAGTAGGCATATTGTATATCAAGCAGACTTGTAATCATAGTCTAACCCTAACCCCTAACCCTATACTATAAGCTTTATCAAAAAGGAAGGTCTTAAGCCTACTCTTAAACGTACAGATGGTGTCTGCCTCCCGAACTGAAAGTGGGAGATGATTCCACAGGAGAGGAGCTTGATAGCTGAAAGCTCTGGCTCCTCCTCTACTTTTAAAGACTTTAGGGACGACAAGTAAGCCTGAATTCTGGGAGCGCAGTGCTCTAGTGGGTTGATAAGGTACTATCAGCTCTTTGAGGTATAATGGTGCCATATTATTAAGGCCCTTGAAGGTGAGGAGGAGAATTTTAAATTATATTCTAGATTTAACCGGAAGCCAGTGTAGCGAAGCTAATACAGGAGAAATGTGCTCTCTTTTCCTGGTTCTTGTCAGGACACGTGCTGCAGCATTTTGGACAAGCTGCAGAGTCTTTAACGACTTACTGCTGGAGCCTGATAATAAGGAATTATAATAATCAAGTCTGGATGTTACAAAGGCGTGGATTAGTTTTTCTGCATCTTTTTGAGAAAGGACATGTCTGATTTTTGAGATGTTACGTTAGTGAAAGAAGGCGGTCCTAGAAATTTGTTTTAAATGAGAATCAAAGGACAAATCGAGGATCAAAGATCACTCCCAAGTTCCTGACTGTTTCATTGGAAGCAAGGGCAATGTCGTCTAGCGCAGCTATATCATTAGATAATGTATCTCTAAGGTGTTTAGGGCCAAGTATTAGAACCTCTGTTTTATCTGAGTTTAATAAGAGAAAATTGCGGTTTATCCAGGTTTTTATGTCCTTAAGACATGCTTGGAGTTTAGTTAATTGATTACATTGTTCAGGTTTTATTGAAAGCTATAACTGGATGTCGTCTGCATAACATTGAGAATTTAAAGAGTTTGTGCTGATAATGGTTCCTAATGGAGCATATATAAGGTGAATAACATTTGGCTGAGGATCCCTGTGATTAATACCAACATTATTCACTTGAACTCTGTGGTTGCAAAGGTATACACTATTAATTTCAGTTGCATCATATTTGAGCTTGGGTCTGAGAAATTAACCGAGTAATGAAGAGGTTAAAATAGTGTTAATTAATTCTCACAGTGAAATTATATTTAAAATGACCTAAATTGTGTTTTGGCCTTATAAACTATACAAGCCATACATGCAAACACACTCAACACTGGAAATAAGTGGGTCAGTATATCATCTGTGTCTTTCAGCCACTAACAAAGTGCGAATGCTTGAGGATGGGGTGACTGAGAGGATAAAGACCCTGCTACGCTCAGACATGCCACCTGTTCAGTTCAAACTGCTGGGTACACTACGCATGATGGTGGATGGACAAGGTGAGTTTAACTGTTTAAAAGTACGTATGAAACTCATGGCATTCAGTACATCATAGTAGAATCTAAGACAGACCTTGACCCTGCCCCCCTTAGTTTTAACACTTTGGCCAAAATGTCAACTTGAGCACTGTCTGAAAGGCACATTTCCACAATTAAATAAACATAATAAAATAAAAAGCAGGTTATAATATCACGACATACAAATACTGAGATAATTATAAAAACAAAAACAAGTGTCATTATGAGATGACACATCGCTGTGTACTGTTTGCACTCATTATGGAAAAGGGGAACCAACAAATCTATGGAATTTAATTAATAATCAGTCTGAAATCATTAAGTCATTAATTCTCAATTCAATGTATCTCATTCCTCTACTCCTAAAGAACACACAATGCAGCAACAAATATAAAAATATGAGACTTATTGACTAATGTCTTAGAGGAAGGGAACATTTACAAGGATGTTAATTCAGAGAATATGCAAAATGGAATAAATGAACCATCTGGATTTATAGCAATGGAATTGAAAGGTGGTAATTTGGGTGATGGTGGAAGATAATATGTTAAAACGGAAACATATTTTATAAAGTGCGGCAGTGCTATGGACCCTCTTAGTTGGAACTCAGACCGTGGCTGCGAACATCATGTTGGGAACAGATGGTTTACCAACAGATTATATCATTTGTTCAGCAGGGAGTTCTGCCAGTGGTCTCAGCTGTGAGGCCTCTTCTGCAGGCATATTTAAACAGTGGTAATGATGTCATTTCAAAAGATACACAAAAAGAGCAATTAATGCAGTATTCTGTAGTCAGCTGCCTATTGATTTGGCTTAAAGAAAATGTAATATTGCGCAAGGAAGTAACTTAAATGCACATAATAGAAAGTAATTCAACCCAAAAACTTGACAGAGGATAAACTTTGAAGAAAATACGTTATATTAAATATAGGAGAAAGAAGAGTAAAAAGTTAAGTAAAAAGTGAAAGTGAAATAGTAATGAAATAATGATTTGGTATTGTTTGATTGTGTAACCTAATGTTTAAAGGCAAAGGTTGCATATTCTATCTCCAACATGACCAATCAACATAAAGCATAAGGCAGACTGTGAATTTGATTAAAATTGAATTCCACCTCAGTGTAATAAACTATGATAACATAGGCAAAGATTACTAACTATCATTAATAAATGCATGCAGCTATATGATAAATGAAATATAATAACATAGCTGTAGTGTATTTATATGGTAAATGTATAGTTGCATGTGGGATGAATATCTAAAACCTTTAAATTCTCAATCGAGCTTTCATTCATCAAGTGTTTCAATTCTACAGGAAGCTTATCAAATATCCTGAAATCAATTAGAAAACAATATGAAACAAATAACATAAAGTTTGAATATTATTCTCAAATTGCTTCCGACATTTAATGAAATGAGCTGGTATTCAGTTTAGAGTGAAATGTTGGTTTTATGGTCTTTATCTGTGATATCTTCAGAAGGGGAGGCACCTCTCTCTCTCTGAGAAAGGGGAGGCAGAGCAACTAAAGTTAATGACCTGCTGACCCCCTTTGGCCATTTCTATCTGAACAATACAGACTGCCAGTCATGTGGCTGTTTTTTCAGATTAAAAGCAGTAACTTTGAATAAAAAGAAACCCTTGTTCTTGGTTTCCTTTCTGAAATGGAGGTTTTATTAAGGATAAAGTGAACTTCATGCACCTCTCTCATATTCTTAGTGTAATGTACATAGCATTGGAACATCAGGGGGCTGTTTATTTGACTTTAGATCTTAATTTTTGTAATTTTTTTGCCCTGAACAACTCAGAGGCATCTTGGTGATATTTCCTCATTTTGTTGTGGTTCTCTGAAAAGTATTTTCCATTACTCTGCTGTGCTGCATGTGTCAGATGAGGCAGCCTTGGTGCTGGGGAGAGATGCTGTACTGCTGGCTCGGGTCATGGAATGGTGTGAAGCCAAAGATCATGCAGGAGTCCGAGGAGAAGCCAGCCGCCTGTTGGCTGCCCTCATCAGACACAGCCGCAGTCCTGTGAGTCGTGCAATCGGAAAGTTAGCACAATGTTGTACTCATTAAAACATGATTTGAAAATGTGATGGCAGAATATGTATTTGCACAAATACAACACACACTCACTTTCTGTAATTGGCTGATTTCCTCTCTCTGACAGGAAGTTGTTCTTGCTGTAGCCAAAGCAGATGGGGTTCGGCACCTTACGTCCATGGCAACGAGTGAGCATGTCATCATGCAGAATGAGGCCCTGGTTGCCCTGGCAATAGCATCTGCCATTGACCTTGGTAAAGCAATTTCAGTAACTATGCACATAAACATGGCTGCAATGTCCCTGTATTTATATGAAAGGCAAAGCACCATTAAGACATAAGGCCATTTATTTTTAAAATAATATTAAGGCATACAAATGTATTTAAAACAAAAAACAAATGCAGAAATAATAAAAACTTTTAAAAAATAATAATCAAAATTTAATATTTAAAATAAGTAACATACGCAATTTATTCTTATTTATTTTATTATCTATTGGCAGAAATGATGCTTTCACCATTGTGTATTCATCTAAATTGTACGAATGCTTTACCCTTGAATGGTCCCTTTATATTTAAATATGTCATCGGGAGCGAGTCCTCGCTACGGAGGCCGCCATGTTTTTTCCAGTCATACAAACTGGACAAACTAAACACCTTTTGAGTGTTTATGACAACTGAAGGCTACCACAGGGTCTCTTTCATGTTTGGAAGGGGAGGGGGAGGTGAGGGGTATTCAGCTGGAACATGCAACTTCACCACTAGATGGAACTAAATTATATACACTGAACCTTTTAGGATATTGAAATAAACTGACAGGTTTGTAGACCTCAGGTATCAGGTAGGAGCATAGAAACTAAAATTATTGCAGCATCTAGCTAAAGCTATTGCAGGCCTGCAATAAATCGTCCATCATGAGGTTTTTAATGTTAAAGGGGACATAGCATGCCCATTTTACCACAAGTTGATATGGTTCCTTGGGGTCTTAATGAAATGTCTGTAACATACTTTGGTCAAAATACCACAAGGATCATATAAAACAGCACCCTTTTTACCCTGTCTAAAACAGCCCTCCACAGAGTGACCTGTTTTGAGTGCCTGTTCCTTTAAATGCTAATGAGCCAGCTCCCCCCCCCCCCTCTCCCCCCTTGATTTTAAACGATATAAATTACATATTTTATATGATATAAATTATCAAATATGCATCCCATACTTTGTATTCCCCTTCTGTTGTCCTGGAGTTTTAATTTTCCCAATCACATAATTAAATGTCCCCCTCTGCCCATCCACTACAAGCACACAAGCAGACAGACAGAGAGAGAAAGAGAGGGGTGGGGGGGGGGGGGGGCTATGAAGACCATCATTTACCCCCGAACCCCGACATTCAACGGGTACAACAACAACAAGCGGAGAAAGCAGAATCGCGGGCTGACCTTATATATACAGTCTATGGGGCTGACCAGTGCTGCGCTGCCTCGCAGCGGCGCTTCCGCATCCGGTGTACCCCGGCGTAACTACTGTACCCCGGCGTACAGTAGAGCTGAACACTGCGGAAGTCTTCCACACAGCTGGCAGTGTGGAAGACCGCTGCGAGGCAGCGCAGCGCCGTTCTCAAGCACGCAGCCGCCTGGCTGTTCACACGGGACGAGCATTTCTCCGCTGGTCAGCCCCATAGACTGTATATATAAGGTCAGCCCGCGATTCTGCTTTCTCCGCTTGTTGTTGTACCCGTTGAATGTCGGGGTTCGGGGGTTACAGTAGTGCTGAACACTGCGGAAGTCTTCCACACTGCTGGCTGTGTGGCGCTGACACAAATTCCAGCTCACGCACGGGAGAGCGAGCAGTCGCGCCCGAGCAGCTGCTGCAGCCTCCCAGTCCCAACGATCCAGACAAATGCCACATGTGAGTGAATCGCGGGCTGACCAGCGGAGAAATGCTCGTCCCGTGTGAACAGCCCGGCTGCGCGCTTGGGAATGGCGCTGCGCTGCCTCGCAGCCTCGCTGCCTCCGGTGTAAACCCGGCGTAGCGAGTGTGGGGGGACGGGAGGGGGGCCAAGACCATGTAGGGAGACTTCCAGTTCCTTGTTACGACACAAAACCCAGGAAGCGCAATCGAGTCGCTCAAGCATGATGTTTCTGACTTAGAGGAACTATAACAAAACGCGCAAGTGTTTTTTTCCCAGAGTTTTTGGGTTGGTAGACATGCCAGATACCCACATTAACCTGTAGAAGCACTAACAAAGTGGAATTTGCATGCTATGTCCCCTTTAAGTGAAACTGTGTTAAAAGAGGTGTTGGTGGTCATTTTGGAGAATGCAGGTTTTGGAACTGTTAAGGTGTGTTGCATTATTATTCCTTATTATTGTTATTTTTCAACCATGTAGGGTTTTGATGGTGGTTAAACTCTACAACAGGATGAAGCAAGCGGCCTTGAGGTGTTAAGAATGGTGGTAAAAATGAGGAGCATCAGACAAGCCAGGATCTTTGATTCCAGAGCTCTGAATTGAACTAATATGAATAAAAGCATACAATAAACACCCACATGTCTCTCCACAAGGACAATAGACTGCTGGACAACAAAGAGCTCACATACGTGCAGGAGACTTACTTAGCAGTAGAGCAGAGAAGAGCAGACGTTCAACCTGACTGCCTCCTTCTCTCTCTCTCACCGACCTCTCCCCTGGCTTTTTCTATCATTGCCTCAGCCCTGCCCCACATAGTGACAGTCCCATATGACTTTAAAACATATATTTAGTCTAACATTACTCCCTGTTCTTTATACACATTGTAAATGACCACTGACAGATACACATGAAAGAAAATGCGTAATTAACTGAAGAAATGCAAAAAAGTCCCAACTACTCCCACCTCTTTACCTTGATTAACCTAACAAGGTAATTAGCATCTGCTCATGTGTGTGCCCCATGAAAAAAACCCTGTCTGAAGTAGACCTCAAAGAGAGAGTGGTGAGTAGGGGTTACAAAATAAAAGCACAATATAACAAAAAAATATTTATTGTCTTAGTCAGTGTTGTCAGACTTTACAGTCAATGTGTATGTGAGTATGTTTTCCATCTCAGTGAGGGGGATGCTTTCCAGATCCCTCACAAACCAATTCAAGTTATTGATGGGAGGCTAACAGACCCACCTTTTTGTTTAATGCTTCCAAAGACAGCCTCCAAAACATATCTCCCCTAAAGCCCAACAGTCCCCTTACATCCAATCAAGCCACACCAAATTGCACACATTCAAAGATATTGGTCCCCTAAACATGCCTGATTTTTCATCAATATATCCTGGGAAATCTGTGAAAATGTCAACAACAAAAAAAAGATGCTAAGACTGTGTTAAAGAAAGTGAGGAAAAATGCCTGGATCCACCCCTTTGTCTAGATCTGGGCCAAAATTGTATAGATTTTTTCTTGGCCCATGTCCCATCCTTCTATTTTTTTGGAAAATCAATTCAGTAGTTTTTATGTTTCCTGCTGACAATCAAAGCAACCAACCAACAAAATGGTTGAAACCCCAACCCCCCCCCCCGGTGGAGGTTATAATAACTCAGTTGTGTGTGTGTGTGTGTGTGTGTGTGTGTGTGTATGGGTTTATTTGATTACTGCAGAGTCTATGAAGGATCCATTATGGGAGGCAGAGCTGTTGCCCCTGCTTAAGAAGATGTTGGAGGATCCTGAAGGGGCGGTCGAAGTCAAGTTCAGTGCTTTAGGTCTCATCTGCAGCCTGGCTAACTCCAGTATGTGTTTGATTTTATAACACACATTCACATAAATCCTTTTGCACTGCAACTGTCAAGATGTTTTAGAAAAACTGTAAATGAGAAAGCCACTGGAATAAGATCACAGCCTAAAACAACTGGAACATCTGAACATTTTCTCAACTCTTAGATTATTACTAACACAATGGTTCAGATAGTATTATGGGCTTAAACAGAGTTTAACTGCATATTTTTCCTCTGTCCGGTCAACCCATCTCACGCTTGTCTTTCTTCTTCTTTCAATCTTTGTCTGCTCTAGGTGTGATGAAGGAGGAGTTGAACTCTGTGAATATGAAGGAAAGCCTATCTAAACTGACAAATCATAGCAGCAGTAAACTTGCCTCACAAGCCAGTTCCCTAGTGGCCATTCTCAGTGACACCAGCTAAACCAGCACATTACAGCAACAAAGGATCTCATCTGTTGTATGGATTTATCCTGTTATTCAATGACATACTGTAATTCAACTGAGCTTTTTGCAGAAGTTTTGCTAACTATTAATTTGGCTATGGCTTTGGCTTTCTGGTAATCACGTGTCCTCACTAGTAGCCCTCTGAGGCTGCCCTGTTCACAGGAGGAATAAACAACATACAGATACATTTCCAGTTCTTAAACTCTAAACAAACGCAGGCTCAATGAGGTCATTAATACCAAAGTTGTTAATTCAATCAGGAGCATAAATGTACTCTGTGAATTTCACAGTAACCTGTTCCTCATCATTACCATTTCCTGTATACCAATGTACAGTCAATGTTGCATTGGTGGTGGCAGCAGACAAAAGGTCATGTAATCTACAGAGATTCACATTTTGCAGGCTATTAGTAGAAAGTTTTTCTTGTCATATAACTAAAAGATGATGATAAACGGGAAATGATGATGGTTCTCAACAGGAAGGTCAAAAAAGCAAACAAAAAAAATTCTAGTAATTTGGCCTGCAGTTGTCATGATACCTTGATTTGAACCAATGTGGTGGAGGGATGGGACTGGATGGACTGACATCACCTGCTTGGGCTTTGCTGCTATAGGTCAATAATACTTATAATAATAATAATATAATAATAACTATGGCATTCATAGAAGTTTGCAATGGTTTAAAACTTCAAAGCATTTATCAAATTTTGAATTGTGGTATAGTAAAGGTATAGCTCATAGACTATACTGTGGATGAAGACTCGGGGTTTGCAGAGTGATCCCAATGGGAAGTACCTGAAATGTGTATTCTCTTGCATTACCAGCAGAGGGCGACTCCACTGGTTGCTAAAATAAGTCACTTCCCACTTGATATTTAACGTCAGTAAACCTAAGAGGTTTATGATCTTAATTTCTTGTTTCAAGTCCTCTCCAATACAACATGATATTCATTTTTTAAACTGTTCTATTTAGAATGAAATAGATGATAAAGCGTGTATACAGCGAGTACAAGGTCAGACAGAAAGTGCAGTCCAATGGGTGCAGGTTGTAGATTGGTGCAGTGTCTTCAGCTCTCAATCAGGCTCCACCCCCTGTTCCTCTAAATATGGTTACATATAGTTTCAAAAAACAAAGATTTGTTGGGGAAAATGCCAAACTCATGGCTTCAAAACAGTAGTTCACAAACCAATGGCTGTGTCATGGTGGGTTGCCACTTGGCTGAAGTATATCACAAAAAATATCTCTTACAGGATTCAGTAATTTACTTACTAAAAATGTGGGGGGGTTTTCCGCATTTATACTGTTCATTCAAAGCTTTCATCTACATCTCATGGCCTATTGCAGTGAATGGAGTTGAAATATTGTGATGGCGGGTCTTTGGTTTTTCATCACATAAGGAACTTTAAAGTTGCAATACTGGAATGAACAAGTCCAACAATATTGTTTGACTTAACATATTTAGACTTTGTAATTTTTATTTCATTGACTCGACTTACCAATAAAATCACTGGATAAACTTGTTTGTATAAAAGTGCTCGCACAGTGCCGTGGGCTTGCTTTAACAAGAGGCAATTTTGACAGGCCAGGCTGATCAAGATTACCAAAGACTTGCAATACCAGAATCTAATATACACATTATCAACTCACCGAATATCATCGAAGCACTTTAAAACACACAGTCCAGAAGGTAAATCACTTCTGACATCCTGAGGAATAGAGTCAAACAAAACTCATTAACAAGCAATAAATCTACATAGTATGTTCTGCTGTAGTCCTTGAACCTTTTTGGTAAATTGGATATCCAACACTTTGTCTTATTGAACAGATTTATTACTTATTTCAAACTCTTCTTCTATAGCGAAGCTTTAGTGTTGTCTCCAAGTTTTAATTCTCTTTAGATAAAAGCGTCAGTCAAATATGTCAATTTAAATGGATGTTTTCTATCTCAAAGGGTCCTGAGCTCATCCAGTACAACTTGTACTGTACATAGGTTGAGGATGTCTATATGAATGCTTGAATCATGTTTCTGTAAACATCATGACATGAAAAGTCCTAAGTTATCTGCCCTCTCAGGCCTTGAGTATTATTAAGTGAGAAGTCAGATAGGAAAATCCAGTATGCTGGATGTAATTATGTTGATTATGGGAATAATATTTACATGCAGTATTTGTGCATGACAAGAATACCAATTAAAGGTTTTATCACACCAGAATGTAGGAATATATTATGTTTGAATACATTACAATGAATGGATACACTCAAATTGGTATATATTTCCATGGGTTTTATTTTGATTTGTACATTTCTTTGATCAGGTTAGAGGCTATATAATATTCACTGCTACTACATGTCACAGTAGAACCACTATCTCAGTCCAAAGAAAATGCGTCATTCCTCAAAAGATACCATAACTAGACCCCCTACCCAACTACACACTGAATAAAGTTACTCTATGTACAAGAGATCCAACAAAAAAATATAGCTAGCTGCTGTGCAGACAGGTAAAATGGATCTGTCATGTCTCATCCGTGACAGGTCTGTTTTTAAATCTTCATGATTTAATAATGTACTCACTCTTGCAGCCCTGATCGCAGCACACTCTCAGAGGGTCTGCAAAGTGGCTAGCAGCTAATTAGCATAATTAGCATAGCCATGCCGAGCTGTTTGTAGCCCATAGACCATAAAAATAAGGTGTAGCTGTGGTGTTTCAATTTCTTTGAAGCTGAATGATGAAAAGGAGCCAAAATTATGATATATGTTTGGTTCTGGTTACAGATGCAACAGAGCACAAAAAGAACAACCAAACACTACTTTTCTGTCTGATTTGGCCTTAATCTTTTATTTAACTTATATCTTCAATCTCCAAACAGGTGGCCTTGAGCCACTGGCTGCTCTCATAAACGTCAATGCAGCTCAAGGTCAAAATCAACAAGTATGAAGTGTCAGCTGCACAGTCAACAGGGGAAAAAACATGCCACAGACGCAATAATTGAGAAGCTGAACACAGAGATAATGTGATACAACCAAACAGTGTTAGGCTGCATTAGTGTTATATGTTATGGCCCACAGCAACTATAATGGGGAAAAGCAAGTTTTACATTTGTTAAGGGAATCCTACAGAAGCACAATGTGAAGAAACCACACCCAAATGTAATTATATATAGAGTATAGAATAATTATAGTACAGTATCTGTACAACAGTGCCCCAATAATTTCAGTGTGTGTTGTTCGTTTACTCATAAGGAATGGCTAAGCATGTGTTCTATAAAGTACGAAGTGAAAATTCTGTCAATTAACATATAAGGCAAGAGGTTTACTGTAATGTTTTGTGTAATATCTTTATTGAGATGTATTCTGTATACATAAGGAGATGTCATATATTTGTGAACAAATTTGTATTTTTTTTCAGGAAGGGCATTTTGTCAGTTTCAGAGCTTTGTTCTTGAGAAAGCAGAATAAAGTTAAGCAATGCCTTCCCCAAAATGGTGTGTTTTCTTCCATTCTAAAATCTCCATTTACAGATTTAAATAAGTTTCCCTCTGACTCGAACTGATTCTGATTAGATTTAAAAACCTTTAAAGGAGGACGACCATTGAGTCACACAATGAGAACATTCATCCAAAGTAACACCGATTTCTTACTCATGGTTCTTAAAGCATGGTGTGTGAATTCAGTTGTTAGTTTAAACAGAATAAAAAAAAATCTCCAGTGCTATGCAGAGGTGTTTATCAATATTCAGATTTTATTATTTTGGTGAACATTTTATTTGAAACAGCGAAAGCGTGTTTAAAAATCAAACACTGCCATTACTTTATGAGGACAATAATGTCATGTCGTCAGTATTTTCAGGGGGAATTTTGAAGGTTTAGGAATCTGAATGGGAGGATTGACTCCTCACAAGTAAAACAGACGAGCATACTGTGCAGCATATTATACCAACTGATCATGATTCATAGGCCTACTTTGTTTTCTCAATAAAGACAATAACCAGAATGATTTTCATACCCTAATTTTATTCCAGCAAGTGTGGGTAAAGTTTGTTGAAAGTTTCTTCATGTGTGGCAATAAAATGTATAAAACATACAACTGACCGGTTAAGATTAGATTAGAAATATAAAAATTTAAATAATTAGAAAAAAAGAGACTTTATTAATGGTTCTTTTAAATATTTGTAATACTCTCACAAACCCCCGTAATTCTACTCCTATTCTACCTACATCTGTCCTCTGTGATTCTTTTCTTAAATTCTTTGTTGAAAAAATGTCTATTCTTAGATCTTCTTTAACTATGAGCACTGACCCCCCCCCCCCTATCCTTAGATGCACCCAGCTGTCTTGGATCAGTTTGAGCCAATATCAATCTCCACCCTATCCGAGGTGGTCCACCATCTGCGGCCCACAAATTGCCCCTCAGATAGCATTCATGCTCGTCTTCTTAAGGAAGTCTTTGACACTGTTGGACAATGTATTCTGTCATTGATAAATACCTGTCTCCTCTTTGGTTGTGTCCCAGCTGCCTTTAAACATGCTGTTGTGCAGCTCTTGTTAAAGAAAGAAAATCTCGATCCTTCTTTTCTTTCTAACTTTAGGCCCATTTCTAAACTGCCTTTCTTGTCCAAAGTCCTAGAGAAGGTAGTTCTCACCCGGTTGCAAACATTTCTAGTTAACAATAATGTGTATGAAAAGTTCCCGTCTGGTTTGAAACCTCGTCAGAGCACTGAAACAGCTCTTTTAAGAGTTTTTAAGGATCTGATTTTAACTGTTGATTCAGGAGACTCTGCCGTCCTGGTGCTCTTAGACCTAACGGCTGCTTTTGACACCGTCGATCACGCAATCCTGTTGTCACGTTTGAAAAACTCTGTAGGGATTAAAGGTGCTGCACTCAGGTGGTTTCAGTCGTACTTAACAGATAGGAGTTCCTCTGTCCACCTGGGTGATAACTCCTCCGGGACGGCCCCACTTTCATGTGGTGTCCCTCGAGGATCCGTTCTAGGCCCCATCCTATTCTCCCTATATATGTTGCCACTAGCATCAATTTTTGAAAAATATTATGTCTTTTTCCACTGCTTTGTGGACGATATTCAAATACACTATAAGCTTAAATCTAAGAGTTAACTGCAGCCCTAGTTTGACTGCCTAAATGACATCATGGATGAACTTAAACTTCCCCAAACTATTCAACGTCTGCAGCTAGTCCAAAAGGCTGCTGCTCGCCTCCTGACAGGAAAGAAAAAGAGGGACCATATTACATGTGTATTGCGCTCCCTCCACTGGCTTCCTGTTCCTCACAGGATTGATTTAGAAGAGATTTAAAATCTCTTAATGGACTGGCACGCCTTACCTAGCTGAACTTCTTCATATTCACACTCCAGTTAGAGAGCTGAGGTCAGCCACTCAGCTGCTCCTGGACTTACCTAAAACGAGGCTCATAACCAGAGGTGGTCGAGCCTTTGCAGTAGCCACCCCAAACTTGTGGAACAGGTTACCACTCCATATTAGATCTAGCACACTTCAAATCATTGTTAAAAACATATCTCTTCTCTTTGGCCTTGTTCTAGAGCTGAGAACGTTTTTATCCCAGCAGATTGTATTTTGTTGTATATTTACGGAAGCGTATTGCATTCACTTGAAAAAAAAAAAAAGTTCTGTTTTTCCGAGATAATTATCTCGGAAAAACAGGGAAAAAAAATAATTAGAAAAACAGAGCTTTTTTTTACATGCTTTTACTTTGAAAGTGAAGTTCCTGTATAGACGCTATACGTCATGGCACTAATATACGGAAGCGTATTGCATTCACTTGAATGCAATACGCAATTGATAATTGTAATCTAGTATTTTGATGAAGTTACATTTTGCATGGACGTTTCGCACAGAGCCCTTGTTCAGCGGGCTGCATGTAACTGTTGCACTCTTAGACAGTCTTTTGTTTGGCACGATTTCTTGTATTAGCGCCATGACGTATAGCGTCGCTTCAAACTGTCAGACTCTCCTTCTGTATAAATAACAGTGAACCACAAAAGACTAATGTAGCCGAGCGTGTTGTTCTCTTATACTGTCACAGGCCTCAGCCGGAATCACACCCGGTTACTTTCCTTCACACTTCAAAACTTCTCTATCGACAGAACCCTCTTCCGTTAGAACCCCTTTCAAAACAAGAGTCCCAACCAACACCTGCTTATAACAGGAACTACACATCAATCTTCCATAATAGAGCCACTAAATAAAATAGCTTACACTAACAAACGAAATATTTGAATTATGGACAAAAATGAAAACTATCCTTTATCTATCTGCAGTATATCCCCGAAAGATGGTCGAGACTTTCAACTGATGTTTTCAGGTTTATTTGAAACTTCCCTAAACAACACCGTAAGAGCTTGTGCCTCTTCGGAGGGTCGCTAAAACATCAACCTTTTCCTTTGTGAAGTTACAGATTCATAACAGGAAGTCCGCGTCTATACAGGAACTTCACTTTCAAAATAAAAGCATGTAAAAAAAGCTCTGTTTTTCTAATACATTTTTTTCCCTGTTTTTCCGAGATAGTCATCTATTTTTTTTTTTTTTTTTCAGAAAAACAGAACTTATCTCGGAATTTCTGAGTTAGTTATCTCAGAAAAACAGAATTTGTTTTTTTTCAAGTGAATGCAATACGCTTCCGTATATATTTTATATTTTATATTTTATATTTTATATTTTATATTTTATATTTTATATTTTATTATATTGTTATTTAAATGATTCTTCTTTCTTTTATCTTGTATTATTTTTACTGCTAGTATTCGGAGGTATTGCGTGTTGCGGTCTTCTTGTTGTACCTTATACTACTGGTTAACCAGGTTGTGCTGGTGCTGCCTGTCAGTCTGTACTCAGGGAATACGCGCGATTCTTTTGTCACCGCGTCATCGTTACAGGAAGTGGGATGTAAACACGTCAAGGTTTGTCTTCTGACTTTTTGTGTTTGGAGGTGAGTGATCGCTCAGTCAAACACAGCAGCTGTAGATATCGAAGCAACTGATTTTGAAGGCGTTTAGTTTGTGGCTAAGAACTGTCTCTGAAACGTCCTGTGATGGATGTTATTATTTCATGCAAAATACACAGTGGCTTCACATATTGCTGTGTTGTAGGTTTAATTTTAAATGTAAGATTTACATAGCAATCTACACTCAATAAACCATCATGACTAAGTATAAACCTGTTTTAGAAATGTGCACATATTAATTTATGTCAAAAACTCAACACCCTTTGCCCTTTGGTCTAAATTGTGTTCTTTTGTGTTTACTTTCATGGTTGAGATGGGTTAAGGACTCGATTGGACATAGTTTAGAAAGACTCACACCTATCGTTAAGGTCCCCACTGCATGTCAGGACTAAAAATAAGCCACTAAGTCCAAGCAAACCTCTATATGATAAAACAGTTGCAAAGGAATACATCAGGATATAAAGCCGTTTCATAAAGCCCAGTAGCATGGTGGCCTCAAAACTATGAAATAAAAGAAGCTTGGAACCACTGGGACTCTTCTTACAGTTGGCTATCCAGCCCAATCAGGTAACTGGGCAAGACTAAGAATCCAAAGTGCAAAGGTTGATAACCTGCTAGAAGGACAATCAGTTCCCACGATGAGCAAACCAGACTTGAGGTGAGAACGGGCATCTGTCTCAACCGAGACGAGAGAAATTAGGGAGACCAGGAACCTCCTCCAGAGTACATGCAAACTACACACAACAGGGAGCCAAATCAGTCAGCCGGTGCAGCATCGTAGTGTCTTCATGACAGATGTCTGACTGTCCTTGAGTGGCCTAGCCAAACCCCACAAATAAACCCCTTACCTAAGAAGCATTGGGTAAGTCAAAGGAGCATCTACAAAGTACTGAATAAGTGAATAGTTATAGATTTCAGCTTTACATTTTTGATAAATATGCAAATATATTCAATTAAAGGCACAACAATTAGCATGCAAACTTTTGAATGCCTGAATACTTTCTGACAGTGTAAATCTTTTGATTGGGATGGTAAGGTGATGTGCTGTTCTGTACTGCCCTGTTTGTTGGAAGGTCCAAGATGACTGAAGTGAGCCATCAGCAGTGGGGAGAGGTGTCCAGCCTGGGCAGTGTGGACCTGTGGGTCCTCAAATCGAACTTGTTGCACGTGGAGGTCCTCACCCTGGGTGCAACCATTAGGTCTGTTTGCAGCAAAGGGAAGGATGGTCAGATGAAGGACATAGTCTTGGGCTATGATGACCTGGAAGGTAGGGGGGGAATACAACTAGATTCAAATAGTAGGAAACTTTCAAAAACATTATTCAAAATTAATCACCAGGAGAGAGCACCACAACTACATAACATGTGTGTAGCTGAGACCAATTTAAGGAGCTCAAAGATGGTTGTGGTCCCACCCATGAGTGCTGAGTACTTCTTTATAATGTAATAAGTACTACAGAGTACTCATGTAATAATATAGTAATGACTATGTCAACATGTTGCTAGGCATTGCAGCTGGTGTGGTCTCCAGTTAGAACTAAATTAAAATTTTGATAGGTTTATTTTTCTTAAAGTAGATTATTTAAATAGATATAAAATATTAAACTATCAAATGCTAAACATTTGCATTTACACTACACAATACCTCTAAAACAGTACCTGTACAACTAAGCACATCAGTGTGTATTTACAGCATTTACACTTTAGTTTAAACTGTTTATGCCAGAAAAACATTGTTTGCTCGTTTTGCTATGTTTTTTCTTCAATATTTTCGGCAGTACCTGAACAAACATTGTACACTTCATGAATTCTGATTTCTTTCATGAAGTTGTATTTGAAAGAACAACATTGAGAGATACATCCAGAGCTGAGGGAAGATTTGTAGGTTTAGGGTTGAATGAAACAGGGTAAACTGTGTTGTGTTGTGTTGTGTTGTGTTGCCAGGTTATGTGTCAGATAAGCGATACCTGGGAGCTGTAGTAGGACGTGTGGCCAACAGGATCGCAGGGGGATGCTTTGTAGTGGACGGAAAAGAGTACCAACTCGATATCAACAATGGGCCTAATGCACTGCATGGAGGGCTGCGGGGTTTCAATAAGGTTTGTGTTAATGTTTGTTTTTTGAGTTGTGAAATGCTTTTAACAATTTATGTCAATTGATGAATGAAAATTAGTTTTCTCCTTCTTATTTGTCTCACAAAGGTTTCATTTAAGAATTGTGGGTAATAGAGGATGTCTAGATTAAGTCATAATATGGCTTGCTACAGACTTAAAGTATCATAGGCCAGGGACACTGAATGAGTTATATATGTGTAACATCCTGTTTTCATTTCAGCAACCAGGTAAACAGGTTAGAGTGGCTTCACTGCCTATGTGCCACAGGAGTGAGCCCTTGCAGTTCAGCAAGGAAGTTGCCATGAGGAAGTTGCCAACAAGCATTGCAGGCAGTGTTCCTGGCGTTAATGTAGTGTGTTATAACAGCTGAGACAAGGCATTCTGTTCTAAATGATGAACATGCTTGTGCCTGTAATTTTCCATTGTTAATGTTCATACCAGTATGAACACATAAAGGAATTGAGTTAATGAAATAAGCATCCGACCATACAGGTCATTTTTTTATTCTAGGATTTGTGAGTCTGATGAATGGCCAGACATCATTATCTCCTTAATGCCTATAATCTTTTGCATTGCTGGGTTGTTTTCTGTGCTGTTCTTGTGCTCACTGTACTACGACTTGCTGCCACTAGTGTTAAAACGACATTGACACCTGCCCAAAAGCAAACACTGCTTGTTGTAAATAAGCACGGAATGTTACCTTATGCTAAGACGTAGCCTTTCTTACTTTGCTAAACTACAGTAGATAGACATCATAGTGATTCCTCTCTTCTTTTCGGATCTTCGATAAATGTTCAAATTCATTTAGAAAATGTGATCCTCCCAACTTTATTTTTAAAGAAATAGCCTCATTAAGTCTTTTACTAAATTTTGTTGTCAGTCTGCTATTACCTCTGGGAGGCTGCTAAATCCTAAATTCTCTCCTTAGAGGGACATGATCATTATTATCAGATGTCATGGCAATCCTGGCAATCCACTATTTACTACCCTTAAAATACTACTTTAAAATTGAAACGACTTCAGTCGAGATGAGTGCTTAGGCTCTGTGTCAGAAAAGATTTCAGTGTCTACTAACACGCCTGAAAAAGGATATCACATGACCATTCACATATACTGGGGACGCCTCTCCTGCTTTTAAAGGAAGCAGACTGTCTGCCCTGTAATTGATTGCAGAATACTTCCAATGAGGAACAGCAGTGGTGAAAAGACAAGGGATGTCATTTCTTGGACTGGTGACAAGGTGGACATTTTCTTGACAGTGAGCCTCATTCGCCAATATCATCTTCGGTGTTTTTCTTAAATTTGTTCTAAATTTGCCCCGCCAATGTCCATAAAAGGGCATGAGATCGCACACACAGAAATCACAGAAACTATAAAGAAAATGTAAGAAGCAAAGAATGCCCAAAGGGAAGTTTAAAGATGGTGGTCCTCTTGAATCAAATCACAAAAAAGCTGTTAGCCTATATTTTGTAGTCAGCAGTGGATATTAAATGATAAAAAAAACAATACAGGAGAAAGTCAAACAGGTGATGAGGTAAAAAAAAAAAGTAGTTTGACATTAAATCTAAAATCAAAAGAAATATTGTCAAACATGGAAGAGGGTGGGAAAGGGAAGGGGACAGGCTGGCAGTTATCTGAGCTGGATCAGCGGATCATTGGAAACACAGCTGAACATCTGGACTACTGTGGACAGTAAAATGCAGCTCAGGCTTCTAGGACACAGACCATGGGCACCAGCGGTTTAAGTGTTTCTTTCTTTAGAACCACATGCCAGCAATAATAAATGTAATATCATTTTTAATTTGCGGGTTGGTGAATGAGGCCCATTGTTTCTAAATATCTGAGTTTCTGTCCAGCCAAAGATCCTCTTCAGACCTGGCATTTACATCCATCCTGACTAATCCTATCACAGGTGGAGGTTCAGGTGTCACGGAAGTCACGGCACCCAAATGCATCCTCAATGTGTCTTGAGATCAGATCACTCAGACCACATTCACAGGTGGTCTGGGACACGTGGCTAAATTCTTTTAGGTGTAAGGAAATGTGTCCTATGCCAAAGCGAAGACCAGCTGATGTCCTCCGACCTGCTGCAGTTTTACACTTCACCCATATTTTTACATTTCTCAGTGACCACATGTCCATGACCACAATATCAATACTGACCACCACATAATGATTTCTATTTTTATTTTTTATTTCAAATGGGTAAAATCGTATTCAATCCTATTCCATTGATTCACTCAGCCCCTCCTGACTCTGCTCTCTTTCCCTCGCTCTCTCAATATCTCCTTCTCTTGCTTCCACCGTCTCACACTAGGTGTGAACAGACAAACTGAGAGTTGTCCATTTGTGAAAGGATCTCTCAGGACGGATGTTAATACCAGGTCCGCAAAAAATCATGCAAGCTGATCTACTAATGGTGCGCACTGAGGATTGCGCGCTTTGCGCTTGCGGTAACTCTGCTCTCCGTAACGCTCCATGGCGGAAACCAGTAACGCACGCAAAACACTCATTTAAATACTGCTGCCTCTACCATGTTTGCACCTGTTATCATTTGCGCAATTATTTTTAGTAGATCACCTGCAAAACGCCCACCAACCAAACGTGCAATCTGTTTTAATGCACACGAAATTTAGCACTCTTTATCTGGGATCTTATTAGATCAGGCCCAATGTATCTAAATTTAGATACTTCAGTCAGTACACTCTCATGTAGAATGCTGTGTACACAGTATACTCATTGGCATAGTGCATGAATTCTAACAGGGAGGTGTTGTCCCAAATCAAACATGGCCATTGCACACTCACCAGAACATGTGACCATGATTGGCACCCACCATAGTATCTGCTGTTTGCTTTCTCGCTCAATGTTTTACTTTATTGTGTTTGTTCCAGATTATTGAGGATAAGAACTGTCAGTTGTTTTATCCTCAACTTTTCACCATTTTGAGCGCACCTTCTGGGTACTTTAACTCCATGCATGTGTTGGAAGTGTGAGTATGGAAAAATGCAAATTGAAACACAGATTTGTATGTGTTTGTCAGGCACTCTGGCTTGCTACAGCAGTGGAAGGTGGGGTACAGCTGAGTCTTACCAGTCCAGATGGAGACCAGGGTTATCCTGGTGAGGTACAGGTTTCTGTCACCTACACGCTACAGGTAAACACACCTGGTCATAACTGTTCAACCTTGTGGCAGATCACTTTTGTTGCAGTACTTTTTGTGACAATAGTGCAAATGTGATCCTATAAAAATATTAGGTGCGTCACTCAAGGACATCTTGTTATACTTCACCCAATTTGAACAAACAATTAATAGGCATAGTTTAATTTATGAAGAGGGGACAAATGGCATGTTCTCACCCACTTTGTCACAACAATCATTCTCACATACATTTAATAATTTTTTCATATAAATGAATGGCTTGCAGATGTGAGTTAGTAAGATCTAGGTTGTTCATGCAGGGGGAAACACTAACTGCTGACTACCAAGCCAGATCAACTAAAACCACCCCCATCAACCTCACCAACCACTCCTACTTCAACCTGGCTGGAGAGGTAAGGGCATATGATCAGCTGTACAGTTATCATAAATGTCATCGCTGTATTTGTTGTAGGGAAGGTGGGAGAGCTATAGTAGGAAATTGAATTGAAGCTGCTACTGAAGGGCCTTTGCACCTTTGTGCATGTTGGTGGGAGGGGGAGGTGCAGGTGCCCTACCATTACCACAGATAGACAATTCAGAACCTTTATATGGGCCTGAGCACCACCCATGCTTTAACTTTACTCTAGATGTATGACATTTTGCCAGGACGTCTAGTTGGCTGTGACTTTTAAAATGCTTTCTGGAGTCATACCCTAAATCCACAGAAATCTGCCATTTTATTTAGCTAATTGTCAAATTAGCTGCATTTAATTGCCATTTACACAACTCGTACTTTGACGAACTCGTCCTAGGGCATTAATCTGATCAACTTCAAATTTCTTCAGTTTAATCTTAAAACCTTGCTTATGGGTTTTAGTTTAGTGGAATGTTTCATTAAACAAAAAGTACTTTATAACTGACATGTGCATGGTCAAATCTGTACCAAACTTAATATGTCTGATAGATAGTCTGAACACTACATGACATTATTCAGTGACAGAGCCACCTAGTGGCAACAGGAAATTACTGCTTTTACACCTTGACATCGTGCTCCTAGTCAATTGCTCATATCCACTTCCCCTTTGGTCAGTAAAGCTGTAAGACGTTTATTATCTCTCATTGTGAATAGTGACTTATAACCAAATGGTCTGGCGAATTTCAATCCTTCACCATGAAAATTTTAACTAGAAAATCCTGAAGACATGAATAGGCTGATTTTGAATCGTAGTCATAACAAATCTACTGTTAACAGAAAGTTATTGCCTGTATACTTCTACATATTACCTTTAGCAGGTTATTCAGTGCTTACAACATTTTAGTCAGCTAACCAATAAGATCTTTTTCCCAAGATACACCATCGCCATAGCGACGCATTATTTGCATCAGCATCAAAACCACAGCATTTGCTGAAAACGTAATAACTTCACAATGTTCACTAGGTGTGGTCAGGTCATGACTCTTATTGACACACAAAGGTCGGAGATTTGACCAATAACAGGCCAGTTATAAAGTACTTCCTGTTTCATAAAAAATATATATATATATATAAAAAATATGCCAAAAATCTCCTCATTTCAACTTTAACAAAGTCTTATGATTCGGCTGACAAAATTTGAAGTTGGATGGATTGATTCTGGAGGATGAGTAAGTACGAGTGTGTGAAAATGTTTTGTTTTTTTTAACGTGTCTATGTTGGTGTTTGCTGTCAATTTCTCCAGTTTCCTTTGCCCTGGCTGGCTCTACCAAAGCAGCATGTTAGCCTCCTTCAAGCTGCTATCACCTCCTGACCATCTCGTGCTGCTACAGTGGCCACAGCTATACTGGTTCAAGCCTAGTTCAAATATCCAAAGCAAATTAATTGGCTAACTTATCACACTACTCAGAAAACTCAAACTCAGTATCTTGCCCAAGGACACTTCTGAATGCAGACTGGAGGTGTTGAGGTGTGAGGGATCTAACCGACCTTCTGGTTAGTGGACGACCCTCTCTACGTCTTGAGCCACAGCTGCCAATACAGACATTATCCAATTAAATCAATATATATGAAATGGTTGTATATGAATGAGTGAGTCACTGAGTCATTTACTCAAAATAACACCCACCCATCACACCCACTCGCAAACACACACACAAAAACTCACTATCCCAGTGGGGGACACTCGCAGGATATTATGCATTCACTAACCCTAGCTTAATCTACGTCCTGCCTGAACTTTAAACCCAACTGTCAATATCTACTATTAACTAGAGATCTTATAACAGTGGCCCATCAAGGCACAAATGTTATTAGAAATATAAGCAAGGATAACTTAAACTTGGGTTCAAAGCTCATTCCAGTAGTAATGTGTTAGTGTCTGTTACTGTTTCACGATGAACTGTTAAAGCCAACCTCTGTGATCTGGTGTCATGGTTAATAGTGCTGAACTAAGTAAGAAAGATGTTAAATGTATATTAGTTGCATTCACTCTTCAATACCGAAAGGTAATTGTTTTTACCATGTAGTGTCCTAAGAGGATTTTTCCTCTGTGAAGAATGAGAGTGATCACTGCTGAAAGCAATCCATTAGATTTTGATACTTTTTTGTGTACTAGTCAAACATTTGGTCTGTAATGGCGTTAGAGTTTTGGAGGTCATCAAAACTGAAAGTCATCCTCTCTGGGTCATGCATGTCTATGTTTCACTGTAATCAAAAGTGCCAAAGATGTCACAGGCTGGAGTAGTGAACACAGGATGGAGGACCCAAATGTAGACAAAGTTTAGGTGCTTACAGGCTCATTGACGCAGATGTACAAAACCAGGCAACAGAAGGATGCAGCATGTCACGTGTTTGCGTCTGTGTGCGTGTATGTGAACGTGCTTATGTGTGTTTGTGGGCAGGGTGCGGCAGATATCTACGACCACCAAGTGTCCATCAGTGCTCAGTCCTACCTGCCAGTGGATGACACATCAATTCCTACAGGTATAACATTAACATCATACATTCTCTCTTTTAACAAGCACAAACGGAACACAGCAATGATCCAGTTTACCAGTTACCGATACAGAATGGTATAATAATATTGGATCATCTCTGCATTGACTTGATGGCTACATTTTTTTACTCCACCCCTGCATCTGCCGGCGGATCAAGTCTGCCGCAGTCAGATAAAGTCCAACTCGAATGGACCTATTTTTTTTATTCAAATTCAAATATATTACAAACAATAAGGTACATCATAAACATTATGAAATTTAACACAATAAAGAGCAATTGGCAACAACAGGAAAGAATAGAATATATTATACAAAACACACATAAGAAAGGACAAAATTTACACAAAAGTGGTCAATCTGGAAATAAGGTGCATAGATACTGTGAGAGATTGTGCTTCATGTAAGAAATACTTGCTAAAATAATTTAATTATTTTTCCAAAACTGCTGATTTGTCCTCCATTTGAAGATTAAATTTTATGTTTTCATATGTTAGAACTGGATAATTTTAATCAATACAAGTGGTATAGCCCTTATTATCGTGTTGTATTGCTTGTAAGGTTGTATTTTTTAATGAAAAACATCATGAGCTAAGAAATTACCACATGTCAAATAAGCTAACTTCATCCATTCTCCGTTGAAAAAGATTTTTTTCTTAATTAAAATGAATCTATGGTTCCATATCCGCACTGAGTGAGGGGTAAAGTTGTATGAGTTTCCAGTAATGGAGAACTTGCTGCTGAAAATCAGATAACCTGACAGGGAGTTTAGAAATATCAAAATAACATCTTCATAGGAATTCTATACCATCAAAGTTCCTGAAGATTTTGCATTTCTTATAAAGTTTTAAATTTAAAACTTTTACGGTCCGAACATATATGAAAAGACCCAAAATGAACACTGTAAGCGGACTACTCGATCACTATAACCAGATTATTTTAACAGCATTTGTATAGGAACGATTCTGTCCCATGCTTTTTGATCCATGTAAACGGTTGATCACTATATCCATGATCACTATAGCCGGTTTCCACTGTAGTCCCATATATTACAACTACTTATGTTCCTATCATTAAAAATGTTCCATATTAACTCTTTGACAGTTTGAACATATCCCTCGTCACCTAAAAGGTCTCCATTCAATTTCCAACAATCTTTTTAAAACCTAGTTCTGCTCTCTGGATTCAGAATAAGGTCTATTACAGAGTGATCTGTTAGTGGAACATTTGAAACATATTTTACCATTTCAGAATATAATAATCATAAATCCAACAACAAAAAGAGACTGCTGTTTAAGAAACAACAACTCAGAAGTGGGAGCTGGTTCCACAGGAGAGGAGCCTGGTAGCTGAAGGTTCTACCTCCCGTTCTACCCTTACAGACTCTAGGAACCACAAGAGAGCCTGTGTTTTTGGAGCAAAGTGATATGTTGCGATAATACAGGGCTTTGAGCTCTTTCATTTATGACAGGGCATTATTATTAAGGGCTTTGTATGTGATTTATGTGCTGTGATGGATTCTAAATCCTGATTGAAGGTCTTCAAACAGACCATTGTTGTGCAAATATTCACACAACTTGTTAGCAACAGCTTTCTCCAAGATTTTGGAAACGAATGGAAGGTTTGATATGGGTTTATAATTAGCTAAAACACCTGGATCAAGAGTGGGATTTTTAAGCAGAGGTTTAATTACCGCTACCTTAAAAGCCAGCGGCACTTAGCAGTTTCATAGAGAAATATTAATCTGATTTAATATAGAACTGTTGATTAGAGGAAAACCCTTTTGACCTTAAAAAGTCTACTTGGGATGGGTCTCATAGACAATTTGATTAAAATGACTATAAAGACGAAGACTTGTGAAGTCAGCTCAGAAAGATATATGGAAGAATAGTGGTCTAAGTCTGGTGCTACAGTTGGTTCTAATGTTCTAAGGCTGACTCTCTGTCAGCCTGGCTTCAGTTCTGAGGAGGAACCTGGGGTTGTTCTTATTTTCTTCTATTATTGATGAATAATAGAAGGTTCTGGCATTTCAGAGTGCTTTCTTGTAAGTTATCAGACTATCTTTGCAAACTGTGAGAAAATCATTTAGATTGATGGAACGCTACTTTCTTTCTTACCATGATGAAGGTTTTAAAGCATGATTATATGACTCAAACTACTTGTCATGAATGCGGTGGCCATTTATGAAGCCGAAGGCCCTGTGGTAATATGCTTTTTTTTCTCTTGCTTAAAGTTCAGTGGTCAACCAGTTTATCTTCTTTGGTCAAGTCCTCGTTGAATCTGTAAACCGGCAACTTCTTGGTCACTTTCCATATGGCATCCCTGTGTTGATGTTTGGTGAATTGTACAACCACCCGGTGAGTCTTATTCTCCTAATTTCTCCACATGCGGTGCACAGTGTCCACATATTCATCCATTTATAGGGACCATTCTAGGGAAATTTCCAGAAAAGCCATATCACATCCTGCCTGTTTTCCTCCACCTTTTCAATCAATCCTTTAATCCTCAAATTCTACTGTCATTTGTAGCAGTTCTTCTCTCTTGACCTCTCTGTAAACTCATCTACTTGTGTCTGTAGAGTAGATACCTGGGTTTCCAAAACAGAAATCTTCTCTTTGCATTATTTTACCCCTGCAGCCTTGAACTCAATTGACTTGGTGAGATTAGCTATGATGACTGTTTCAAGTCAACTCCACAACTTTTTGCTCATGGTTGTGTGTTGATTGCAGCTAATGCATCATCAGTGGTAAGAGTTTGGATAATTATTGATCATGAGATACTTTGGACGGAGTGGGGGGGGGGGGGGGGTTCTGGTTCCCTTTCTGCCTTTTTGTTGTTGTTTTGGCATGGTTAGACAGTCAAAATTATCCATTTAGTGTAGGTAAAATTTCCGAAGTCCTAACTTTGAGGAACTTGACAAACTTAACACTCATGCTTTACAAATATGCAGCCGCTCAGATCGCCATTAAGCTGAAAATGCTCAAGCTTGAACCAGCTCAACAGTTGCAGTTGATGGTCCGCTGTTGTTTACATCATGTGCAGAAGAGTAAATGGTAAATTGAAAAAATTTAAATTTATTTATATTGCACTTTTCTAGTGGTCTTGATAACCACTCAAAGCGGTTTACAGTAAAGTGTATTGCCATTCACATACACACATATAGTGCATCTATGTGCAGCACTTTCCCTTTCAGAAGCTGTAATTTTTGGGTTCAGTATCTTGCCCAAGGACACTTCGGCATGCAGTATGGGGATTACTTGGTTGAACCGCCAACCTTCTGGTTCTGATTCTGACATCTCTACCCACCTCTGCCACAGCCTTCCCAGAGATGCTGTTATATTGTAAAGATTGAATTCTGGCTTCTTTGCTGCAACCGTACCTTTGGGAGGACTGATGTTGGGATTCCTGGCTTTAAATTAAAAGGTACCGCATCTGTGGAGTTTTCTTGAGTCCGGAGGTAATCAAAATCTTCCTCGTGGTTGAGTCCTGATAGAACTGAAATTGTTCGGGTGAACAGCTCTTGCAGAATGTGGTAGACAGGCCATGCGGCCAGCAGGTGGTTTGCGGCAGCTACACGCAGATGCTGGACTTCTGATTCATACTCGGCGTGAACCTCGAGCCTGAGTTCGGGGAAAAAGCCGACTTCTTCTCCTGAGGACCCAGACTGACTCATAATCAGACATTGCAAGAGGCATAGCGATCTGCAGAGCAGGAAGTAAGATAACGATTACATGAGTAACTACAATGGGATGATGAATTGAAAGGCAGGGATACTGACATTGATAATCAAGGGGGATATGGGAAATATTTGCAGCTTAAATAGACCGACAAATTGGGAGGGTGTCTATGATAGAGGATTGTAAAAATTGAGGCTTGTCACATGATTAGAGCAACTCAATTCGGCTGCCTGAATAAGCTCACAAGCATCGCTCCATTTAACATTTTCTCTGAAAATGTCATAATGTGAAATTACAGTATAATCAATAATTTCACATGACCACTTTGGTTCTCACAATGAAAAAGGTTTCTGTACTAGTGGTCTACCAGTATAATTATATTGGAATTATTTAATTAGTGTTTCTTAGTTAGTTTCTTACATTGGTGGTGCACAGCTCGACCGCGTCCATTCTTCATTCCAGACCCAAAGTATTTGGACAGGTCAACATTATTTGTTTTTAAGCCTATAAGCTTAAATTAAAGCTGTGATGGTCAGGCCCTCGCAGTCCAGGCCTGTTGGGGTGTGCTACAGCTGCTGTGTGGTTGCTAGAGGTTGGTATTGCGTTATGCATTTGCACAGTGCATATTCAATGTCGCATCCTGTTGCTAGTAGGAGGTGATATGGTTATGTTGAATTTTGGCATGTAAAGGTTGTCAAGCCAGGTTATCAAACATGTCTGTATTGTTTTTGTCCGCAGACAGGAGAAAAGTTATTTCTGCAGATTAAGATACAACCGGGTGTTTTAACTTCATTGTTGCAGAAGAAGCAATGCCCCGTTTATCCATGAACATTAATATGAATTCAGCAGGTTATTATAAAGATCAGCTGTGTGAGTGATTAGAAAAGAGCAGAGGAGCAGAGCCTCTTGTTGACCAAACTGTTAATCGCAAACTGTAAGGCTATAATCAGAGTTTTTCATGACACAAGTCTTAACCCCCGATTGCCACTGTGTATTTATTATATATATATATTTTGTAATATTTATTATATTTCACACGGGTTGGCATTGTATTGTTTATTTGTAAATGCATCACAGATAAAAGAAACAGATCAGATGAACAATTTCTGCCTTTTCATCTTTGCTTGTAAATGCTCAGATTTCCATCACTGTGCTGCTGTAAGGCTATGGTGGCTATTGGCAACTTTTTCCTATGTGTTTCTCAGTGCATGACTTGATGTTGTGAATCAATAAATACAAAACTAAAGTTTATATGACTACTTTTACCATTTCATTTATTTTTATTGGCTCTTCATTCATTCTTCTATTAACTATTAATTTGCTATCATACCACTGTTAAAAGAAGTGCGGAAGCAATAGCACTTGTACTTTTGGGTAGGGGTGTGTTTCTTCCTGCTCTGTTATTAACAACATTGTTATTACTCTGCAATTTTCTTTCGTTTCCCCCTGGAGACAGAAGAACTAATGACTGCTTATTTATGTCACAGAATCCATGTTCCAATGAAAATTCACCTCATGGTGTGATTTAGAACATAGCTGTCACAATGCCAAGTGCTTTGACTGGTAATCAGGACTAGAAAAGCAGTATATAAATACATACTATTCAACACACTGTCAGTAAAGTCTTTAGGCCATAAAAAATTGAGAGCAAAGCTCCTATACCACGTGGAGCTCTTTTGGAATGAAAGACTTTTCCCCAACAGAATGCCCAGAAATATGCATTATTGTGGTGGTCCCCAGCCATATCAGTTACACCCCAGTTACGTCAGAAGCCAGAGCAATGTAAGTGTCTAAATATGAATTAGAAGGCTTATGTTAAAATAAGCTTTAAAGCTATGTAATAACACAATCGTTTTGACCTCCACATTTAAACCATCCATGAATACTAGGCACACACACACATTCTTGTACTTCTATCTTAGTGAGGGCACGGATCAACATAATGCATTCCCTTACCCTAGCGCAGGGGTCGGCAACCTTTACTATCAAAAGAGCCATTTCGCCCCCTCTTCTACCTAAAAGTCATCTGGAGCCGCAAAACATATCTGATAACACAGCTTAAAAAGTTTTATATATAGTTATACTCAGAGTTTTGCCAGTTCACACTTAAAATGAACTCGTTCATAGTTCAATTTTTTTAATTTTTAACTAAATTCACGGTTCCAAAAATGAACTTTTTGATTTACTTTCATTTGTTCTATTTTTTATTGGGACTTACAGTACGGTCATGTGCTTGGTTATGAATCGATGGTGTCGGATCACGTCTGCGTCACGCCCATTTTAACACTGAGTCCTGACTGTGAGCGTCACGTCTCGTGTTGTACTGAGCACAAAATGTTGATGAGTAATTTTCATGATGTTTAAATGCAGCCTCATAAAGTCTGGAGTGAATCAAACAAACACTAAGTTACTTCATGTGCTGATCAGGTCCTGATAACTAGTGATGAGTGTTTATTAGTTCAAGTGAGAGGAGAGTGGAGGAGGAAACAGAAACTCCAGCTCGGTACAAACCAACTGCAGCTTCTGCTCTGATCATGACGCAGCTGTGACCAGAGAAACTCTGTGTTTCACTGTTTCCACAGCCTCGGGGCCTGTTGTGTGTGTGCGCGATGTCTTGGAGCAAACACACACACACACATTTTCTATCGCTCCTGGTATTTCACATGATGGCCTGATATGATGATGATTTAAAAAATGTATGTGAGTGACGTTCACTTTCGCTGGAGTGAACGTCACTCACCTTCACGTTCATCATATGAAAACTGATTCGTTCAGTTCATCGTTCATGAAAAATATAATTGTTCATGCACAACACTGTACAGGGAGCCACTGCAGAGGGGCTGAAGAGCTGCATGTGGCCCCAGAGCCGTGGGTTGCAGACCCCTGCCCTAACCTTACCATCACAAATAAATGCCTAACCCTTACCATAACCCAAACCTAATTCCAATGCTAAAGGGCCTTTCTGCGTTAGGGTGTCTTGCTCTATGCTACAGCCGTGCAGTAGTGTTGTTCATTCACTTCCCCACCTACCCATTTTTTCCAGTCTATGTTAAGATTTAAACTGCATCTCTAACATCTGATATCTGATATGGACCTCTGACCCTCAGAATAAACAAACCCTCAGTTAAGTTGACGTTAGAGTTCATGTCATGTTCAGTTTATGGCATTTGATATTTATAGCCACTGAATAAGAACAAAGACCAATGATATGCACAAAATCAGACCACTTCTAAAATACCTTCTTAGTGCTGTGAATTCCTTCATTTTAGAGGGAAAGGATAAGATAGAGAGGATAGTTTTCACTACTTTTCCGACTTCAGTTACCAGTTTGTGCTTTTATTTACTTGTTGTGACAATAGCATGCTGCATCACATTTCTTCAAGCCTGGGTTTTTGAAAGAATTTGAATTCTGCAATTGAATTATGAATGCCAGATGTGTCCTCCAGAACATTTCCCCTTAACCGTTGGCTCTGTTAAGTACTCTGTTCACATTTTGTACGATATGACCCTCAATACCAATCTATAACCTAATGTATCCACAGGAGAGATCAGAGCAGTGGCGGGCACACCCTTTGACCTCATAGAGCCTGTTCTGATTGGACCTCGGCTGAAGGAAGTTCCAGGTTCAGGTTTCGACCACAACTTCTGTCTTTCATTTCCTGGAGACACCTATGCTGAGAGATATGCTGCCAGGTTCACTGCCTTTTCTCACACACACAAACTTAAACACACTACACACAGTCACACACAATAACACACATGCCCATGTCTTTCGTAAAGTCTGGTAGGAAACCTTGTTTCTTCACTGCAGAGTGTATCACCCGGCCAGCGGGCGTGTCCTGGAGGTCTCTACTAGCCAGCCTGGTGTCCAATTCTACACTGCCAACTTCTTGGATGGCTCTATGACAGGAAAGGGTGGGGCTAGATATGGGAAGCACAGCTCCTTCTGTCTGGAGACACAGAATTGGCCTGATTCTGTCAACCAGGTATGACGATTATGGAATATCATACAAAGTTGTTCGGTATGATCTGTGGGATATGGTTGAAAGCTCTAGAATGAGCATGGAAGTAAATAAAGCGTTATATATTTATATTTTATGTATTTTATGGTGTATGTTTTTCTAAAATGTTGTATGTGTTTGTAACATATGATGCTATTTGGAGATTGAAGGGTTCAAGGATAAAGGCTGCTATATGTTGTACAGATTGTAAAGCCATCTGAGGCAAGTTAGCAATGTGAAATCCATTAATTAATTGTACATAATGTATGTGTGTGTGTGCGTGTGTGTGTGAGAGTGTGTGTCTGTCTTTCTTTCTTTCTTTCTTTCTTTCTTTCTTTCTTTCTTTCTTCAGGCTTCATTTCCTGATTGTCTCCTGAATCCTGGTGAGGAGTACCGACATGTCACTCACTTCACCTTCACCACTGCCTGATCTGACCCTCAGACCTCTATGGGCAGAGGACTGCCAATGCTCCAATGGTCTTTACAGGAAGAACATGAATTAATCCTGTACATACTGTATTAGATGCTCATAGTGCAACTGAAGATGAGGCTTGTGATGTGATGATACATTACATCCTTTCATTACTCTAAAAAGTAAAAAAGAACTAACTCACTCATGCGAGTCGTTGTTGTTTGTTATAATGTGTCATATTGGTCCCTGTTTATTTAATTATTGTAGTCCATCTGTACTAATTGTACAGTATTAAAAACTAGAGAACAGTCAGACTGAGGCTCTACACATTATTAATGTTGTAACATAGCTCTCTGGGTCTTTACCTATGTGTATTCAACATCCTTACAGCGAGATGCTGTGTTGCTATGGTAACCTATCATCCATCACTCAAGGAGGCTTTTAACGGCTTGGATTTTATAAAGTGTGATCGAAGTTGTCAGCCTCACAGCCCCAGAGCCATAGAAGAGAGATAAAAATCATAAAACAGTGGCTGTGTGTGTGGCCTACTAACATTCCACATGTGACTGCAGGGAGCAGAGTGTGAGACAGTCTTCACAGTCAGCATCAAGAAACTCTGTAAAGCTGAATTGCATGCAGAGAGGTATGAGCTCTGATTCACAGAAGACTGATATCTCCAACCTCTCTGTGCATTTGGCTTATACCCTGCAAAAACCGGCTCTTCTGTTGTAGTTTCTGGTTCTTGCTGTTTGAGGACTGTGATGTTACCACAGAGTCAATTTCTTAATTCATAAAATGACTTGTGTCACATTAGTCTTAAAGAGCAGGTCCTCAATATCTCAATTCAATTGTATTTGCTTGCCGCCAAATCACAACATACATTATCTCAAGGCATTTTATAAAGTAAGGTAAAGACCTCACATAATTGTAGAAAAACCAGACCCCAATGTTTGCTCGCTGCAATTTGCCCGGACTGGTTGGGGTGAGAGGAGAAAAATTGGGAGTAGAGGTGGATGGTACAAATTATGTGAGGGGAAACAACACAGTTGTATTGTGATGAAAATACATTGGGGGGCACAGAGAGACGGAAAGAGAAAAGTTCTCAGTGCATGATAGTTCCCCCAGTAGTATAGGCCAATAGCAGCATAACTAAGAGTTCATTCGAATTTTACACAGTCACACCAACAATCATTCAATAATCCAATCACAATGCCAGACCACAACCCCACTTAATAAGGATAATCTGGTTACTTTTGGGGATTTGGGCGTTTTTAAATCTGTGTGTTGTTGCCGCTTGGGAGCGGATGCCTTGTCTCGGACATCGGAAATATACTTCCAGTGGATTTGTGAGGAAGATCTGATGCTTCAGTAACTCAGTACGTCCCACTTTTGTTGCAGGGTGCTTAACTGAGGTTTCATGTGTTCCTCCAGGTAAGACTCCTGGACTGCATTCAGGATTAAAAACAGTTTTGAAAACAGTGCAGGGTCAAGTTTCACTGAGCAGCGTATATGTTGAGCCTGTATCCACAACAGCTTTGCCTCTCCAGGTCCTTACCCTCAAATGCACTTTCAACTGCCGTGGTATTCAGGGATGTTGAATGTACTTGGACCCTGCACAAAGAAATGTGAGGTAATCCATGATTCTGTACATCTCCAGATTAGGATGGATGGGCATGAATAGGGAGCATGACTGCCTTTACATCTCCAGTGGTAAACCACATGGGGGGGTGTGATTGGTTGGCAGGTCTGGGCATGGTTGTGGTCTCTGGCACACCTGCAGTTTATCATCATTAATCACCTGCTGCAGTATAGGAACCCTGGTCTTCACTCCACTCGTAGCCAGATTAATCAATCAAATTTTATTTGTATAGCCCATATTCACAAATCACAATTTGTCTCATAGGGCTTTAACAAGGTGTGACATCCTCTGCCCTTAACCCTCAACAAGAGTAAGGAAAAACAAAACTTTAAACGGGGGAAAAAGAAAGTAGAAACCTCAGAGAGAGCCACATGTGAGGGATCCCTCTCCCAGGACGAACAGAAGTGCAATAGATGTCAAGTGTAAAGGAGAACATCAGAAAGATAAGGGTATTTGCAGCATTGATTAGAATAAACACTTTGTAGCATAATGGAAGTTAAATGAATTGATGGATTATTGTCAGTAATGGTAGAATATCTGAGGAGAAATATTGTATATCAAGCAGTCTTGTTGTAATCATAGTCTATGGTCAGCAGCCATCACGATCGGATGCCACCATAGTCCACAATCCTGATTCACTGCCGCCATCAGGATCCACCATCAGCTGCCACCTCGATCGTGGTCCACCACGAGGATCCGCCATTATTATCACAATCTTCCAGCACGATACAGGATCCGCAAGTATGATCATGATCAGCCTGCACGATACAGGATCCGCCATTACTATCACGATCTCTGATTCGCGATCCACCATCGTAATCCACGATCTGGCCGCAGCCGCAGCCCTGGATCTGCGGACGATAAGGCATAGGGACTCCGGGGAAGAAGTCATGTCAGTAACATGTAATGATGAGATATTAATTTATTTGATGTGATAAGGAGGGAGAAGAGGAAGGAAAAGCTGGGAAGAGAAGCTCCGTGTGTCATGTGTCCCCCGACATTCTAGACCTATAGCAGCATAACTAAGCCTACTCTTAAACGTACAGATGGTGTCTGCCTCCCGAACTGAAAGTGGGAGATGATTCCACAGGAGAGGAGCTTGATAGCTGAAAGCTCTGGCTCCTACTCTACTTTTAGAGACTTTAGGGACAACAAGTAAGCCTGAATTCTGGGAGCGCAGTGCTCTAGTGGGTTGATAAGGTACTATCAGCTCTTTGAGGTATAATGGTGCCATATTATTAAGGGCCTTGAAGGTGAGGAGGAGAATTTTTAATTCTATTCTAGATTTAACCGGAAGCCAGTGTAGCGAAGCTAATACTGGAGAAATGTGGTCTCTTTTCCTGGTTCTTGTCAGGACACGTGCTGCAGCATTTTGGACAAGCTGCAGAGTCTTTAACAACTTACTGCTGGAGCCTGATAATAAGGAATTACAATAATCAAGTCTGGATGTAACAAAGGCATGGACTAGGTTTTCTGTGTCTTTTTGAGAAAGGACATGTCTGATTTTTGAGATGTTACGTTAATGGAAGAAGGCGGTCCTAGAAATTTGTTTTAAGTGAGAATTAGAGGACAAATCAGGATCGAAGATCACTCCCAAGTTCCTGACTGTTTCATTGGAAGCAAGGGCAATGTCGTCTAGCGCAGCTATATCATTAGATAATGTATCTTGGGTGTATTGTGAGTCATCCAGGATTTTATGTCCTTGAGACATGCTTTGAGTTTAGTTAATTGATTACATTGTTCAGGTTTTATTGACCTGTATAACTGGGTGTCATCTGCATAGCAGTGGAAATTTACAGAGTGTGTCCAGATAACGTTTCTTAGTGGAAGCATATATAATGAGAATAAAATTGGGCCGAGCACAGAACCGTGTGGAACACCGTGGTTAACTTTGGTGCGCACAGATGACTCATCATTAATTTGCACAAATTGGAATCGATCTGAAAAATAGGATATAAACCAGTTTAGGGCGGTTCCTTTATTGCTAATTAACTGTTCTAGTCTCTGTAATAATATTTGATGGTCAATTGTGCTGCACTAAGATCTAACAGAACGAGGACAGACACAAATCCCTGATCTGAAGCTATTAGAAGGTCATTAGTGACTTTTGCCAAGGCTGTCTCTGTGCTGTGATTGGCTCTAAACCCCGACTGAAAGTCTTCATATGCATTACTTTCCTGGAGAAACTCACACAGCTGATTGGCTTCAACCTTTTTAAGGAAGGGAAGGGGAGGTTGCATATCGGTCTTTAGTTGGCTAATACCTCAATTATAAAGTCTACCACGTGGTAGTCACCCTGTTTTGGCTTAATACTACTAACAGTCCTGTACATTTTTTGGAATGTCTTAGTTATCTGGGAATTAAAGCAACAGAGGCACATTTATTAGATTAAAAATGTAGTGTCTAATTACTAGAAATCACACTTGTAACAGAAATTATGGGAAGCATTAGGGATTTGTCTACAGGTGGAAACAAACATGAATGGCCCCACCCACAGGGGTGAAGTCCTGCTATCTCCATCGTCTTCTCAGAATGATTCATTTAATTTACCTTTACCTATGAAACGTCCAATCAGTGTCAGGCTTCGGGTTGGGTATCTCAGCAGCCACACTTATATATTTCCCCTGTTAAAAGTTTTTTTTAGTAGTTTTTCCTTACTCTTGTTGAGGGTTAAGGGCAGAGGATGTCACACCTTGTTAAAGCCCTATGAGACAAATTGTGATTTGTGAATATGGGCTAAACAAATACAATTTGATTGATTGATTGATATACTTGAAGGTCTGTAATCAGCCTTATTATTAAAGAATGGGTTTAAACATTGGAGAATGCATCAAACTCAGCATATTTTAAAAGATCTAGTCAAAGTAGGAGGTGAAAGGAGAACTCAGGCAGCAGCTGATGTCTTATGCAAAAGGTTTTAATGTGGACTTGATGCATCAAGGAGACCAGAAGGTGAAACAATATACAAACGCTAACAGAGTAACATGAGCAATTGTCACCCCCAAGTCTGAAGATGTCTCCCACAGAACCCCCATATATCTCCCTCTAATTGCGTCACCCGTTCTAACAGCACATCCATGAATGGCTAGAATTACTGTCACTCTCTATGTTACATGTAGGTGTTCACATCCTATTGGATAGTTACAGGTTTAGTGTGTAAGATTTAGGTGAAAGGGATCTATTAGCAGAAATTGAATATAAAATAATCCGAGTGATGTTTTCACTCGTGTGTTTCATCTAAATTGTACAAATTGTTGTTTTCTTTACCCAAGAATGGGCCCTTTATATTTAAATACTTTATGTTTACATCAGGAGCGGGTCCTCTCTATGGAGGCCGCCAAGGTTTTTTTACATTAGCTCAGACTGGACAAGCTAAACACCTTTTGAGTTTTTATGAGGTTCTCAGATCCTTATTTTCTCTCTTCAGGATCTGGGTGTCTTAGGCTCTGCTCTCTCCCTGCACCCATCCTACTTCAATGACCGCACTTACCGGGTAACTGAGGATCTGTGTTAGAACCTGGTCCTCTCACTACTCGGGTCCCTCAAGGTTCCGTCCTGGGTCCTCTTGTCTTCTCTCCTTACACCAACTCTCTCAGCTCTCTCATTCACTCACATGGCTTTTCCTACCACAGCTATGCAGATGACACACAACCAATCCTCTCTTTTCCCCAATCTGAAACACAAGTAGCAGCACAAATCTCTGCCTGTCTGACTGACATCTCTAAGTGGATGTCTGCACACCTCATGAAAATGAACCTTGACAAGACCGAACTACTTTTACTTTCAGGGAAAGGTTCTCCCACTCATGACCTTACCATGACCATTGACAACTCCGTGGTAGCCCCCACCCAGAACCTGGGTGTGACACTAGACAGTCAACTCTCCCTTACTGCCAACATTACTGCAACAACCCGCTTGTAGATACATGCTGTACAACATCAGTAGAATACGTCCCCTTCTCACTCAGAAGGTTCTGGTCCAGGCCCTGGTCATCTCACACCTAGACTATTGCAACTCCCTCCTGGCTGGCCTAGTGCCATCCGACCTCTGCAGCTCATCCAGAATGCAGCAGCTCGACTGGTCTTCAACCTACCTAAATTCACTCACACTACAGCACTCCTCCGCTCCCTTCACTGGTTACCACTGGCTGCCCGTATCCGTTTCAAAACACTAGTACTTGCGTACTGTGCTGTAAACGGATCAGGTCCAGTCTACATCCAGGACATGGTTAAACCTTACACCCCAGCCCGTCCAATCAGCTTGCTGCTCCCTCACTGCGAGCTAACCACTCAACAAAATCACGACTGCTTGCTGTCCTGGCTCCTAAATGGTGGAACGAGCTCAACATTGACCTCAGGACAGCAGAAAGTCTATACATCTTCCACCACAGACTAAAGACACATCTCTTCCGACTACACCTTGTTTAAGAAGATGATGTCTAATAATAATTGTCACCTCTGGTGTTTATGTAAAAATATTTTAAAAAATTAAAAGTTAGTTGCATTTATATATTGCACTTACATGTAGCACTTGTAGTTTGGCTTTTTTGAAGCTAATTGTACTTACATGATTCTTGCTGTTCTGGGTTTGTAAACTCATGCTTGAATGCACTTATTGTAAGTCGCTTTGGATAAAAGCGTCAGCTAAAATGAAATGTTATGTAATGATGGAAACTTCATGGTTGTAGACAGGGGAGTAGCACAACATTCGTGGCCCTATACACAAGCAGTCTCTGTGGGCCCCCTTCCTCTCTCGATTCATGATGTCCCTCATGCATTTTTAAAAAGAAATGTCAACAAATAACAGAGTCAGCTGTACAAATGAATTTGTAGTGTTTGTTGGGGTAGTCACTAATGAACAATACATACCAAATTTAGGATATGTAAATATGAATCTCACCGCATTTCAATTCTCCTTTATCAGACTTTTGCCTACTGTTACTTTACTATAGTTAAATGAGGTTTGTTTGGAGTATCGTGCGAAAAGGAACATTATTTAACATTTATTCAGGTATTTCATAAAGTATAAAACAAACCTTAAAAATACCATCTTAGTTTTCTAACGCATACATTGAGAAAATGTTTACTGCAAAATAACAGACAACTAACCAAAGACTTCCCTAGATGCTTTAATTTGCAGAAACTTAAACGTCATGTTTAATTTACAGCTTTCATCCCATCAACCTAAAGTATTAATTTATGAATGAATGTAATCTCTCATCTCCAGTGTTTCTGTTGACTGAATCCATTCATTTGTTTTTTTTTATGTTTTTATTGTGAAATATTTGCATGAGTGAAAAATGCATGGCTTCATACGGTATAGTACTTGAAGTCCTGTCCTACAAGTCTTGATACTGTAAGCTGTGGCAAAAAGAGGAGGAGATGGCGGCACGCTCCGTTTGGTTTGACGCAGTTGGCACAGCGCACAGCGCGAATGACAGAGACTGGTTTCTGCCCCGGACTTAGTTGGGCTGTGGCCGGGCTGTGCGCCTTCTCCCGGCTGTGGAGCTGTCCGTGGTCTCTGGGTCCGTAGCAAGGGACTGTTTGTGTTTATTTATCGCAAGTCATATCGTCATCGCAATATTAAACAACGTTATCGCATATCGCATATTTTCCTGATATCGTGCAGCCCTAGCGGAGAGTGAATGCAACTGAACCGGTACAAATACACAGAGGAACTAATGAGGGAAGCAGGTGAGTGTGTGGGTGGGGAGACTCAGGTGAAGGGAATGAGGTAGTCAGAGGCTTGTGGGAGTGACTGGATCTGAAATGACAGGAGAACAGAGACATTCTCAAAGGCATGGCAGACTAGGTTGTGACACCGACACCATTCAGTGTTAGTATCCCCTCCTTTAAAACAATACCCACACTACACAGTTTGTTTAAGCATGGTGGGTTAGAATCTATAATATGGTTCCTGTTTTTTTTCCCACCATATGCTGCTGCTGAGTCATCTGCTAAAAGGGGAGGGGAAGTTTGTGGAAGCTTTTTATGCTAAGAAGCAGGAAGCGGAAGGAACCAACTACTAGTGCTGGCAGGGGAACTCTGAACTCAATGACATTTCAAGATAGCAGCATGTGGACATTTCTTTGGGTTTGGGGGTTATTAGTATTTATAAATAGTGTTTGTTAATTTGTATTTTGGCATCATTCCTGGTTAGGTTTATTTTTGGGTTTGTGAATTGTATTTAGTTAGCTTCCCTTCCCCTTAGTGTTTATGTAGGCTAGCCTGTGTGTATATACTGTATATACCCCTACTTTTCTGTCATTCATCAGGTCAGGGGCCTGTACGACAAAGCAGGATTTGTGGATATAGGGGTAACTTGAGATTTTCTCAACTTAGAGTTTTTAGTCCCGGAGCTTCTCCAGAGCTAACCTGCTAATGAAAGATATAGATTCTCATCAGAAGGAATGATAAACCTCTGTAGTACATAGCCAACCTGACACGTAGGAGCAAAACGCTTACAGTACCAGTAGCACAGACTGTATGCATCACTCTACGTTTCTTTGCTTGTTACTTGTACCATGTGGGTGATGCAGAGAAGCTCAGCAAAAAACACTGTATGCAATTAACATTTTACATGAATTTTGCACATTCATAGCAATGCCTTTTCTTTAGCTTTGTATTGTTCTTCTTGTATTCTACTTAGTTTAGTATCTGACTTGTTTACAAACGTCATTGTGCAATTGTATACTGATATCACAAAACAGGAGGACTTGAATAAAATCATTGTACCTGTTGTATTCTAACCATATGAAAGTCAGTCTACTTACCGCTTTAGAGTATATTTTTTTGTTTATTTTGTATTTACTCCCAGGTGAGCTTGAACCCACCAAGGTTGCACCTGAAAGAACAAGGCTAAAATTGTTATACACACAATGACAATATATGTAAATTACACATGAATGAAATAGAAACAAACAAAATTATAGTCAGATCTACTCTTGCCCTATTATGATAGGGCAGTTTTACTGTTAAATTTATATGCATTCAAACAGTCTGCAAGTTTTCACCAGTTGTCCTTCCTGCGTTTGAAAACTGTGGCTCTACTTCCAGTACACTTGTCCCTGTCAGCTATTGGTCATATACAATAAGCACCGCCCCTTTTATGTGCACACGCTCATATCTAGAGTAGGAAAACCTGGGTTGACTTACAGATTTGATAATCAACATTGTGTGACTGCTTAGCCTGATTACGTTTGTTAGGTTAAGTTCAGGTGGATAACGAAAAGATATCCTGGGTATGTTGAACTCACTTCATAGTGCAGGCCCCAGGGTTGTTCACTTCACACTTATGTTGCCTTATTGTCGGTTGAATTCAGTTTAGTTAAAGAATTTATACCTTTATTGTTACTTTTTCTTTACTTAAAGGGGACATAGCATGCAAATTCCACTTTGTTAGTGCTTCTACAGGTTAATGTGGGTATCTGGCATGTCTACCAACCCAAAAACTCTGGGAAAAAAACACTCACGCGTTTTGTTATAGTTCCTCTAAGTCAGAAACGTCATGCTTGAGCGACTCGATTGAGCTTCCTGGGTTTTGTGTCGTAACAAGGCACTGGAAGTCTCCCTACATGGTCTTGGCCCACCCCCCACCTCATCCCCCCGTCCCCCCACACTCGTTACGCCGGGTTTACACCGGAGGCAGCGAGGCTGCGAGGCAGCGCAGCGCCGTTCCCAAGCACGCAGCCGCCTGGCTGTTCACACAGGACGAGCATTTCTCCGCTGGTCAGCCCGCGATTCACTCACATGTGGCATTTGTCTGGATCGTTGGGACTGGGAGGCTGCAGCAGTTGCTCGGGCGCGACCGCTCGCTCTCCCGTGCGTGAGCTGGAATTTGTGTCAACGCCACACAGCCAGCAGTGTGGAAGACTTCCGCAGTGTTCAGCACTACTGTAACACCGACACACACAGAGCCCCCCCACTCGTTACGCCGGGTTAACACCGGATGCGGAAGCGCCGCTGCGAGGCAGCGCAGCGCCGTTCTCAAGCGCGCAGCCGCCTGGCTGTTCACACGGGACGAGCATTTCTCCGCTGGTCAGCCCCATAGACTGTATATATAAGGTCAGCCCGCGATTCTGCTTTCTCCGCTTGTTGTTGTACCCGTTGAATGTCGGGGTTCGGGGGTAAATGATGGTCTTCATAGCCCCCCCCCCCCACCCCTCTCTTTCTCTCTCTGTCTATCTGCTTGTGTGCTTGTAGTGGATGGGCAGAGGGGGACATTTAATTATGTGATTGGGAAAATTAAAACTCCAGGACAACAGAAGGGGAATACAAAGTATGGGATGCATATTTGATAATTTATATCATATAAAATATGTAATTTATATCGTTTAAAATCATGGGGGGAGAGGGGGAGGGGGGAGCTGGCTCATTAGCATTAAAAGGAACAGGCACTCAAAACAGGTCACTCGGTGGAGGGCTGTTTTAGACAGGGTAAAAAGGGTGCTGTTTTATATGATCCTTGTGGTATTTTGACCAAAGTATGTTACAGACATTTCATTAAGACCCCAAGGAACCATATCAACTTGTGGTAAAATGGGCATGCTATGTCCCCTTTAAGTATTCATTCTGGGTCCTTTAACTAAACTGAATTCAACAGACAATAAGGCAACATAAATCTGAAGTTTTTTCTTATACTTAAGTATTTTTTACATTTGCAATTCTCTTTTGTTTATTTGATTGAAAGTTTGTTTGGCTAAATAAAGCCTGGCATTTTTTTTATTAACCTTGTGTCCAGGCCTTTACTGTTTGGTCCCTAACAGGCTGAAATTCTTTTCACTCTTAAGTTTCTGTTGTTTGTGCTATTTGCAACACGTTTGTTTCATGGATTATTGTGTGTTATTGGTTATTGATATTATGTGTATTTGTAGTGGAGATTGTATATTTCGCTGTGTTTTAATGGCCCTGTTCAAATTGCTCTGGCCAGGGGAATACAAATGGAGTCACAGTTGGTTGAGAGCATGTTTTCTTTATTGTTAAGATTGATCTATTTATGAATTTCACAATGTCAAAATGAGACCTAAGCCTCTTTTCTGCATTATGTTCTTGACAAATATTGGACACAGACATGTGTTGTTTATGCTGATACTAAGGCATAATTATGAGATACTAAGTCATAATAATGAGGTAGTACGTCATAATAATGAGATAGTAAGTCATAATAATGAGATACTATCTCATAATTATGAGATACTAAGTCATAATTATGAGATACAGGATTTGTATTTTCTTCATCACAGTGGCGGAAATGGGCTTCCATACATTACGCCTCTTGCGGTAGCCATTGTGAACTTTAAATTAGAACTCTGTTCAGTGATCTTTCAGTAGGGTGGGCGTCTGTAATAAGGCCTAACAATATTCTGATGTGATAACAAGGTCAATTATCTGTTAATATAACTGCAAATTAACGGTTATTGTCTTGTTTTTTCCCATGCCCAACATTTTAAGTGTCTCCTCCAATTTTATCTAGCCCTCCATTCCTTTATCTGCTTCCCCTCTCTGCGCACTCCTCTGCAGAGCGCACATCCACTCCGGCCAATCGCACGCCATACATCCAAGGTAAAGGACCACACTGACCAATAAGAGAACAGCACGGGGTGGGATTTATCCACTCACACCTCTGCACAGAAAATCAGTGGTGTGGGAGAACGACAGCAAGGACGGGGACAGGTGCAGTCAAACAGAGACACGAAAACACTGCATTTGACATGGACGCATCAGCCTGACCAGCTCCAGTCCCGTTTTCCAACAGGTCCACCGCACCCGCCAACATGTCGACGGTAGAAGGAGCCGGCCAGGATGACGAAGGGGAGTACGGAAGGGCGGCAAAGCGGCTGAAAACGGAGGAGAGGGAGGAGGGGGAAGATGAGCTGGAGGAGGGGGAGGATTCGGACTCCGGTTCGCTGCCTGGTAACGCAGATTCCGTGGTGGAAACCCGGGCCCGGTGGAGCTGCATCGAATACGGAGCAGGACGGAGGGTAAGGAGCGCAACAATAGAATCTGGTGATACCCTGACGCACAGCATCACGGAGGGCGCTGTTTACTGCTACTGTCATTATGGGGGTGAGCGAGCAACCTCCTCCCTGTCACGAGTCGCACACGCGTTATAATAACCATACTGTAACCATAACCATAACTACTTTTTGCCTGCCCTTATCCTTAAGATGGGGGTGGTCGATCTCCCCACTCCGCGTGCCATATTGTCCTTACGTAAGATATTGACCCCCAAATTGCCCCCTGATGGCTGTGCCGACAGTGTATTTGTGTTGTGTGGTTAAGTGCTGCACATAAATGCTGTGTGAATGTGTGTGTGGACAGGTGAATGGCAATACGTAAAGCGCTTTGCGTGGTCATCAAAACTAGAAAAGCTTTACATAAATACGGATAATTTACATTTACCATAAACCTCACCTTATCTAATCTTAAAGCATGTCTTCACCTCAAGGTGACTTGTCTTTTGTCCCCATGGAAGACATGTCCCCTTCCTGTCCATCTAACATGAGTAATAAACGATCACACACACACTTTATCACTTCATATTATTAAAATTGTTTCTTTGTTGGGCCATGCCTCACCCCTCCACAAAATCTAATGGAAATCTGTTTCATTGTATTCAGTAATCTTGGAGATACACCCTTAAAAAAAGGTTAAATTTAGAACCAAAAGTGGTTCTCTGCTGGTTCTCTTCAAAGGAAAATTATATAATGAGTTTAAGCAACAACAATTTCAGGTTGCACAAAGAACTATTTGTTTATGAGTTCCCTGAAGAAAAAGTTCAATTGGGTGCTTTACAAAACCAAAAGAGGTTCTTAAACTAAAATTCCCTCGGGATCAATACATTATCTATCTGTCTATCTATCTATCTATCTATCTATCTGTCTGTCTATCTATCTATCTATCTATCTATCTATCTGTCTGTCTATCTATCTATCTATCTATCTATCTGTCTATCTGTCTATCTGTCTGTCTGTCTGTCTGTCTGTCTGTCTGTCTATTAGGGGTGTAATGGTACACAAAAATCACAGTTCGGTACGTACCTCGGTTTAGACTTATTTTTTTTAATTCAACCCTGGTTAACTCTGTAAGTAAAAGTAAAATAACAAAATAAACACTCTTATAAGTAAATAAATAAAAATTGTTTAAAAAATAATGCACCATTCAGGTGCAGCATGTAAACTGCACCGTTATTGTATTGTATGATTATCATTATTAAATATATGTATTTTAATTTTTACCACCACATAGTTTGCAGAGAGGGTTTGATGCTCTGCTGGCACTAACAATGTCTCCGCTGTGGAGAACACTCTCACTCTAGGGACAGAGGTTTATAAAGGGCTGGTGTGACTCACTAGCTGAAATGCGGACGAGAGGGAACTTAACAGCGCTCGATTACTTTCAGTGTGTGTTTGAAGCTGTACATACTCTCTATGGTTTGAACCCTGAATTCTCAGCAACAGAGAACTGTCGCATGTCGGCTGCTATAAAACACCTGTGTCGCTTGTTGTTGCTTTGACACGGTCTGAATTATTTCCAGGTGGCAGCTTTAATGCCCCGGGGAGCTGGGTTTGCACAGAACTCATTTATTCCTTGTCCCACTAATGTTAATGTTATTCCCAATATTAGTGGGATATCACTCTGGCGATGCCGTGTCAAACGAATCGGCATGTTCGATGTGCTACCAGCTACATGTCCGATAGCAGTTGTGCAATGTTGGCTTCTGTACGATCCACTTGTCTAAACCAAATTCTTGTTCCTCAGGGAAACCCTTCATGTTTTCCCCTCAGAAATTCTACAGCACAATGAAATGAAAATTATTATTAATTATTTGAACAAATTAAATTGAAAAAGCAATTGAGTGCAGTGTTTTATTTTTAAGAGTAACATTTTAATTAGTAGTTCAACCTCACAATGAAAATAGACCTTACCTTGAGAACAGCATTTTTCCCATTGTGTTGGCAATCAGAAAAACAGTTTTAGCTTTTCATTACAACATATGTAAGAGCAACATACTGCGTGGCCTTTCAATTTAAACAAGTAAGCTTGAACATCTTAAGTAGCCATCCAGGACACCACAAGGCATCCAGAAAGGGCATTGTCTTTCTCAAGTTTTTGGGTACTGTACTGGCAGATTTTGTATTTGTGTAATGTTTAATAGAAGAACAGATATGTATTTACAAGAAGTATGAACAAATGTTTTCTGTGACTTAACTAGGAGAGTTGCAGAAGGAAGTTTATGGTCCCCCACATGTGTGACTGGGCAAATGGTCACTGTAGGGGTTTACTCAGTGTGTTTGATATAGATAGGTAAGGGGATTCTGCATTGTATACAGGACTGGGGTCTTTTGATGTTGTAAATGAAGATAGGGGATCTCGGAGACAGATTGTCTCACACCAGAAGTCACACCAGGGGTTTCGCACAGAGAGGGGGACAGGAAGTCTGCCCACCCTGGTCAGACATCAAGAGGCTGAAGAATACCTTTTGCTCCTCGCAGGGAGGGGCTTATGATGTATAAGAATCTGAGGAGGATGCTCTGTGCTCATTCTATACACGTTACAATAGGTGGCTGTGTGGGGTGAGCCCACCTGCAGGTGTTAGAATTTAACTTTCCGAGAGACAATGTTATGTGTGTATTATTATACAATAGAAATTGCCACCACAGTACTCAACATGACAAATTTTATATAAAGGCAGCTGCCAGGGCAAGGGAGATCTCCACGCTGTCATTATCAAGAAGCATCTAAACGCCATCCATCTTCACAGTGATGACTTGCTCTCCAGGAGAGAATTGGTTCATGCAGTCACTCAGAACAATTGTTGGTGCCGGATGAACTGGATCATGTAAAATACAACAAAAAAAAAGTCTGACAAATTTCATTGTCTGAAAATGAGACAGGTTGTTGAAAACAAAGTTTAAGCTAGTCGGCCTGCCCACACTGCTAAATAGATCCTAGAGGAAACAAGTTGACTCTCTCTAAATGAATGTTTACGTTTTTTAAGCATCCTAAGGTCCTCAAAAATGCTTTTCCACAGCAAAGTAATCTCCACAACAACAATATTGTTGCTGCTGTCCTACCGTTTCCACTGCTGCAATCCTCAAGATGCCGATGTGCAGCAGGTGTTATGTGTTATATGTATCAAACTCAAACACGAAGGCCCGATCCTATTTCACCCCTACTCCTTACCCCTTAGCCCTTCCCCTTCGTTGTGTGTGTTCATGTGTTGGCATAGGCTGTCTCAATTCTTGTTGGGACAGCGGGGTAGGGCCAAGTGTTAGGGCTGTACAGCCCTCTAAACTGAGATTTATCAGACTCACTTAAAACCAAGGGCTACGAGAATCCCCGGGAAGCTGGGAGAGAGACCCACAATTGTAGTATTTTCTCCATTAATAAGGATTTAAAACTTACCATAATAATGTAATATCTTACTTTAATATAAATTAAATTTATTAAGGCCATTTTTTTCACAACGTGCATTGCATGATCCCTCATTTTCACATCATTTCATGTCACATCCCTCCCATTTTAACATCCTTTGCATAGATGTTATTAGAATTTTATAGTTTTGTTACTAGTAACAGCAAGCAATAGCATTGGTTTATTTAAGATCTCAACAATGTTATTAGTGACAACACTTTTTGTCTCGTCTGTTTACATCAATGACTACTGATGACGTGTCGGGTTTTCTCCACGACTACTGATGATGTCACGGCTTCTTGAAGTGCTGTCCCAATTCGTAGGGGAAGATTTCAACCACCACCTTTATACAACCCTTATAGCTCCATTTCAAGGGGCAATATAACCCTCGAAAACCAAGGGTAGGGGTAGGGAGAAGGGGTGAAATAGGATTGGGCTGAAGTCTCTAATTTACTCGGAGCAAGTGATTTCTCATGCAATGATATCTGCCCCATCCGCAAAAGCTACAGGCAATTACGAGGGGTGAGTCACCAAATTGAAGGACAACATATTACAAATTTAAATAACAAAATACATACTTAGGAGAATATGTATAACAAAATAAACCCAACACAAATAATAGATCATCACGTAAACAAAATGCATAAACTTAAAAGTTAGTGGTCAGTTACAATGATAATTTTGCTTGTACTCCTGCCTCACAACACCTCTACTCAACCTACATATAAGACAGGAATGTCCATACAATGAGCGTCATTTTCACTCATGACTCATTGGTGTGTTCTACAATGCAAAAGAAGATGGTCAAATTGTTTTAGCTTGCTTTATATTGTATAATATTGCAATGAACATAGGTGATCCATTGCTTGATCTAGCACCAGCAGAAAACATGCAAGTGTAACATCACCTATTATTGCACATATTTTTTCATCCATATCAGTGACGGACACTTTCCATTTACCTCCTCCTATTTCAGTCATTGATTGCCTCGCTGTGGCAAGATCAGTTTTTTCAACCATTTGTTATAGTGACAGTGCAACCCACAGCTTACACAGCATTAACACCACTCTACTTACTGATGCTGGTAAAAGGTTCTTTATTCTTTGAAACATGAATTATGCTAATTTACTATCCTGATGCAGGTTCACTCAAATACACACAGATGGCATTTACCGTAGGGCTGGGCAATATGGCCTACAACAAATATTGCAATATTTTTAGGCTATATTGCGATACACGATATATATCTCGATAATTTGAAATCTCCTCTAAATCATGGTACAAATTTTACATTTATAAAAGTCCACAGGAAGTGGCTAAGTTAGCGGACGTTAGCATTTCCGACAGACACTGAATGCACCTTGTCGGAAGCTATCAGGAGACATTTAGGCTTAACATGGTGTAAATGACCTTGTTTCCAGTCGAATATAAATGTCAGGGCTTGCCTTCTGATCATTGAGCAGCTGTGGTTCATAGAGGAAACTGTGTTTTCACTGTTGGTTTCTACTGTTCTTCAACAAAGTCACTGACCGGCTGCTTCACGTGAATGCGCCTCTGAGCTCACAGTGAGTGAGTGGGTGAGTCGGTGTGGAGCCCCGGGACCTGTGTGTAAACCATAGGGTGTAAACCGAGCACAGACACACACACACACAGGCGTCTACTCTCGCTGGAGTGAACGCCACTCAATGATTTGTTCGATTCAGCGTTCAGACAGAATATGAACAAACTGTCAATAACCGTCTCTGAACTCTCGTAAACTTGCTGGGACTCTTCTCTTTCTCTCTCTCATGCTCTCTGAGTCTCTTCCCTCCGCTCCTGAAAAAAAATACGCCAGAGCTAAACTTAAAGAGAATTTCATGCTTACGACTTAAAACATTCACGTGACAATTTATACACGATGGTCGAGATATAGTCATTTTATACATCGCATGTGGTACAAGCCGCAATACATCGAGTACATTCGATACATCGCCCACCCCTAATTTATCGCATACATTTACAAACTTTTCTGAAGTTGGAGTTTGTTGAATCTGTTGAATCAGACACGGCATGTTCGTAGGAACTTACCTACCTACTTACTATACTTAAAATATTAAAGAAATTCAGGATATCAATCCGAAAATGTTCTTGCATAAGGGCCCAATGATAACTACTGCACCCACTTAGAATATTGAAATAGTGATATGTTATGTAATACAGGTATGTAATATTTGAAATATACTTCAATGATTCTCTGATTGAACAAACTTATCACTTATCTTAAGAAATTACAAAAATATAGAAAATGCTAGGGTTGAGCAATATGCTCAAATGTTCCTATCACCCACGGCCGACTGAGGTTTTTTTGCACGTGCGCAAGCTCAGGAGAAGCTGAATAACAAAATCAATCCAAGCAGTTAAGATTTACCATTTAAGAAAAGTATCAATCATCATGCAGTGATCAGTGCTGGTATTGTGGCAGTGATTTCAAACAAATCAATGTTTAAATTGTAGCAAGTCAGAGGATGTCAGCTGAGTTAGTGTCGGTGTGGGTCTTGGTGTCAGTGCAAGAGAGGGAGAGAGAGAAAGAGAGAAAGTAAGCAAGTAGAGTCAGGATGGACTGAATGAATGAATATACAGTATATAAATTTAAATAATAATAAGAGCTTATGAAAAGAATATAAAAATCACCATTATGCTCTGTGACATGTACTTTAACTCAATGTAAATGAATACGTTTTTAAATACAAACAAATCAAATGCCCTTTCATGTAAATAATATTTTGTTGTGTGATGAGTGATATGATATCTTCTTCTAGTTTCTGTTAGAACTTGTGCTGCAGCATTTTGGACCACAGACTTACTGGGACCTCCTGATAATAAGGATTGCAATAGTCCAGTCTAGAGGTAACAAATACATGGACTAGTTTCTCAGCATCTTTTAGTGATTTTCATGATATAGTGCAAGTGGAAGAAGGCTGTCCTGCAGACTTGTTCTTATGTGTAGGTCAGATGTCTGGGCAGACTTCTGCACAGTTTTTACGAAGATTCAGACATTCACCAATGTTTTCTTATCTGGGATTTCTCCTTAGGTAAGAACAGAATCTACTTACACTCAAGAACACTCTTACGCACACTTGATCACTGACATGCTTGTGCAAAAGAATCAGTTTTTGTTAATCTACCGTTGTATGGTAAGATTTGAATTACCATTATATTTTAGGTATCAGTGCATATTTCTGTTTGCAAATCGATCGTGGTCCACCACCACTAAAGTAGGACACCCCGCCACCTCTTTACAATATTTCTTAATAACTTCAGATTGTAACTATATCCCAAGTTTTTTGTTTTGTTTTAGTTTTTTTGGTAGTTATTTTGTATCCACTGCTGACACTACAAAATATACCTGCCTTTTTACACTGTGAGTCCCATGTGCCATGGTCCTTGGATTTTGGTTATATATCCCTCTGCTAGATCAGGAGACAAACTACTTCATATGTTCTGATGCACTTCTAGACTGTATTTTGATTTCTAACCGGTCATGACATGTCAAATGCTGGTCAGCCAGGCCTGAGATGGGATGTAAACATTGACCAGAATAAACAAGCGGAACTCCCGCAGTGAATAAAATGGTTTATGAAGATGTCTACATCTCACCTCATTTTTCCTGTCAGTGCCATTGCACTTTCCACTAGAAAAAGTTGAAAGCCGGGTATAGGTGTAATGCAGTGTCTTGGATGTGCTTACTGGATCAGGTTTCAGTAAAGCAGTGGGCGGGCAATCTGCAGCAGCAGTTTTTCTATCACCAGATGTATTGACAGGAACGCAGTTAGAAATCCCTGCTGCTTCTTACCAAGTTCACCAGCTCGTTTACCTTTTCAGCTTCTGCTGCACATTCCAGAGAGAGATGCTGCTCCTCCAACCAGAAGTACAGTAAAACTTTCAGTTCAGTGAAAATGGGGGAAAAGGTCTGACTAGTGGATTGTCTCATATCTAAAAGTTCCTTCGGAGTGTATCAAATCACAGAGGGAATGTTGCAAATACACAAAAACATAGCAAGCACCTCATCTCTACAAGGGAGAGAAAATAAAATTGTGTTGACATATTACAATCATATAGTGATCATCAACACATCTTCTTAAATATTATACAGAAAAAAATAAACTGAGGAAGCTGGTTCTCATTATTGATCATGGTCATAACTTAACCTTAAACTTAAGTTATTGGAGTCATCACAAAAAGAGAACAAACATAGTCTGTTTTTCTTTCTGTGTTTGGAAAACTAATTTATTTTGTTCAAGAGTGATCACTGAACAGCAGATTAAACAAAGCAATCTATCAGTGTCACTTACATGTAAATCTTCCAATGTCGCCGCTGCCATTGTGCTGTCCACTAACTCTGCCTCAATGATCCTGTTGCAAACATAAGTTTACACAGTGTTGTTGTGGCAGTAATTGTGTTGAAAGTGACCAATTGTAATAGGGCTTGTGACTCACCTTGGTTTCTGCCCCCAAATTGTCAGAAGTCAGGTCGATTCTAGCAAGCTGAACTTTGCTGAGCAGAACCCAGCAGAACGCAACTCTCACAGTGTGTAAGCTTAACTAAACTAGTTAAGCTTAACACAGAGATTGAGGAGCAAAGGGAAACAGCTACCAAGGAGTTACCTGCTGCCACAACAGCTAGGGACCTCAAATGATCTCTATTATGGCAGCAACAGTAAGATAATCACTTTCCAAATGAAATTTGTAAACTTTGGAGATTGTGCTTAAAATAGCATGCAATGCATGAAATAACACCAGTGAAGTAAATCATTCAAACTTATATAAAAGTCACATATAGGGCTCTAGACTAACCTTTTCCACTAGTAGCACTGGTACTCCTTACTGAAAGATTTAGGGGCACCAGCACAATTATTGGAGTTATTTTCCCATCTTAACTGTTTTACTGATAAATGTATTGGTAATAAATAGAAAATGTACTAAACAATAACATCCACAACAAAACCAGTAAACAAGGAACTTCCTCTGAAGACTAACTCTTGTAGTTGGGCCTTCTAGCTCTTTTGCCCTGACTGAAACACATCTGTTCAGCCTCCTTGGCATCAACCTCCTCCAAGCTATTGTTCCCTCAAGACTTCTTCTAATCAGGTCCTCTACTGTGTCCACATGAGATTCGTGTCATGTATTATTCTGAAATTGGCTAACCTGCACTTTTACTTGTGTTACTTTAAGTACATGCTGATTAGGGCTGGGTATTGCCACTGATTCCCCAAATTGATTTGATTCTGATTCACAAGGTTTCGAATTGATTCAGTTAGGGATATGTCAGTCTGCTAGGGCTGGGCGATATCAGTCGATATCGATATATATCGCAATTTAAATCAAATAAGCTCCACTGCACTGAGGTGCATTAATCCGCAGGTCAACAAGTGACTCTGCTCCTCTGATGTTTTCTAATCACTCACACTTAGAACTGATCTTTATAAAACCTGCAGAATTCATATTTATGTTCCTGGATAAACAGGGTATCACTTCTTTTG